>NC_050573.1:150960573-151269010 GCF_011100635.1 Trichosurus vulpecula
GATTTAGAGCTGAAAGGAAACATAAGAGGCTGAATCTGAATCCAACCCCCTCATTTAGCAGATGAGCAAACTGAGGCTTAGAGGTCAAGTGACTTGTTCTGGGAAAACAGGATTAAAACTCAGGTCTGTTTAGCTCCAAGTCCACAACTCGTATCTACTGGGCCCACTAGCTATCTCTCATTTTCTCTCAGCCAGAAGTAAGTGGCACAGTGGATAGAGTGCCAGGCTTGGAGTCTAGAAGACCAATCTTTCAGAGTTCAAATCTGGCCTCAGACACTTACAAGCTATGTGACCCTGGGCAAGTCACTTAACCCGGTTTGCCTCAGTTTCCTCATTTGTAAAATGAGCTGGAGAAGGAAATGGCAAACCACCCCAGGATCTTTGCCAAGAAAACCCCAAATGGGGTCATGAAGAGTCAGACATGACTGAATTACAAAAATAAGTACTGGGAAGAATAACTGGTGCCCTTTTTAAGCTTTCTTATTACACTTTTAGGTTACACTTAGTATTATAGTTATTTGCAAACACTCTACTTGCCAGACCATGAAAATATGGGCCATATCATATTCTTTTTCATCTACCCCCCACTGCACCTAATGGAATGCTTATATTTGATGATTACAATTGATAGAGCAAATGGTATGATCTATGAAATGTCTATGTCAGATTTCATTTAAAGACCAAAGTGTTTTCAGGAACCAGATAATTTTTTTAAAAAATATGAGCTCTTGCTTAAGTTGCATCAGTTGTGAATAAATGGGATTTTGCCGAGAGGTTTGTAATGGATCATCCCATTGGGCATTTTGTTTATTTCTCATTGACAATGCAATATTCCCCTCCCTTCCCCCCCACCCCCCCACTGCTTAAGAAAAGAACAGAGAACTGCAAGGGTATCCTCATACCGAGGATATAAAGTGCTTCATACTTGGCCAAATGCTTCAAAATAATTTTTGGTTAGAGACAGATAAGAGCTGCACTCGGGAGAATCTAATTCCACTTTATCCCTTCATCTTGGGCCATGAGGACAAGTCTAGGAAAATGGATATTTAATTGCAACATTCTGGTTTCTAAAATTCCCCAGGTCTAATTACCCATCTCATTAGCTACTTTTTGCCTCTCAGTTATTTAAAGAGAGAAGGCAACTTCCTGTGACAGTCTGAAGGACGGTCAGACCCAGAGATTGCCAGCCTCAAAGTTAACGAGCTCCTTTTTGGTCACATTCCCCACTACTACCTGTGCCCAGAACACTGTGACTCCGAAACCCTCACTGGCGTGGACTCACCAGTTCTTCAATTAAAATTAGAGTTTTGTGTTGATCTCTGGTTTTCTGTACCAATCCTATTACACTCATCTCTCCGAGGAGAGTGAAACATTGTCTTGTCGTAATAGTAACTGCTTGTTCGGCCCTTTGGAGCCAGCCTCTGGGTTTGCTGATTACAGAAAAGGCTTTGAGTTAATGACACACATTGAAGACCTGATTTAGGAGGACTTTAAAACATGATGAATGAAGATGGTATCTGCTCCCTTTCGCTACAGGAATGTGCTGATCAGCATGACCCAAGTGAGAGCAGTAACTTAAATGACTAATGGAAGGATTTTCACTAAGGTCATAGAGAGATACACATAGGACTTGGGCCGGGCACATAGTAGGTGCTTAATAAATGTTTACTAGCTGATTGACCTGTGATTTCAGTGAGACTGGGGACTCAGATGAGAAAACTCCCGACCTATTCAGGTCATACCTTTTCTGCAACTTACAATTTTATAAAATCATCCAAAGTCAACTTGACCAAGGTCACACAGCTAGTACGGGGGCACACGAGCCCCATTCTGCCTGGCTCCGGAGCCAGCTCATTATCCACTAGGCCAGGCCATTTCTCTAACCTAGGTATTAGCACTACTGATAATGACTTTGATGGACAAGTGATTTTTTTTTCCTGTAGTCATTCCCTTCATTGCTCCTAACCCTTTGTGATTTTTCTTGAGATATTGGTATAAATCCTTTACAAAGGATCCACCCAGCGGGCTGAAGGCCTTTCTTTGGTTCTTTTAAAATATCTAAAGAATATAAATATAAATAATTTCTACATTTAAGTTAAAAGTAAATTTATGAACTAAGGTCTTTTTAAAGATGATGCCAAGTCACCATGGTATCTGAAGGATACACTAAAAGGATTATTCACATTCCATATATCTACTGGAGAAGAAAGTAGAAAGCCCCAGACCCTGCCCAAAACCAATAGCCCTAGGCCCTGTGTTTCTCTTTGCAGACTGTAGTGTGGCTTGATGAAAGTTGTGTGTGTTTAAGCATGAAAAGTAAAGAAAAATAATTTAACTCAAACTACTTTCCTAATAGGGAAGCTAACAACCAGTGAAGTAAATTATGAAATCCAATCTAGACTTATACAAGCATTCATTCACTCATTTATGTGAGCATAAAACTGCACTAAAATGATAGTTACTCAAAGATGTGTGTGTACGTCAGGAGATAAAATCAAATACTGGACAAATTTAGTCATTTTAGCAGAAAGGTATAGGACGTCAGCACCAGAGATTAGAGCTTAGAGATTGTCTAAGCAAACTCATTTACTGAAATCTCACCTGCTGTGAAGAGATGGAACACATAATGATGAGAACTTTATCTGATGGGAACCAGCATTCTTTCTTCAATTCAATTCAGTTAACATTGATTATGTGATTATAACGGGGCAAAGAATTATTCTGGCACTGTGAAAATGAAGATAGGATGGGGAGCTCTGCCTTCAGGGGGCTTAGTATAAAGGGGAGGAGGAAATAGAGAGTGATAGCAAAGGAGAATGTGGTGAGGATAAATGAGACTATGGTAAGGAGAAAGAAGAGATCCTTAGAAAGTGCTATCAGAAATCTGAGTTAGGAGAAAGGTGACATTCTTTGGGTTGGGAGAATTAAGACTTCAGGAAGGCAGTGGCACCTGCGTGGAACTGTGAAGGAAGGGATAGAGGTGGGTGAGAACTGAGAGAAGAGTCCCTTCCAGAAATGGAGTACCGAATGAGTAAAAGGAAGGGGATAGGACAGAGTTAGATTTCAGTGGGAAACAGAGAACATTCCAGTTGAGTAGAAGGCAGAACTTCTGAAGAGTAACATGAGCCAAATCTGAAAGATTAGGTCGAAGGCATATGACAGAGGGCCTCAAGTGTCTGGGCTGGAAATTTATACTTTTATTCAATATGCAATGGGGACTGAGCGAAGACTTTTATGCATGGGATATTATAGAAGACGACTCAATCAGAAGTATAAAGGATTAATTTTGGAAAGATTGGTCTATTTAAATTTTTTTCTTGTTAAATTTTCATTAGAACCCCATTGGGAGACAAATGCAAATAAATCTTGCTATAAGTATGTATTATTTCATTCTCATGACATAGGGAGCAGGGAAAAAATCAGAGTAAGGGAGATATTCAAATGTCTGGGAAAACAACATGAGTAAGGCAGAATGGTCAAAGTTGTAGATCTACTTAAAAAAAAACTATTTAAAATACTCCATTGCATAAACACCATTTTCTACAACTTTCTGCATGAGAAAATAATTAAAAACTTCGTTTGTATGCATGCGTGAGCGCACACACAACCCTCATCAGTTGCTGCTATTTTTGCTCTTAACTGAAGTTGCCTTATGTTAATTTACTCATGACAATTAAAATACCTCAGATGGATATTTGGAGTATTAAGAAATGAAATTCTTGAAGAAAATACATTCAGAAGTCTCAAGAAAAATTTTTAATAAGTGAATTCAGTTAAAAGAGATTTTTTTATACTCTATCATAGCCTTGGTAGCCTGGGACACCTAAAGACAACGGTGCCCACACTCTATGGGTACTCAATAAATTTTGATAATAATGTTAACCTTCCTTTCACTTAATTCCTCCCTATCTAATATTCTCCAAATTCTTTCCAAATGTCCACTGCTTCCGTCCATGGCAACCAGGCAATGGTAAAATCCATTTAAAAAACATTACTCTGTACTCTTAAAGATTCCTTTTCACCTTTTATGTATCACTTACTCTCCTAACTGGTTGCATAATCACTTGGAGAGCCCAATCATATTGAAACTCAAACTGCTAATGGGAACCCTTATAATCACCTGTATATACATAATGTTATAGGATTTATGTTCTGGTATGACCAACAAGTCATAGAAATTTATGTTTCTCCCAACCCCCATGCTGGTATTCACCACTGGGTGTAGCACTGAGGACTTTTAGGGGCTTTATTTTGTGTGCCTGGTTTTCTTTGGGATGGGAGGATGGGGGTGGGGGTGAGGGAAGAGAAAGATGCCACTCCAGGATACTGTTTGATTTTACATTTAAACTTGAGTGAAAGATGAATCTTCCCTTTACCACTACCACCACAGACACTGTAATTCAGTACATGTTACCTCTTCTCTAGATTTCTGTAGCAGCCTTCTAACTGGGCTAGCTGCCTCCAGATTCCTCCCTCTCCAATCCATCCCTCATACTGCTGCCCAAATAATACTCCTAGTATACCACTCCTAGTATACCTTTCAATGACTCACCATTGTCTGCTTAATAAAATGGGTTAGGGTTATGGACTGGCCTTTTTATTTCATTAACTCTAGAGTAAGAAACTTCCCTCCTCCAGTGCAGGTCAGCATCTCTGAAACATATATGGCTCTAACCCAAGGGCAAGTCCTTTTTTTGTGTGTATGTCATGAACCCTCTGACAATCTGGTGAAGCTTAAGGACCTCTTCTCAAAATGTTATTAAATGCATAAAATAAATAGGGTTATAAAGGAAAATGATTATATTAAAATACACTTATCAATTATTTTTAAAAACAAGTTCAAAGATCCCAAGTTAAGAACCCCTACTTAACAGAGACTTAATTCGAACCTTCACAGACTTAGTTCAGACTACCTTCATATACTCCAAATTCCGGCTAAAATTCTAACCCCTTTTGTCCAGTTGCCCTATCACATCTGCAGGCCTTTGTCTATTCCTTGATAATGCCTGGGATGGACTCTTCTGGCCTCCATGATCACGTGCTGTTTTCCTTTTTGTCAAAGCCCAACTCAGGTACCACCTTATTTGAAGCATTGACACCATGCCCTTCTCCACGTGATTTCTCCCTCTTCAGATTTCACAATGCATTTTTCTTGTTCCTTTCTTGATACTCAAAAACATCCTCAACCTTACCCACAGCTGCTGTATTAGTTATTTGTGTAAATGTCTTTTTCCTAATCATACAGAATTAGAAAAGTCTTGAAGTGAGAAGTCTGTGTGATGATGTAACTTTATGTGATGATGTATTTTTATAGCCTCCGCACTGAGCACATACATGGTACCTTGCATACTTACCAAATATTTGCTAAATTGAATCTGGCATCCAGCTTGACAACTTCTATGGCAGAAAAAAAAACCAAACTTGTTTGGGGTTTTCTGCTTGCAAAATGCCAAATGAAGATGTGACCACTCCTCCTCAGCCCCAGGAACTATGCTGTGGGGCACAGGGAAGCACTGAAGGTCATTTTCTATTATTCTCTACTTCCAACTGGGCACACCTGCCTTTGGTTAATGCTGTGGAACGAAGAAGTGCTTCCGATCCTCTCTTCTCTCTGCTTATCTTAACTTACCCTATAGAAGAAAAAACTACTTACTCTTGTCCCTCCAGTTCTAGAGGCTGGAGATTGTAGCTGAAAGACTGAAGCTGCCCGGGTAACCTCTTTGGCATGCATGCCAATAACTCCTCACCTAATAGCCCTCCCTCTGCCTCAGTGCCCTGGCCCACTGGTGATTACGACAATCCCCTCAAGTGGTCAAATTGCAGGGCAGCCCCCATGGAAACCCATTTGGAACTGTTCAAGCTCATACCCAAGAATGATGTTTTTAATACAGATTGTTCTTTTTAAAATCCTTACAAAAGCAGCTGTAATCAATCCTAAGGTTGTGGAATTGGGGGGGGGGGGGGCACGGTTACTCTGTAAAAATCTGCCTTTGGAGAAGCCCTAATACTGATTCTCTTCACTTTCATGGTTTTTAAGAAAACAATCCCCATGGTAACAACACATAATCAATTTCCCTGTATTCTAACACTAAACAAAATCTAAATTAAAATATACATTTTTAAATTAAATAAAACCACAGCAAATATAAGAAAACCATTTGTTATGCAATTGTGCAGATAAAGGAGAGGTTTTTTTTTTTAAAGAAAAGCCACTGAACAAATTTGGTAATTATTAAACACAAATTAAACCTCAGCAACTGTTGTAAAAGTTGTTTAACAGGTGCCACAGACTTGATGAGTGAGGGGGAATCCATCTTCATTTGAGATCTGGCATTCCTAATTTGCAAGATAATGTACTATTTTTTTCTGTTCCTATTCTCAGAGAAAACTATCAATTCTATGTCGGTGCCTATAGGCAGACATGGTTGTAACTAAAGTGCTGACATCTTGCCTGAACTTTCAGATTCCAGAATATTTTAATTCTTTTCAAAGGAATATTCCAACCTTTCCATCTTTGGCCCCTATACACTAAGGACTGACACTTAGAATCATGACCCAAACATCCAACATCAAATCTGTTCTTTCACTGGGCCCCCTAAGAAATTAAGGTGTTACAAAAGGTAAAAATCAGCATTTGAGGTTAAAGACTTCAAAGGATTCTGACATTTGCATTTTAAAACATACCCTCCTCCTCATCAACAGCCAATTACAAGATAAGCATTAGGGGAGTAAAATTTGTATATATTATCTATATTTCTTTTGAGGAAAAAAAATCAAAGGTATAGATTAAGATCAACAGCAACCTAAAATACAATGATTAACCTGAATACTGTATTTGGTGGACTAGACATGTTGCATCTGCCACATAAAAGAAATGAGACCTAATAAAATTCATCCAGAGTGCTGGCAGCATTGCAAAGGACTATAAAAACTTAATGGCATTTGCTTTTCTTTCAAAGAAGAAAATTGAATTTCAAGGGGGTATAGTCACAACTTCAATTGTAAATATTTGACATTCATTCATGTCTCACATTCCCACTGTTCATCTACCAAAGCAGGAATTTGTTGATGGGAAGTGCAATTTACAAATTCGTGTCAGTTACTCTTTAGCCTTAGCCGTTTTAAAGGACCTTCTGCCGCACCCACACTAAACCCCAATCAGAAAACAGCTTTTCTTTTTACCAACTCAATGAGCAAGGCGCCTGCATTCTGGACAACTAGTCAACTCGAACTAGTGAAGGGAATGAAGCTTTTTAAAAGACAAACCCCCTGGAGCTGTTACACATTGAGGATTTCTAAGCGTTACTGACTTGGACAGTCTCAGTAAGTCATTCTAAGCCACTGCTGCAAGGAAAGATCTTTCTATGGTGATCTTCATCTATTCCATTGTAAAAGTCTCTGTGGCACAACACAGCTGAATCCAGAGAATGCTAGGTCAACTCATTTTGAGGGTCTAACCATTTTTAATACTGTTCTTATATATATTTTTTAATGTTCTACAGATCACAGAGAGTCTGTTGTTTGGAGTTTGGCTAAACATCGGTTATCTATCTCTTGAAGAGGTCATGGTGCCAAATGTTCTCCTTCAACAAAAAATGCGCATTAAAAGCAGAACTCACATGTCTAACAACATATTGCCTTCTCCATCATAACATCCTCTCATCACTTTTTGTTCCATCAGGGCTCTCCCAACTATAAATAAATACGGGTCATATGATCATCCTATCAACCCATGAAAGACTTGTACTCTCCCAAGCACAGCCTCAAATGACATTAAGTACCATTAACTAGAAAGAAGAAACTTCTGGTGTTTACAAATTATCCTTAAAAAAAGAAATCTGGGTGGTTTACTTTGACCCTAGCTAGATACTCTACAGGATTGACTTTGGACAAACTAGCATATGGGAGTTCCTCAAGGTTTATGGTCACCTGGCAACCTCATCATTACCACATCACTGTTCAAACTCAATTACATAAAAAATGAATAATAATGGAGTATGACCATGCCATAAAAAAATGAATATTAGTCATTTGGAGAAGTGTGAGAAGATGTGGGAACCGATTCAGACTCAAGCTCTCAGAACCAGGAAAACAATATATACATGGCAGAATTGAGAAAGCATACCTCTTCCACCTTTTCCCCCTTCATTGCCAAAGTGCAATTAGTGAAGAAAACTATCCGATACAATGTATTAGTTAATTTGACTGAACAGTTCTCCCCACCACTAGCCCCTACCTCCCCCCCACCCCGCCCGGCCCCTTTTAATCTTTGTTATAATAGATGGTTCGTGGGTGAGAGATTTGAGAAGGACATATTAAATCCCAAGATGACAGATTTAGATCTGGTAGGGACCTGAGAGATCATCTAGTCCATTTCATTTAGACTCCAACCTTTTCATTTCACTTACACCTAAATGAAAGGATTGGACTGGATGATCTCTAAGCTCCCTTCCAGCTCTAAAAGAAAATGAGATTTAGAGAGGTTAAGTGACACCCAGGGTCACACAGCTAATAAATGACTAAAGTAGGATCTAAATCCAGGTCTTCTTGGCTCCAAGTCTAGCACTTCATCCACTATGATGCTACTTTTAATTTTTTTTCAGTTTTTTTTTTGAGGCGGGAATGCAGGGCAATTGGGGTTAAGTGACTTGCCCAAGGTCACACAGCTAGTAAGTGTGTCAAGCGTCTGAATCAGAATTTGAACTCAGTTCCTCCTGACTCCAGGACTGGTGTTCTACTCACTGTGCCACCTAGCTGCCCCAAGATGCTACTTTTTAAAAGTGAAAAGCTTCAGTAAAAATATAATCTAAATTTTTTTCAAAAATAAATAGTAATATAGTCACAGAATTATAGAACTGTAGGGCCCACACAGTTCAACCTCCACCTGGAGAATGAATCTTGTCTACAACAATATCAGTGAGTGATCCTCTAAGTAAGGTTGAAGGATGGTACTCACCTCTTGACAGAGATGATGGACTTAATATGCTGAATAAGATATGTATTTTTGGATATGGCCAACAGGAGAATATGTTTTGCTTGATGATACATAGTTGTTACAAGGGTTTGTTTTTGTTTTTGTTAGGAGGGAGGGGTGTGAGAAGGGTAGAAAATGAATGCTTGTTCATTAATTTTTTTAAGTTAAAAAAACTGCTTAAAAATAAGTAAATGGTTCTTTTTAATGGTTCCAACAGAAGATCTTTAGTAACTAAAAACTCACTACTTCACAAGGCAACCCAATTCATTTTTTTTGATAAGTTCTAATTTAGAGAATTATTTTTTTCTTATAGAGCTGAAATATATTTCTGTGCAATTTCCATGGAATGGTTCTTGTTATGATTTCCAGGGTCAAGTAGAAAATGTCTAATCCTTCTTCCAAAAAAACCCCCCAAACTATCATTCATTTTAAGACACCTTTACATTTTCTCCCAAGGGCAGTGAGCGCTAATAAAGCTTCGTTAAATCATAGAATTGCTGAGAATTGTGTTAGATACCAGGTAAGATACAAAAATCTCACACAAGATATCATCCCTACCCCTTAGGAAGCCTATAATCTCTTCACCAGGCTAATTTGCTTCAGTCACATCACATATGACATACTGAATCCCCTTACAAATTGGGTCACCCTTTCGTGAATATACATTCTAAAGATCTGACTCCCAGAAATAGACTAGATGCAGTAGTCAGAATATGGTCCAACAAAGCAAAGAACAACGAGGTTTCTATGTCCCTTGTTTTGAATACTACTCTTCTTTAGACAGCGAGGTGGTGCTATAAATAGAGCTCTGTGCCTGGAATGGGGCTGACCTGAGTTCAAATCTAACCTCAGATAGTTACTAGCCGTGGGCACATCAGCCTCTATTTGCTTCCATTTGCCTCAGTTTCCTCCACTGCAAAATGGGGATAGTAATAGCACCTGCCTCTCAGGGTTGCTGTGATGATCAATTAAGATAAATATTCGTAAAGCACTTAGGACAGTGCCTAACACAGAGTATATAAATGGTAGCTATTATTATTACTGTCACCTAAAATCATATTTGGTTTTTTTAACTCAGTGTTAAGTCATATTAAGCTAATATAATACACTAAACTATCCAAGTTTTTTTTTTAACTTATTCTGCTTTCTAGTCATGTATCCTCTCATCCTGTACTGGTACAGTTGATTTTGTTAACCCAAATGTAGCACTATATTTATCCCTATTAAATTTCATCTTTTTTAAGTTAGCCAATAATTCCAGCCTGTCAAGCTCTTTTGGGAGCCTGATTCTGTCATCCAACTTGGTAGTTCTCCTTTTCAGCTTCATGCTATTGGCAAATTTCAAGTGGCTGCCTTCATCAAAGTCATTGATTAAAAGGTTGAACAGGACAGGGTCAAAGACAGCCATCTGCAGCACTCCACTAGAAACCACTTTTCAGCATGACACCAGCCTATTAATCAATCTATCAGCATTCTTTTGGTCTAGTGGGTCAACCAGGTCCATCTCTACCTAAATATGCATCCTCTCATCAGTCCATATCTCTCTATCCCATTCATAGGTATCATTACGACTGACTTTGTCAAACACCTTCATGAAATTCTAGTAAATTATGTAAACTTATGAGTTATTATTAATATTCTCCTGATCTGTCAGCCTTCCAGCATTCTGGATTTTCAAAATTAACAATGGCTGTTTATAGTTGTGTGTGAATGTGTATAAGTGTGTTAACAATTCTTGCCTATGTTTTTGATTTCTCCTGTGAAAGACGGTTGTTTTGTCAAGTCTAGATAAGTCATGTTCTTTGGAGAACTACTGAGATTCACATGATTCTACTGTTACCTTGAAAATCTGATTCTGAAACTAAGGAAGCGGGCATACTTTATCACTAATGAAAGTAGGCAGAAGGGCATGTTTCATACTATATGCTACATAGATGGGAAGAGATGTAAAGAACATCAAAAAAGAGTTAAATCCTCCATTTGCCTAGAAATAATAGTTTAAGGTTATATATGTTTTCATGTTTACAAAGTACTTTAGAATACATTAGCCCATTCAATACCCATGACATCCTATTATACAAATGCTAATGTCACCCCAATTTACAGATGAGCTAACTAAAGCTAGGAAAGAGAAGGGCTGATTTACCCAGGATTACATAGCTACTCAGTATCTGAAGGATAGATCTGAACCTAGGTTTTCTTGATTCCAAGTAATCATTCCACTATAATGTCATGCCCACTGAATTAACTAGGCCCCCAAGGAGACAGACAAACGCTTCCAAAAGAAGATAGGAAATTAGCAAAAGAACAAGAGAATTGTATGGCTGTCAGAAAAAGGACAACCTCTCAAAAGATGAAAAGAGATCTAAGTCTTAGGACCTGCAAAAAAGAAGACCCAGAATTTGATTAGGAGGAGGAAATCAGGCCGGTACAAGCATGGCAAATATGTCTCCAGTTAAATGGCTGGATGGCTAAACTTTACTGAATTCTTTGTTGAGACACCATATAGCCAAACCATCTACTACACTTCTCTATAACAAAGGAAGTGGGGGGAGGGGAAAGCAGGAAAAGTAAATACTTCCTACCTAGGAAACTTTAATGAAAATCAAGTATAAAGAGAAGAATGAAAAGACAATGAGAAATTGACAAATAGTCCAAGTGGCTTGTAGCTTGCATTTGTAATTTACAAAGCTCTTATCTTTTTTAACAAAAATCAAAATAAATCAAATGCTACAACTTAGAAAATAAAACCATGGCTAATTAGCTTAATAGATGGAACAGAGGAAAAGGGGGAAAGGCTACCAAACAGCTGAGCGAGAGGTCTGGAATTCTATACTTCTGAACTCTTTGCCTAACTCCAAATAGTTGGCCTGTCCCCTTTATTTGCCAAAAGGAGAATAAGGAAGCAACATCAGATATGAAACAGTTACAATGTGAAAAGATTAATGTTCATTTTAAAGAATAATGAGAGAGCAGAACTTTGTGTGTATTTAAAGAATTAAATCTGGTTCCATCTAGCCACTGTACTAGCAATAGCTAGATGTGACTTTTTTTCTTTAAATGACATAAAGAAATGAGATACATATCCAACAGCAATGGATCGGCTGATTCCATTCTATGGCTTTTAAGGCACACCTGTGTGTCTGAGAGCAAAGAAAAAAAAAGAGTATGTCAACACACACTCTAAGGTAAACATATTTACCAGGCATATCATCTCCTGGGAACAAAGCAAATCCCTGGAGATTTTTCAGAAGGATTTGGATTTCTTAGTTTGCCTGTACATCAGCAGAAAAATACTATAATGTCTTTTACATTTTTCCAGTGCAGAAAGACTCCCACATGAAGGTTAGAGAAAAACAATTCTCCTAAGAAAGAAGTTAGAGATTTGTGATAAAAACTTCAGTAGCAAAACTAGCTAAGAAACTTCAAACAGGTGTCATTCCTACCACAATAGATTAAGATTCCACACACTACATAGATAACAGACCCCCCTCCCCCTGCTTTTTATTTTTTTTTACTCTGTAACTAATGGAGGCAACCTGCACCTGGGTAACCACAGATAACCAACATTAGCCACCATTTGGGAAGGGTTGTTTTTCTCATGAAATATTTAACAGGCAGTTATCAGTTAGGCCAGGAATGGCCAAATGGCAGGCCCCTGAGGAGTTCTTGGCCTCCCAGCTGTTGCTGCACTGAAGCAACTCTTCAGATATACCTGGGGTATATTTAAACACACCTCTTTGCTTCAAGTAAGGGAGTAGTCTTTTGGCTGGCGGCCACCCCTTGTCACAGCTTCCCTCACTCAGGCAACTAAAGTTATGCTGGCCCCACTGCCATTTTAGCAGATGGTGCAAGTATCTTCAGGATCTCCAAAGGCAGGGAGGTATAACTAAGAATATGGAATTTAAACTGGACAGACTTGGCTCTATTATATCAGTTGTATGACTTTAGGCAACTCACTTTGCTTCTCTAAGACCCAATTTCCTCATCTGTTTTCAAAAAAAAAAACAGAACATTGATATCTGTAATACCTACCTGTAACATATGTGATGATTTGTATAAGTACAGGCAAAGGCCTTTGTAAACTACAAAGCCCTAGGTGGATGCTGGCTATAATGCATGTATGTATGTATGTGTGTGTATGCACACACACACACATAAAATATACAAACACATTATATATTATAAGATCCTGAAAAGGTCTGGAATTAGCAAAAAAAAAAAACCCATAGGATCTGGTCCTTAACTGCAGCAAAATATTACTATGAAAGATGAAAATCCAGTCATGAATTTTTTCCTCTTTTTGACCTCAAATTTCCTAGTGCTTTGTCAACACCCTGGATTTGTGGAAGGTGCATTCACTTTTTCACACAATGAAGGAAACACTTAATAAATTACTATCCCACATGGCCTAAATACCTTTTCCAGTGTATGTCATAATGAAAATCTAAAAATGGAGTTTAATATTATCTATCTTGACATTAACCAAAAATAAGTTGCTAAGAATCAAAAGGAGATGGGGGAAAAAGATCTTTCTTACTAAACCTAAGTTCTCCTAAAGGAGCCCACTGAAATATGAAGAGTTCATAATTTATATACTATTAAATATGTTTAATTTTTGGCCCTAACATTACCTGGATGAAAATACAGGTGTCTCTTCCCCATTCCTCACCCCACCTCACCCCGTTTCCTCCATTTAAATTGTGAGTAAAGCTTAAAACTGACCTAAAACTTTTGGTATCTCCTAGATAAGAATCTCTTGGAATAGAAGTTCCTAACCTGGTAATAGGATTTCCAAGGGTCTTGTTTGTTTTTTTTAATTATTATTTTGATAACTACTTCAATATAATTGGTTCCTTTGTAATCCTATGCATTTTATTTTATGCATTTTAAAACATTATTCTGAGAAAGGGTCCAAAGGCTTATCCAAACTTTCAGAGAGGTCCAAGAAAGAAAAAAGGGTTTAAACCCCCTCACTTAAGCAATGTTTACTCATATCAGATCACAGATTACTATTTTGTCACTCAGATTTTGATGGCTATAACCTATAAACACTTCTAACTTAATTGCTTGAAAAAAGTAACTCGGGTTAAAAGAAAAGTAAATACTGGGCAATCTAGGGATTTTATTTTTATTTTTTTGCTTTTCTTTATATACCCAACATTCAGTACGGGGCAAATGCTTACTGACCGATTGCCACATGCTAAAAAGTGCTAAGCTGTAAATCTCAGGCTAATTCAATAGGAGAATCCACCCAAACCTTAACTTTAAAATAGTTCATAAAATGGTATAATCATCCCTCTATTTACCACTAACCTGAAAAGTCAATTGTCAAAAAAAGAGATTAATCCGAATTTTAATAAAACAGATAGTACTCATGAAAGGATCCAAGTACAATATAGTAATACATTATCTTTGTACCTGGTGGGCCACAGCAAGTAGCTAAAAGACATAAGACAGCAAATGTTTTCTTGAAAGGAAAGATTTGAAATTTTAATCATCTTTCCTCTTCCAGTGAGAACATACATTTTCCACTATGGGCTCCTACAGGAAAAGAGCATTGAGAAAAAGCTGAATTGCATACTCTTCCCTATGGAGCTTAGCATGATGGGAGCAGCCTCTCATTCTCATAGACCCCCAGCAAGAAAAGCCAGAACTTTGTAATGCACAGTAAGGCAGGGAAGGCTGTACTATTAGAATATGATGGACCAATGGTCTTTTATACAAGGATAAACAAACCCTATCCTATCTTCCCTACAACCTTTTGTTGCCAAAAAAAAGGAAACTTTAATTTATTTGTCTTGATCCAAAGACTTTATGTACAGGAATACTCCACTTGAAAAGAAATAATTAATCCCTAAGCACATCTATATATTCAAGACCCTATGGTAGAACTGAAACATTGTCTCCCTTCCTTATCCCAAGTATTACCAGACTTGAGATGAAAATGATTACAGCCAAGCCACAATGTCAAAGCTCAGCTGTCAAAGTACAGCCATATAAAAACCATTTTTAAAAAAGTGGGATCAAGAACCTTAGGTTCCCATATACCTCTCTCACGTGGGCTTAGACATAATTTATTCCTAATTTTCTTGGCTATGATTAAAAAGTTTAAAAAGCATACTACTAAGAAATAATCTTATAAAGAAGACAACAGAAGAATAAATGTTGATCAGGATAAAAACTCAAATGAATAAAACTGACAATATGCTTTGCTTGGTTTGCCATAATCTTTTCATGAAAATGGTAAATTTTAGATGGAAGACAGTGCAAATAATGAACTATTCTCAAGTGGTCATATTATTAAAATTCATACTTATTTTTATTGGGCTAGAACAAATTACTGTATTTTATATAATTATAATCTAAAAGAGTGAAAATTTGCATACATGTGACCACTTTAAAGAGTTCAGTATTTGCACTAATCCAGATCTAGCTGCACAAGTTTGAGAAATGTGAATCAGTGAGTCAATCAAAATAATTTATTAAGCACTTATTATGGGCTAGATACTTGAGGATACAAATACAAAGAATTAAACTTTTCCTATTCTCAAGGAACTTATAAATAGAATGTAATATGTAACACCATGATTCTATTTTATTTTTTTCCAACCTACAAATTTGTGTCTTTCTAGGAAAAAACAATGAAATCTATTAAAAAATTCTAGTGATGAAGAATGTTTATTGTTAATACCATGTTGTGCAGTTAAATGGACAACCTATAGAATATATCCACGAATACAGAGATATTGAACAGACACTAAAAAATGAATTTGTTGGGCTCAGATTTGAATAGGAGAACAAACTGAATTGTCTTTAGGAAACTGCAAAGTTCCTTTTAATGACACCAAGCATGTCCCTGAAATAAAGACTCATCTTTTAAAATACCTACATTCTTCTGGTGATGTATGGCACTGTGTAATGGAACACAAAAGAAATGAAGTTGAGGCCTCACACAAAGAAGGCATTTAATAAATGATCACCCAAAGGTCAATGGCAAGTTTCATGGTTGATATAAGAAGCGGGCTGTAGCACATTACATTGAAGGAATTATGAAGAAGGAATTGTATAAGGCAGTGTCAAACTCACCGCAGCAAAACTCCTGAGTGAGGAAGGAAGGAAAGGAACAAGGGAGGGAAGGAAGGACTTAATAAGCATTTTATCTTCTCAACAATCACGGGAGTAGAGTGCTATGACCATTTTACATTTGAGTAAATTGAGGCAGTGATCTTTTTTAGATGACTTTCCCAAGGTCACACAGCTAGTAAATGTCTAAGGCCATATTTGAACTCATGTCTTCAGGACTCCAGGCCCAGTGCTCTATCCACTGCCCCACCCAGCTGTTTCTAGGAGAACTCCAATAATGCCATTGGCATATTTGGTGGATCTCACAGATACAGACTTAAGGGGGAACATGGACAAGATTTGTGGAAGATGGACAAGCAAAGAACAATTGTCATATAGATTAAAAAGGATACCATATTAATGATACCACACAATCATTTGAGTATGCTTACAGATCATCAAGCCTGCATCATATTTTTTCACCTAACAATAATACTCTATTAATAATTCCATGTTATACTTAAGAAAATGGACTATAACCACAAGCTACAGGAATATGCATATTTAACTGATTTGTGCTAAAAAAAAATATCACAGCTTTTGCCTTTTTATATTTAACCTACAACTTTTTGGATAACTGCAGCCTCTAAATTGGGAAAGTGACACTCATTACTTGCAAAGTAACATGAGGCCATTTGGTAGAGTGGATAGAGAGCTGGCCTTGGAGGCAGGGAGACCTAGATTCAAATCCTGCCTCTGATAGTTACTGGCTCCGTATATCTGGCCAAATCTCTTAATTTCTCAAAGCCTCAGGCAACTCTTATTATAAGCCTGCCTCCAGAACTTTCTCAAGAGGAGATTCCCTATATAATCAATAAAATTTGAGGTCTAGTCCCTATCCTATTCTTTGCAAAAGCACTATGCTTCCTAGATTAGATAAAGTATTTATTAAGGGCTTACAATGTGCCAAGCACTGTGTTAAATCTAATTTGCTAAAGTCCCAAGATGATACTGTCTTAACATTCCAAATCACAGATGTAATTCTGTCCTTTGTCTATGAAGAGGATGTTGCTAACCATCATCAACATGGAACATATTTTCTGTTGTTTCTTTGCCAATCATGATGATGGACTGGGGAAGGATTCACCCACTCTCTCATGACTAAAGGCTTACTTTGTGACTCACTGTTGCAAGATGGCTGGCTGGGACCGGATGTATAATCTTTGGCCATGGAACAGAGCAAACTAAACTGGCTCATAGCCTCAGTAGCACCACATTCTAACTAACTGATCTAATTACTTCAGTTTGTACAAACTTGCTGATACAGAAAAAGATGGCATTGCTTTTGCGAAACGGTCTCTGTTTATAGCTGGGAATCTGAGGCTCCCATCAAGATTTCCAATTCCAGAGATACCCTTGGGCAACTCATTTTAACCTTTCTAACCCAATTTCCTTATCTACTTTAAAAACATCCCACAAGCTAGCCTGGCTTGTCTACTTAATAAAGAATACAAGTTAAATAGACACTTTAATCGTTAGGTACCATTGCCTAACAAGTGAGCAATCAATATGTTTGCCAAAATGATGTTCTGTGTTTTGTGACATAAGTATGGGTCATGACATAAAGATTACACTGTGAAAAACAAACTCATTGAATTTTTTTAAAAACCAATTTTTTTTTGGCTGGCCAGTGAGTTTGTTTGTTATAGTTAACCTTTCACTCTCCATTCCCACAAAATGAATTCCTCAATCACAGGATGTGCCAAATATAAAGAATTTCAGAGGACAAAAAGAAGGGAGGGTGAAATGGGACCCACACAGATTTTGTTGCCGACATAGCCCCTAAGTGTTCTGAACATATGCTACCGATTTATTCACATGGATATTAAGGGTTCGTCCTGTTGTGTAAGTGAGGCACTCTGATGGAAACAGATTAAGTCACTAGCCCTGTCCTTATGCACTTGTAATCTACTAAGTATATATAACTGGAGAATCAGTAACGTATAAAGGAAAGAACATCAAATCTAGAGCTAGAGGTCCTAGGTTTGAATCCAAGCTTCACTATTTAATGCCTCTATGACTGGGCAAATCATTCACCCCAGGGGCTTCAGTTGTCTCATCTGTAAAACGAGGAGGATGAAATAGATGGCCTGTGAATTTCTTTCTTTTCTGCGGCTTTTGGACTTCAAAGAAGATAATATCCATAAAGTCTCTGGAAACTTCAAATCAATACAGAAATGCCAAATGTTATCCCATTATGAAACAAACATATAAACTTATGATGATTCTTTAAGTTTATTGATACTAAAACTGAGGAATGAAACAAAACTGCTGTGGCAATTTCTTGTTGTTCAGTTGTGTCCTACTATTTGTGACCACATTTGGGGGTTTTCTTTGCAGAGATAGTGAAGTGGTTTGCCATTTCCTTTTCCAGCTTATTTTACAGATGAGGAAACTGAGGCAAACAGGGTCTGTCCAGGGTCACACAGCTAATGTGTCTGAGGCCAGATTTAAACTCACAGAAGTGAGTCTTCCTGACTCCAGGCCCAGTGCTTTATCTGCTAGGCCATCTAGTAGCCCTGTGGCAACTTGGGATGCCATGATTATACCTGTTTGTGGTCCCAGGAATACCTAAAAGAAACTTGGGACTTCAGAGCCAGGCTCATGTATTGATCACTGTGGTAACTAGATTGCAAAATTACTGAGCCAACACTCTCCTAGTCATGCTAGAGATAACATCACAAAGCCTTCTGCTGAGGGATTCCCTTTAATTAAGAAAAAAAAGTAGCATACAAGGTCTTTCAAGTCATTTCAAGTCTTTGTTTTCTGGAAATCTGTCTTTAATCCAGACGATAGAATGATATATGAGATAAACTTTAGTAGCCAAAAGCTCTTACTAATAAATCATCAAATTTGTAATCTCCAGAAAATTAAGATACACACACATACACCTCCCCCCCACAATAAAATGTTTGTAATAGGATTAAAGTCTGAGCAGAGTCCCAGCTTCTCAAGTTGCAAGGAACAGAAGCACTCTTGAAAACCATGCTTGCTGTCAGGGAGAGCCAAAAATGCCACCAAAACATAGTTTTGCCATTTTTATACAGTATGTAAGTGCTTATCGGTTCTACTTCATACAAATTTAATAACTTGTTTGGTTATTCAAGTTTTTTTTTTTCCCAGAAGTTTTGTAAACGTGCCCCATTAAATCCTACCAAGATTAGTTAGCCTCTCATCATGTGCCTTGAGAATGGTGTTAATTTGGATTTTTGGAATGGAAATAGTATTCCTTATCATTTTCTCCTGTTTTCTCTAGTCTTTCCCTTTCTGAAGGTGGTTGGCTAGGTGGAACAGTGAATATCATGCTGGATTTGAGTCAAGAAGACCCGAGTTCAAATACTGTCTTAGTCACTTATTAGTGACTAGTCTCAGTTTCCTTACCTTTAACATGGCTATAATAATAGCACCTACTTCACAAGGTCACCCTGAGGAACATATGAGATAATGTATGTAAAGTGCTTCATAAACCTTAAATACTATTTAAATGCTAGTTAGAGGGTTATTGATAGTTTTATAATTTTATAGCATGGGAAATAGTAAATTACTTTAGTTTTAAAATGTTAGGCTACAAGAATATTACATGTGTATACAGTACTTATTAAACTATTAAACACTTATACAGAACATTGTCTATATTTTTATTACAGAGTCTGTCACACCTACCCAATGGACCATTGTAGTATACCATCTTCTAACTGGGCAAACACATTAGAAGAAGTATGGAAACAAGTAGTCAGCAAGGGTCCAAGGTTCACAACTTCACAATTTCTAGGTTATGGATTAGCTCCACTGGAAGAAAAAAGAAATTCTTTTTCTCTATTATTGAAAAGCAAATTTTAGGTAATCTATTCATTCCTTCAGCACTTTACTTTTATCACAAACAGAACTGTTAGATCAAAATCTTTTCTAGCACAGGTCTTTACACATAGTAGGTGCTTAATAAACGTTTGAACAAATGTAGTCAAGTGAATGGAAGGAGAAAGAAAGAAATTTCCCACCCACCATGGCTGGCTTTGGTGGTAGAGCCACAGGTAGCAACAGGCTCTCAAACCTACTTCCAAACACAACGGCTATTTTGACCTTGGTTTTTTTTTTTATATAATTCAGTCCCACCTACACACATGAATAACTAGCCCAGATGATATGGTAGATAGTTAGTATTTAATTATATGCAGAAAACTCTTCTTTAACCAGAATGCCAACAACCTGAAGGCTCAAAGTCTTAACATTAGGGACCCATGATTTCATAGCTGCATACCATCTATAACACAGTTTTAGAGAGTGGCCTGAAAGCTCAGGGAGGACAACTTATCCAGGATCAAACAGCTAGCACATTTCTAAGATGGCATTTGAAAGAAGTTTCTTTACAGAAGGCAGAAACTAGACTCAGGTCACTCTACTTTGCATCTGCTGCCCTACCTATTTTCAACTCCATGGAATAAGATGCTCCTCCCAGGAGAAGCTCATCACTTCTAAACTCTAAACTTCTAAACCATGCAAGCAAGACTACGAAGTCTTGATTGACACAATCTCCTTCAGCCTCCTCTCGTCTCTGACTGGAGAGCAAGGAGTACCAAACTCCTACCAATGCCTTCCTTTGTAGAGGGGAAAAAAACAGGACTCTCATCTCACTCCACTTTGCATCTGCTGCCCTGCCTGGTTTCAACTCTATGAAACAAGATGCCCCTTGGTGGGGTACTCTGCCCCACCCCACCCCCACTCCACCTACCCCCATTCCTGTCTTTTTGTGTGTTCTCTCTCCCTTTAGATTGTAAAGTCATTGAAGGGAGGGTCTGTCTTTCTTATTAATTGTATGCCCAGCACTTAGTATAGTGCCAGACACTATACTGTAGGTACTTAATAAATGTGGATTGGATTGGACTAAGTCTTCTGAGTTCCAATTTGGCATTCTATCTAACCAATGGGTCAGTGCCTTTAAAACCTCAGATCTCTCATGAATTATTTTCATCATCTGTGATGCTATACTGTGAAAATTCATGTCTACACAGGTAATCTCAAGGCAGTATTATGCTCAAGCATCTTTTGAAGCAAAGACTAAATCATTTGTTTTATATTTTAATGTTCAGTGTGATTTGTTACTTGAACTCTTTGAAAACTGCCAATCTATGTGAAGGCCATTTGTAAATACTCATTTAAGGGGAAAAAAGGGAAGGGACTAAGTATTTATTAGAAGCCTACTATGTACCAGGCACTGTGGCAAACACTTTACAAATATTATTTCATTTGATCTTCACAACAACCCTGTGAGTTAGGTGCTATTATGATCACCATTTTTACAACTGAGTAAACTGAGACAGAAGTGACTTGCCCAGGGTCACACTGCTAGAAAGTATCTGACACTGGGTTTGAAATCTTCTTGACTCTAGGCCAAGCCCTTTACCCACAGAGTCACCTGTTTAACCAGCTCACAATTATATAATCATTTGGGGTTGGCTCTATGAAGTATTTAGAACAAGCTAATATCTGATAAGCCAAATATGCCACTCTCTTGTAAAGGAGTTTTTTATATCTATGTGGGGTATACATTAGGATAGGGAGACACTACTAACCAAAACACTTGTAATTTCCACTTATGGTCCCATGTTTTTGATAGGAAAATAATCAAGAAGGAGGGACTTAAAAGACTATGAAGTTTGTTCATGTGTAGGCTAGTCAAGTATCCTGTGATTTCATGGTACCAAAATTTAATAGTAACTGAATAATAGAACTAAGTGACCACAAAGTCTAATTGTGCAGAAAAAGCAGTGGGCACCTACTAAAGCTGTAACTGACCTTGCCAAGCCTGGTACAAATAGTCCATAAGGAAATCTGGAATCCTGAAACAGCTCCTCTGAAAGGCCGAGGAGCTTTATTTCAGAAGAGGCAGCAAAGACCCAGTGAGTGAGGGTAGGGACAGGAAGAACAGGTCAGAAACATCTATGCCCCTGGGAGCATTCTTGAAACTTGAACAAGCAATTCCTTTCTTAGCCCCTCATCCTGCCAACACTCCCGCAAAAAGGCAGGGAGAAAGAAGGATGGTCATGAGTCTTCATGCCTGGCCCTATGAATAAGTTAAATGACAGCAGGCTGCCTGTTGGCTCTGATGTTCTGCTACATAATCTTTCCCACTTTTTTGCTCCCTTCATCTTAAAGCCTTGCACAAAAATAATGCCTAATCCCCCCCCAACCCCACCCCCCGGTGTGACACCATTCCATAGTAAACATAATGGGAAGAAGGATTCTCTGTGTTTAGATGCCTTTCTTCCAAGGCATTCCCAGTGTTCACCACTAATCACAGTTTCTGGGGAAGCAGTCACTTTTTACAATGTTACATTCAAGGCCCAGGGGTATATGCAAGCATTTCCAAAGGGAAGCACAGGTAGCTGCTAACCTCCCAAATGAGTGGACCCAGACCATGGGCACCGCACCCCCCCCATTTCAGTTCAAATGAAGAGCTCTATTGTTTTTATTCTAAAAAGTTAGGAAAACAAGGAAGCATATACTTCCAAGGAATTCACTGACAAAAAAAGAAAAGGCTCCAAATATGGCAAAAGATTTATAGTGGCACTTTTTATGACAGCAAAGAATTGGAAACAAAGTGGATGTCCATGGGGAACAGTTTAACAACTGTGGTAAATGAATGGAATGGAATGTGACTGTGCTTTTTAAAATAAATTGACTTGTATGACGAATGCAGAGAAATATGCAAAGACTTGCATGAACTGATACATAGTGAAATACACAGAGCAAGGAAAACAATATATACAATGACTGCAACAACATGAATGGAAAGAGCAACAACCACAAACTAATCAAAATTGAATGTTGCAAAAATATAAAGAACAAGCTTTGCCCAAAAGAAGAGACATAAGCAGATAGTTCCTCTCCTCCTTTGCTGAGTTTGGGTTGGGGTGAGGGTCAAGGGAATCCATGAGCAAGGAACATTGCATATAATATCAGATCTATTTTAATTGGGTCTCCTGGACTTTTTTCCCTTCTTTCTTTTAAAAAATATTTTTTATTATCGAGAGAGAGAGAGAGAGAGAGAGGAACACACAGAGAGATAGAAAGACAGAGGGACAGAGGGATGGAAAAGGAGGAAAAAAAAGGAGAACAACACAGAGGAAGCTATAATAAAACCAAAATATAACAATATTTAACTCCAAAAGGCTGAGGAAGCATGACAACAGGACAGAGGCTTGTAGTACAATGGGAACACCTGGGTTTTAAAAAAGGAGTAATTACCATGCCACAAGCAGTTATAAGCTCATGTTTGTGGCACAGTTACCCAAGAAACTCAATCTGCAATTGCTGACCTAAGCTTTGACATGACTTGGGAATGCGGGACTATGTTTTTATAATTGCTGGTAGGACTCTAGTAGGTCATTTTTGTCCATAATGATAGAGCGTATTGAAAAGTGCACAGCCACTGAGAAAGGAACTACTTTCAACCATTCCTCAAGGCTGCCAATAGAGAACATGAATCAAAGCCAGAATTTTTCTTAATTCAATGATGTTTTTAAAATCTAATGTTTTATTTCTACAATCGGAGAACGTTAATTTTAAGTCTCTATGGTCTATGACCATTGCGCCCAGGCTGGAATAACTAATTGTCTTTTTCTGAATAAGGTTCACCTCTTTTACCTCAAATCCTTTTCTGTAGAGACTTTAGTAGCTCTTCCTGAGGGCAGCCAGGTGGCACAGTGGATAAAGCACTGGTCTTGGGATCAGAAAACTCCATCTTTCTGAGTTCAAAACTGGCCTCAGCCACTTACTAGCTGTGTGACCTTGGGCAAATCACTTAACCCAGTCTGCCTCAGTTTCCTCATCTGTAAAATGAGCTGGAAAAGGAAGTATCATACCACTGAAGTACTTGCTAAGAAAACCCCCAACAGAGACCACTGAAGGTGGACCTGACTCAGTGACAACTCTCTTCATACCTACAGCTTAGATCTACCACATAGCAGGAACTTGAGGACTGCTAGCAAGCATTTCTTGATCATTTCTGGAAGTTCCTCCATCCACATCAAAACATGCCAATAATCATTTTTTCCCCTTTACTACATGAGAACTGAGGAGGACCAACCCCAGTAAAATAGTCAAGCCAATAAGCATTTATTAAGCACTTACTATATGCCAGGCATTGTGCTAAGTAAGCATGGTAAAGAAAGACATTTCTTCTGAGGCGATTCTATCCTTTCTTTCTACTCCCTCCTTTCCACCCCACATCCCTAAACAATGGGCCATTCCTTACGCCTCGGGAGTCAACTAATTCCCCTTAAAGTGATGGCTGATCAGGGCTTTAAGATATTAATTACTTCCTCTAGGGGTATCTGTGTTTTAATATAGAGCTTGAGATATAAGAGCCCTTAAAAGTCAAAGAGAAGGATGAACCTTTAACAGCAGAATTTCAGGCACTTGGGACAGGTGGTCAGTAGATATCCTTTGGTAGGCAGGCATAGGAAGAAAGAAGAAATCTGCCCAGCCTTTTCAAATCAGTTGTTTATTTTACCTTTTTCTGCACACAACGTAGTAGGTCAAAGCCAGTTAAAGTTATTAATAAATTTAAAGATATGAAAGAAAATTTCCTGAAACATGAAGAAGAGGTGGAGATTAAGTTGTGTTTCTATTTAGTCTTTGTTAAAAATACAGAAAAAGTGAAACTAAATTCATGATTAGGGAAAACTATAATGATAACAATTACCTTCTAAAAGTATTATTGATAATAAAAATAAACCCTTATGTGGTTTGGCTTCTTTAAGAACATGTGACTATTTTTCAACTTCTCACTAAATTTATGACATTGATGAGACTTAAGTTGGATGCATGCAACCAGCTCATTTGATACATATAACAATCAGAGGAGGCAAGTACTTGTTATGTTATTTTTGTAGATTAAAAAATGTGATTCGGGTTAAAAGGCTCATGGTCATATAAG
Organism: Trichosurus vulpecula; assembly: GCF_011100635.1. NCBI lineage: Eukaryota > Metazoa > Chordata > Mammalia > Diprotodontia > Phalangeridae > Trichosurus > Trichosurus vulpecula. Next base: position 150,985,611 of record NC_050573.1, read on the forward strand.
TAGTAAGTACTGGAGGTAGAATTTGAACGAAAATTAATTCTGACACTCATTCTTTCTGGCCTTCTTTCCACTAAACCACAAGGTCTCTAAAAATAATCAAATGATGAAAAGGATGGATTCAAAAAAACTGAAGAGGACTTTCATGAACTGATGCAGGGTGAAGTGAGCAGAACCAGGAGAAATTAACACTGACTACAATACTGGAAAGAGAAAAAAGACTCTAATCGATGCAATAATCACTCATGACTCCAGACAAACTCTGATGAAACATGCTTCCCATTTCTTAATAGGGAGGTGATGGAGTAGAACTGAAGAATGAGATATCCATTTTAAGTAGCCAAGGTATGGATATTTTTCCCTTGACTATGATTATTGGTTATAAAAGAGGACTTTTTAAAATGTGGGGGGAGGCAGAAAAATGGAGAGGGAAAAGGGACCTACTGATGGTGATGTATATATAAACTAAAACATAAATGTTTTTAAAGTACACAGAAGAGATTCAGAGGTAAATACAAATACAAGCAGGACAAGTTGGGAACTAATATGCTGAACTAATTATGTATGTTTTAAAAAAAACCCCAACCAAGCTAAGCATAATGGAGACTTGCAGTTTCGTGTACCATGGATCCTTCTGTTCTTTATATATAAAAATGCTCATACCTGCTGGTGTTTATCAAGTTCACAGTAACAAACAATTTAAAAATACTTAAAAACAAAGCACATCAATTTTAACTTTCCCTATCAAATCCAAAATCCCTTGGATGCTAAACTGATTTGGAGAAGAAACAGAGTCATCTACAGATGTAGAGAGAGAAAAAATAAATATAATTCAATTGCCAGAACTTCAATAATACTCCAAACAAAATTGGAGAATGTTTTAGGGTTCAGTAGAAATGAGAATCAAAGATAAGACTTCTTACTCATGTATTGCATACCATACAAACACTCCATATGGGAAATTCTGATGGAATGTAACTCATCAACTAAGAAATTAATTCATTCTATTGGGTAAAATTTCTTTTATGGAATTTGGAATCTTTAAGTTGTAAATGAGGAGGAGAGTGGAAAAGAGAAAAAAAACTGAAGAATGCATTTTTTGTCACTTTAATTTTATTGAAACTAAGTCCTCTTCACAAACAGGCTTCATGTATTCAAGTTCTAACTCCCCAGTGGCCACAGCAACTAAAGAATGAAGAATAAAATAAAGTCTAGGTCCTGTAGGAGGCCTGTTCAACTACCATTTTCATTATTCTTTGGAATGCCATAACTTTGGCCCATAGTCATAATGCTAAGGATGTCTCCAAAGTCAACCAGACCAAACCATTCAAAGGGTAATTCTGAAAGCTTTTAACTTAGGTATCCTTCTCAGGCAAAATATAAACAAGGCCAAAGCTGCTCAGCCTCTTCACCGAAAAGACAGCATGGTGTCCTCTTCTACTTGCCAAGTACTCTATGGCCTAAGGCAGGACTGTCCAAAACACAGGCCCTGTGCCCTCATGCGGCCGCCCGAGTCCACCACAAGCACAGAAATTGACACAAATGCTTTAGTTAAAGCATTTGTGTCAATTTTCACGCCAATGGTAAACACAGGCGGGCCACATATAATCGCACTGCGGGCTGCACTTTGGATAGCCCTGGCCTAAGATTTCTTTTGGTTATTCTGTAAACAAAGAGGCCAGAAATCTCCTTTATCAGTTTTCTCAAAGGAGGCAAGGTTTGCTGCTTACTACCTACAGTATGACCTTGGACAAGTTACTTAGCTTCACCTGGGATTCAGTTACCTCACCTCTAAAATGAGAGGTTGGACTAGAAGCCTTCTACAATTCCTTCCAGATTTAAATCTTATGATCCTACAATCCAGGTGAACCAACGAGAGAGCTTCAGTCAAGAAAGCATTTATTAAAACACATACCATGTGCTGAACATGTGAGATACAAATACAAGCAGAAAGAAAAGCAGTCAGTCTCTTCCCTCGAGGAGCTTACATTCTAATGGAAGAAGACAAAACATAAAAGTAAACAGGAAGAGAGAAGTATGGGGGAATCATTTTGGGAGAGTCAAGACAGTTACCTGGAGAGGAAGGAAAGTTTCGCCAAGGAGATCCAATGAGTCTCAATGCCAGCTGTTGGCAACCCTATTTTGCCATAAAAGAGGCCATCGGCATGGTATCAACGAAACACTGAGGATAAAGGCTGAGGCTATCTTCCTTCCATTCTTATAAAATGACCACAGAGTCACTAATCTGATTGTTCCCTCATATCTAAGGTAAGGCTGTAACCTTTTCACAGCCTCTTGGCTTTCACCTCATTTTGTCAATCTGTCTCTAGTTTCTAAATTGTCTGAACTCTTAAGTATAATTTTATGATTGCTTGGGGCCAAACCTATTTCCACCCTAATGAGCCTCCCAGTTGGGCAGATCTCAATCACTTGGAAAGCCCTCAGAACTCACCTAGAACTTAGCTCACATGCATCATTTGTGTATGTTATATCCCCTTCCAGAGTTTAAGCTCTAAGAGGGAACATAAAGTATATTATCTAAACTTTTTCATCTCTCCCAGTGCCTGGTACACTGATCTGCATATAAAAGGTCCTTATTAAAATGGCTACCAGAATGCCAATAACTGCTAGAATGCCAGCTTTGTAAAAATGAACAACTTTTGAAGATTTATGTACTCCGATCAACTAAATGATTGAGCATAATTCCAGAACACCGATGAAGAATGCTGCCTACTTTCTGATAGGAAAGTAAACATGCAGAATGAGATGCAAATTTGGGGGAATTTGTTTTTCTTGTCTATGATTATAATTGTTACATGGAAGGTGGGGTTTTTTGCCTTTTTTTTTTTAGTTTGGAAGAGAAGGTTGAAAGAAGAAAAAAAGCTTGATCATTGAAAAGATGTAATTTTTTAAAAAAGGTTTGTTCTTTTGTTTTTTTTAAAGGAGGAAGTTGAACTTTCTGGCCCCTAAGTTTCCTTTCAGATCTAATTTATGAGCCTATGATCTGAACTTTAAATATGAAGCTTTGCCTCTTTTTTGTCACTAAGTGAAAATAAAGGTAGTAATTGGGTGTTAAGTAGCAGGTATATAATCTGGAGAATCAGTCCAAAGTCTTCCAAATTATCATGAATGATAAGGCTGTCCTAAAATTTTATTTAACTCTAGATCCTTATGAGAAGACAGCGCTTGTTTATACCAAAATCCTAAGAGGATTTAGGTTCTAGGGGACTGCAAAATGAAAGGAACACCAATCACATACTTTGTATTCTCCCCATTACTTCTCAAATCATATTGCACTTCATCTATTCTTCATAAGAAATACTATATGGGCTAATGCCAAGAGAAACTGTCTTATTTTTGTCTTTGTATACTCAGCCTAGCACAGAGGCTGGAACACAGTAGGTGCTTAATAAATGCTTACTGATTATCTAAACAGAAAGAGAATATACTTTATGTGTATCAGAATGTAATGAGAAACTAAAAAACAGAATAGTGCATAATGACATTCAAGGTTTGTGGTTGTGCTTTGTTTAACAAACATGTTATGGAGGTGCCAGCTCTGCAGAGATAACTCTATCTTCCTGAACGTGATATACTTCATTAAAACTAGGCACCAAGATACAGACATCCACTTCCATCTCTACCATTAAAAAACTCAAAATGTATGTAAGTCATAAGATCACAGTGTGGGCTGTAGAATCTGTATTCTTATATTGATAAATTTTATTACACTCTACCCTCTACCTTAAGAGTTAAGATTTGAAAATTTTTTTAATAAGCCTTCAGCTAAAAACCTCATGTGGAATAAGAAGAGTTCATATTAATTTCCCAGTCTGTAAAACATGTGCTGGTGAGGCCACATCTGGAATATTGCACTGACGTTTTAAGAGGGACAATGAGAAATGGAAGCATGTCCAGAGAAGGAAAACAAGAATGATGAATACCATTTGCTAAAAATGTCTGAAAGAACTGAAGATACTTATCCTGGAAAAGAGAAGACTGGTGGGGTGGGGGCCTGCTGGATGGGCATATTATAGTGATCTTCCAATATTTGAAGGCTTTATCAATAATGCAAGGTCTAAATATGTCTCATGTAATCTCAATGGGGAGAACTAAAAGCAATAGGCAGAAAGTTACAGGGAGGAGGATTTTGGCAAAGGAAGAATCACCTAGCATTTACAACAGTCAAAAAATGAAATGGGGTACCTTATTAGGGGATGAACTCTCCATTGCTGGAGGTATACAAGCAAAAGCTGGTTGACAACTTGTTGGGGATGCCCTAGAAGGGATTCAGTGCTTTGGGGAAGGATTAGATTCAGATGACCCAAGCTGCTTCTAATACCCATCTACCTTTCCAGTAAAACAAACAACAACAAAAACTAAACCCTACATTAACTTCCTCCTGAATATTTTGATCCAATACTTCTCTGCCTCTTTCTCAAGGCCCTTAGTAATCTAGGTTCACATCACTTTAATTCACCTTTGTTACTCACAACTTCCTAATAGGTACCCTTCATGCCAAACAAGTTGGTGGCTTTATTGTTCTATAAGCAGCCAGTCCTCCATGTTTCATCCCTGGAATATCTGAACATCTGGAATATTTTCTCTCATAACCCCCTAGTACCAATTTTTCAAGACCTAGCTCATGACCCAACTATTCCCCCTAGGCCTAACTAATGCCCTCCAAGCAATTATAGTGTATTATTCATTGCTGACTCATGTGTTAATCTTACCACCTCAATTAAAGCCTGAGCTCCTGGCTAGATGGATAGATAGAAAATAGAGAGAACATAGAGATAAAGAGGAGGATGAAGAAAGGGAGAAGGAGGAGAAGAGAGAAGTAGACATAGATTCTACACTATTTCTGTATCTCAGACAGAACTGAGTACATAGTGTGTACTAAGTAAATACTTGATTAAAAAAAAGTACAGGATTGATATTCAGTTAACCCAAAGACAGCACACTACATTTTTTAGCATTATTACATGGCTTATTTTCAGAAGAAATATACAGGTCTCTAAAAGCTGGTCCTCTCCCTGGTCATTCTCAACCTACAATAAAATAGGAATGTCTAATTCATAAGATCTTGAATGCAATTTATCCATTTTACACATAGGGAAATAAATGCCCAAAGAAATAAGGGACACGCTCAAGGTCACACAGGTCAATGGACAGCTGTCAGCATTTGAACCCAGACCCTTTGCCTCTGATTCTATTATTCTTTATGTGAGCTAAGAGGTCTAGCTCTCCATGGGTTCACTGAAATGCTTTAAGTCAGGGCTGTCCAAAACACGGGCCGTGCGCCCCCATGCGGCCCACCTGTGTCCACCACAAGCACAGAAATTGACACAAATGCTTTAGTTAAAGCATTTGTGTCAATTTCCATGCCCGTGGTAAACACCAGTGGGCTGCATAAAATCACACTGAGGGACACATGCGGCCTGTGGGCCACACTTTGGACAGTCCTGCTTCAAGTGACTGGAGATCTCATTCACCCATTCAATGTTAAATCAAAGGCTTGGGTCCTTCAGCAAACTTGTGACAGTCTCATATAGAAAGTATCCTTTCACATACCTTCTCACCTCTGAAAAGAGTAATTCCTCAAGTCAGCATCAAGTGAGGAATAAGTTATTGAAAATGACAAACTGGAACACAGCTCAGTGCCCATCAACATGTGAACCAAAGATGCCATAGTCTTTGAATGATTTCCAAAGCATTTCCCTTCCCTAATACCATTCTAGGACCTCCAACATTCTGCCTTATAAGTAGTGCCCAGATCACGATCAGAATCGCTCTCCGGGCCACACTGGACCCCAAGAATTAATACACATTCAGCTTCTCTTTTTCAGGAATAAGCTTCCTTCAATACAGAAAACACACAGCCCCTCACCAGTCACCCCTAGCCAGAACCTTGGCACACCACCTTTTTTTTTTCAAAGTTGTTGACCTAGACTTGCAGCCAAGCATCACATGACTACAACAGAACTAAACCTTTCCTAGAACAGGTCTCGTACAATTAGATTTGTTCTGATTACATATATTTCCAATTATGGGCTTTATTTGCAAAGCATAACTGAAAGCAGACACATATAACACATGCCCTGATTTGTTGACTTTTGCTTGAAAATGCCCTCAGGATCAGTTATTTTTCCTGTGTTTAAGTCTCTGAATGTCAAAAAGAAACTCTAGTCTGACACAGTAGAGTAGGGGTGCATTCCAGGGCCTTCAAACCACACAACAGGCCTATTGTGGACTTGGATTTGGGGCAAGGCAATTAACCGATAAAAAGTGTCCTGCCAATAGTTCTGTTCTCTCATACCTAAGATAGGCATTCTTAAAGAACAACTATATCTTAGCTCTAATATCAGGGATTCTTGACCTTTTTTTTGTGCTTGGAAGCTGGGCAAAGCCTATGGACCCCTTCTCAGAATAATGTTTTTAGAGGCATAAAATAAAATACATAGAATAACAAAGGAAACCAATTATGCTGACATATAGTTATTAACTTTTTTAAATCCTGAAGTCTATGCATGAATCGCTTGGGGGTCCCAGATTCCAAGTTAAGAATTCCTACTCGTGTTTTACTAGTCACATGGCAGAAAAGTATGTGATATAATAAGTATAATGCGAATTAAGGTGGGAGAAAGGGAAGGCAAGACAAGGAGATATAAAATAACTGCTATTAGTTATAATTTTGTCTTTTTTTAAGTTGCTTTCTTTTTTTTTAACCAAAAACAGCTTGAAATACACTCAGGTCTTGGTTATTTATTCAAATGGGATGAAGCAGAGGCATGAAAAATCCAAAATGGCATACCCCAATAATTTATCTGGAATTTATTTGATTTTAGGAGCAGCTGGTGGCATAGTGGATACAGTGCCAGACCTTGGAGGTGAGAAGACTCATCTTCCTGAGTTCAAATCTGGCCTCAGACACTTAGTAACTGTGACCCTGGGCAAGGCACTTAACCCTGTTTGCCTCAGTTTCCTCATCTGTAAAATGAGCTGCAGAAGAAAATGGCAAACCATTCCAGTATCTTTGCCAATAATAACACCAATGGGGTCACAAAAAATCAGACACAACTGAAGTGATTTTTAAAATTTGACTTTAAATTGTGTTTTCACATACATTTTGGACATGGGTGTGTCTGATCTTCCAGAAATTCACTCCAAGCAAAACAAAAGAAATATACTAACAGGAGACAGGTGAAGAAGAGTCAAAAATTCTGTTTTTCTCTTGTCTTTTCTTCTTTCTATATACATGCCTGTTTCCTCAATTCAATAAGCATTTATTAAATGCCCATAATGTGAAAGCTACAATATAAGGTGATAGGAATACAGAGAAAGATGAAAACAAAACTTCTGTCCTCGTGGAGCAAAGAGGAATAATACTACTATTCACTAGACATTACTCCAAGGGTGAGTGTCCTAGGAAACACAGCAAATGGCATAGGAACAAAGGATGAATAAATGAAAGAAAAAAGCACTTATGGAGAAGCAAGGTTATCTTTGCCAAGAAAACCCCCAATGGGTTCGCAAAGAAACAAACCCAACTCAAGAGACTGAACAATGTGCCAAGCACTGTGCTAAGCCCTGGGGATACAAATACAAAAGCAAAGACAATCCCCACCCTCTAGAAGTTTACATTCTAACAAGGGAGAAAACACACACACACACACACACACACACACACACACACGCGCGCGCGCACACACACACACACACACACACGAGATGGCCAGGAAGGTACACAGGGATCATGAATGGTACCATAGGGGAGAAGACTGTCAAATACATATACACAAACACACCCCATCCAGGAAATATGGCAGAGTTGACTTAGTCATGGCTCGTGGTTCTATAACTGAAGAGGTGTTTGGGGGCGGGGGGAGTCATTCAATTACTTGACTGAGGGGGGATACTAGGGTGTACAAAGAGGAAAAGAGTTGGAAATCAAGTTTTGGGGGTGATTGGAAAGCAGAGAGTGAAGACTGGAAGAAGAGAATGAAGCATGGTTGGAGATTTCCTGAAATACCATTGCAGGAGAGACAGTTGCCAAACAGTAGAGCAAAGAGCTTATTTAGAGCTACAAGAAAACTCAGTGATTGTCCTATTAAATCTCTCCTTTAACAAATGAGGAAATTGGATTAGGGAAGTTAAGTGACAGAACCAAGGCCATATACCTCAGTGGAAGAGCCAGCATGTGATGGAACCCAGGTACTCGGATTCCAAATCCAACCCTCTGGTCCAGTTGTTAAAGCCCTTTGCAAACCTTAAAGAGATATATAAATGTGAGAGGATGATGATGATGATGACGTTGACGAAGCAGCAAATATGTCACTGAAATTCCTCCAATAAATTAGAAGGTATGTGGAAGCAGAGTTCTTTTTAATTGTATAAATCATTAGAGCACTTTGATGCAATGGTCTGTAAGTACCCATTTTACAGAGTGGACAAAGCTAGGCACTCCCGGGGTAGAATATGGCAAAAGGTGATAGATCCACATAAAGCACTTTGCACATAGTAGGAGCTCAGATATCAGTTGTCTGACCCGATGGAATGAGACAAAAGAAAGGTCTGGTTTTTGTAAACAAATCAACAATTCTCTGAGATACTATCCTGAGGTTCAACAGTGACTATCTACACTAAGCTCATCCTGCAGAACTGGGGTGCTAAACTCGGAGAGAAAACACAAGTTTCCTGATAGCCAGGGCGGCATTTCTGCTTTTAAATTCCGTCTACTCATAATGCCTTGATTAGGTAAGTAAACAGATAAAAATCCTATAAAAACTATGGCAAACCAAAGCCTGCCTTATCCTACTTCCTCATCCCTTAAGGGTAATGGAAACTATTATTTATCCAGTGCTCTAAAGTTTTCAAAATGCTTTACATACCTTCTCTTATTAGACTCAGAATTAATAATAATAATAGTAATGACAACTAGCATTCATATTTTTGTAAGTCATTTCAGTCATGTTCAACTCTTTGTGACCTCACTGAGGATTTTCTTGGCAAAGATAATACTGGAGTGGTTTTCCATTTCCTTCTCCAGCTCATTTTACAGATGAGGAAACTAAGGCAAGCAGAGTAAAGTGACTTGCCCAGGGTCACACAGCTACTATGTATCCAAGGCCAAATTTGAAAACAGGTCTTCCTGACTACAAGTGCAACACTATCCAACATAACATAACAACCTTACGGTCCCACCTGCCATAAGAAATCATTCCAGCTCTCCCTCAATGCTAGTAGTGCCTTTCCTTTGTCAATTATCTCTAATTTGTCTCATATACATCTCGTTTGTACATAGTGGTGTGAGCTCCTTGAAAAGATGGCACTGTCTTTTGCCTCTTTTGTATCCCTACTGCTTAGAACAGCACCCAGAATATAATAGATGCTTAATAGATGCTAACTGATTGACCCTGGGAAATGAGTATGTCAGTTATTATCTTAATGGGATCAGGAGTGAGCGAACTATATTTTCATTATTGGTCTAGAGACCTAGGCAGTATCTACCAATACAGACTTCCAGCTTCAAGTCACGAAGTTGTTTGGAACATTGAGAACCTAAGTGATTTGCCCGGTGTTTCACTTAGTATCCGTCTGAGGCAAATCTTAAACCCCGGTATTCCTGACTCTGGGGGCCAGTTCTCTAATCACTATGCCATGTGCCTCTAACTTCATTTTACAGATAAGGAAACTGAGGAAGAGAGACATTCAGTGATTTACTCTTGGTCACATGGCCAGTATCCGTGTCCAGAACTTAAAGAAAATTTAAGCAGAGAGATAGAATAATAGTATTACTCAATGGGAATTTACCATTTCAACTTCCCTGAAGGGAATGAATTTCAGGTAGTAGAGGACCTTATTAGTATTCAGAGGTTAACTTACATTAACATACCATTCAAGTGGCTGGCAAAGGTACGTTCCATATTGCATCTATGAATTTTAATAAATAAGAATCTTGCTTTTTTAATAACTATAACTAAGAACATCTTTAAAAATGATCTCTGACACATCTACAAATAAATGAATGCCATCAATCACTTACTTCAGTATATACAGCCAAATGCCAAACCAAGCAGATAAATAGATTAAAGGCCTTATTGTATAAAACGAAACATAAGGAAGTTGAAGTAAATGGGATTCTCCTGGTTGGGAAGCAATATTCCACAGTACGGCAATAAAGCACATGGGAATGTAACAATGCCTGTGGTTCTTTAAGGTAGATAAATGGCTGTATCATCTAGTCTGTTGGTGATACCTCTACCACAACCCCACCCCAGCCCACCACCCAATAAAGCAAGAGGAAAAAAAAATAAGCTGCTTACTTTGAAAGACCGGAATTGACGTGAGTCAAGCCTATCTGTACAACTTCCTATTACTCATATCTCTTCCTAAAAGGAAGACATTAAAGTTATAACATCACTGACTGAATGGGACAACCAAACATGAACATTCATTTGGGCTTCTATTTTTTTAATGAATTCAAAATTACTAGGCATCTCTACTTGGACTAGTATAAAACCATTTTTTGGTATTGAAACGAGAGAGAGAGAGAGAGAGAGAGAGAGAGAGAGAGAGAGAGAGCCCAATTTCTCAAACACATTTCTGAATAAAATAATAATATGATCTTTTTCCTAGCAAACCTTTTTAATGGGTATGTATTTAAATGTTATCATAAATTTATACCAATGAACGTAATGTTTTGTGCAATTTGCCTTCCATTAAAACAATGTCTCTTAAAAAGAATTCCCCTCAAAATATTTAGCCCCCCTCCAATTTTTGTTTATACATTTAAAAGTCTTTCTGTAAATGCCAAGACTTTCTACTTTCAAAAGTAAAGGTGTCAAAATAGTGGAAAACACATATTGATATTTTTCTTAGTACCTACTACTTGTTGAAACTTACATTATCTATGCCCTCCCATGCCCATCTCCAATCAGCTTGCTCTATGATAAAAAAGCTATTCGGGAATTCCTGGCATACCTATAATTCCTTTTATTCAATACCAGAATACTCTTATGGGCCTAATGAATTGAAGATACATTACACTTTAACAAAGGCAGGATGCTTCAAAACACAGGAGGAATTTTCATCATTCAGGATCTTCTAACATTAAAATCCGAAGACAAAAAAAAGTCAGCTAAATTCACAGAAAGACTCCAATATACTTCTTCTAGAGAGGAAAATGATTAGGGAATGAATAAAAAAGGAATTTGTTCCTACAATTTCATACACAGTTTTAAAAGTTTAATACTGTGTGAGACTTTTAATTCCCCTTTCCTCACCATCTATCCACTTCCTTCTCTGTTGAAATATCAGTGACTATATGAAAAAGGTTTTTTTGTGGGGTTTTTTGTATATTCTTTAATGCTTGACATCTCAATGGTAGATTTTATTTTCACTGACAAAAACTTTTGTCCTTTCATTCATAAGTGTTTAGACTCAACAATATTTTGTTTACAGGTGGTTTTCAATAACTATTTGTTGAATGGGCTTACCTCAAAGCTCACATTTTATAGCACTATTTACTTTATAAATCACTCTTCTCCAAACAACTCTCTGAGGCTGAGAGTGTAATTATCATTCTCCCCATTTTATAGAAGGGTAAACTGTGCCCCAGAGAGATCATTTGTCCATAGCCACAAAGTTCATAAATAGCAGAACCAGGGTTTGAACCCATCTTCTGTGCTTTCCACGTACTAGGTACTAGGTACTTTATATAAAAAAGGGAATGCTTGAATTCCTTTCATATTTTTTAAATTTTATTTATTTTGTTCTGAACTCAAGAAATAAAACAATTATTTCTACAATAAGAATAGGAAAAAAAGATGATACTTGCTATTACTTTTAAATATATAATATTTAACTTGCTTTTTTTTCTTCCCTCTCCACCCCCACTCTAGAAATGGCTACCATTTTTTGTAACCCTTTAAGTGGAAATATTTTCTATCCTTTTAAAAGTTAGGCAATGTCTTAGTTTTAAAAACAAAAACATCCTAAATTGTGCATCTCATAGATTTTAACTCTTTTTTTAAAAATTTTAAGATCTTGTTAATTTTATGATAGTATAATTCTAAGGCAAATCTTGGTAATTATTTCATTTGTAAATTAGGTTTGGGAGAAACACAGTTTTACTAATAGTTAGAACTTTAAACAAACCCCTTTTCAGTAAGGCAGAATTCAGCTAATCCAAAGTACCAACATGGTATACTGTCCACTTCTACCTTCTATTACCAAATCTCCAAAGTAGTATTTGCCAAGAATACTAAAACAAAACAGAAGAGCAAGGCAATGACACAAAGAAAGCATAAGACCTGGGTTTGAATCCTCCCTCTATTGTTTTGCTACTTCTATGATCCTGGGCATGCTGCCGAATCAATTGATTTCTTCATCTGAAAAATAAAGACACTTCTATTATGTGATCTCCAAGATTTTTCCAAACTGTAGTTCTATGAACATTAAATAACGAAAAGTTCCCCTTCAGAGTGGCACTGTAAGGGAGAACTCCATGTTAAAACAAGTTACGGCTCTTAAATCAAAGCCTAAATTCAGTATCTCTTACTCATTTTGCCTAGAGGTGACCTAGATATAAAAGGTCACATCAAACAAATTAGAGAAAACATCACAAAAATTATTACAGCACATGAAAGGGATGGAATACAAGAAACAAATGTCATATTCAGTTATTTTCAGTCATATCTGGCTCTTCGTGACCCTATTTGGGGTTTTCTTGGCAGGAATACTAGAGTGGTTTGCCATTTACTTTTCCAATTCATTTTACAGATGAGGACACTGAGGCAACCAGGGTTAAGGGATTCACCCAGAGTCACATAGCTAATAAGCATCTAAGGCTAGATTTGAACTCAGGAAGATGTCTTCCTGACTCTTCGCTTGACACTCTATCCACTAGTCATGTCTGACTCTTTGTGACCCCATTTTGGGGTTTTCTCAGCGAGGATACTGGAGTAGTTTGTTAAAAGGATTTTCCTTCCTCTTCTTTCAATGTGAAAGGGAGAGAAAATTTTTAGAAAATGTTTTATAACATAAAAATAGCAATAAGAATCTTGTAAAATAAGAAAACATGTATATACAAATAAAAGAGGGCAATGTGGAATAATGCATGTGCTTTTAGGTTGGATCACTATATTATTAATTTTGTTTAATTGTCTTACTTTTATTACAAGAGACTTCTCAAGAAGTAAGGATAATCTGTAAATGTTTGTAATGTTTTAAAAATAACTAAGTTTTTACAAAATTAATTTAACATTTTTCAAATTAATTCAATATTAAATAGAGGAAAAACAAGAAGTTTGGGTTAAATCAAAATCATGATTACTAAAAGGTAAGTAAATTCAAGTTATAGTAATGTCTGTCCTATTAGGAAAAGCAGAATTTAATTTGTGAAATCAAGTGGTGTTATTCTCAACCAGGGTACCCTGCCCAAGTGTACATCTCATCCTCTCAATGTTAATTCCTGCTTTTTGCCCCTTGTTTGGGCCATATATCAATTGTTCCCAGAGGGAAGGAAGACAGGGAAAGTGGGAGAAAAGGGGTGGGGTAGGGAGAATAACCTAAGGAAAGAACATAGTTTTAAGGAAAGCACTGGGCATAGGCAGACTTGGCTCCTGAGCTGAAGGGGGTGGGGACATGCCCAAAGCACAAGGGCTTCCCAGGCACTACTCTCCAGTTTCTCATGACACCGTAACCTGAAAGGAAAACAAAATACTCTTTGATCTACTCTCTTGGACTCAGAATAATGCACACATTTTGTGATTTAGGAGATGATTAAAGTAGGTTGGGCAGAAAATGTCCTGAGAGCTCAAATCACCTGAAAAAAAGGCAACCCAAAATTCAATGTTAGGCATCCTGAAACTAGTGATTTTCTTTTTTTAGATGCTTGGCAACCAATAGCTGAAATTACTTCCTCAGGAGCTAGTCTGCTCTAAATTGTCCAGTTTTAAAGGATATCAGGTATAGAAGAGAAAATTTCAACCATGAATAGGTTTTCTAACAGAAGACATTTAGCATGAGATATGGCTGTCTAGCATTGTATATCTAGAATGCCAGCGACAGCAGCTTCAAACTGGAGCTGGGACTGGGGGGCTGAGAAAAGCTTTCAACCACCCCTTCTCTGATCGCTCTTGGTAACGAACTGATGTATTCTCACTGCCTAAGATGAGTACAATTGAGGCAACCTGATAACCTAGCAGATGTGGCAAAGTTAAAAAATAAGAAACACTGAAGGACAGGGTCAGTGACAACAGATAATTCCAGAGATGGGTCTTGGTGTCAACAGGCTGCTAGGCAGCTGCTTGGCATGCCTGATGTCTCCAGGGGTGTTGACTGAAAGTGCTCATTTCTGAATGGCCCGGGAGTTACTCCCAAATACTTTTATATATACCAAGCAGCGCTTATGGAGAGCTGCATACATTGTGTAAAATAATAATAATATAGTCCAGAGATTTCAAAAGACTATGAAACAGACATGGAGAGAGCAAACATAAACCAAACTGTGACGAGAGCTTTGGAATTTCTGCAAGTATAGAGAATGATGTTATTGATGAATATCACAAAGGCATCTCTACTAATCCGGTCCCTGGCCGGACAGAGGTAGTACTGAAAATGATGGAGGAATGAGTTAATGGTAGGCTACTGTATGAACCAAACGTTTTTCTCAAAGACGGTGATATTAGGGAAATTTAAGAATATTACGTTATAGTGACTTGTCTGTTTACAGTACAGCTAAGAATTGTTTTGTTCCTTTAATGAAGATTTCTTTTGATTAAACTTCTTTTTGGATGCATTGTGGCTAGCATGATTGCCACTCAATTCAACAAATACATACTAAGCACCTGCAAAGCACTATGCTAGGCTTTGAATGGGATAAAAAGCATAAAAGGGCAAGTAAGTGTCCTCCTAATTTTAAAAGGGGGAAGAAAGTGGATGTTGGAATCTATAGACCAGTAAGCCTGATATCAAATACCTCAGGAAATTTCTGTAACATCGCTTATGAGCACCCAGAAAAGGAAGCAGTGATCACTAAGGTATAGCATGGGTTAATTAAGACATACTGTGACAAACTTACATTTCCTGTTTTTGGTAGAATTGTTAGAGTGGTTAATAAAAGGAATAAGCTAAATGTTGGGGGATGCAAAGAAAGCACGTAATTAAGTGTCTTAATATTCTTGCAGACATCACAAAGAAATGTGAGTTGTATGTCAGCAGTTAGGTGGATTCATGGATGAGCGAATGACTAGACCTTCAGAGACTTGATGGATGGATCAATGCCAACCTAAATGGAAGTTTTAAATGGAGTCCCCACAGAGAGCTTTTTGTTCTTCTTTTGTTCCACATTTTTATCAATTCAAATTCAATAAACATTTATTAAGCATCTATTATTTGTAAAGTACTGTTTTGGACATTTGGAATAGAGATAAATTTAACCCTAACTCTCTTCTCAAAGGGATTACAATCTAATAATCAAGTATTTGCAAGAAGTCATAGACGGCATCCTTATCAAATCAGTAGAGGACACAAAACTTAGAAGTTAAGTCAACATCTTTTTTTCATGTAAAAATAACTTGAGGGTCTCAGTTGAGTGTAGATTCAAAATGCTTCAATAGTGTGATGTGGCTGCCCAAAAAGAGAATGCAGTCTTAGGCTGTGTTAATAAAATCTTAATATCCAGAAGAATGGAAGTCACACATCACAGTACTCTGCAATAATAAGGCATTCAGGGTACCATATTTGTTTCTGAGTGTCAAATACAACCTTTTTTGTGTCTAGGACTCCCTCTGGCAGTCTGGGGAAGTCTAGGGACTCCTCTAAATCATTTTTGTTGCTCTTACATTGATAATTGAAAGAAATGCTAAATTTCAGTTGGAGATTAGTGAAAATAAAGGTGTAGTTTTTTCTTCCTTATCCAAGTTTACAGACTCCTTGAAATCTATCCTTGGGGAGATGTCTGTGTATTCTGGATTAAGAAACCCTGATATATAGCTGTATGACCTTGGGCAAGTCACTTAACCCCAATTACCTTGCTTTTCCCCCTCAAAAAAAAGAAACCCTGATATAGGGGAAAGTGATGAGAATGGTGAGGGGATGAAACAGCACTTCACAAACAGCTGAAGGAATTAGGGACACAAAAACTATTTTTAAGTATTTGAAGAGCTGCTATGTGAAAGAAAAAATAAAAGACATTCCCTGGGGCTCCAAATGGTATAACTGCAACTATGGTAAGCAATCACAGGGAACAATTTTAGGATAACATAAGGACAACTTCCAATAACTAGACCTGTCTAAAATCAGAATGGATCCTTCAGAAAGTAGCAACTTTCTTGTGACTAAAGGAATTCAGAGGCTGGAGGACCACTTGTGGAGAGGATGATTCGTGCACTGAGTAAGACATTGGACTAGGTGATTCTGAAGAACTCTTCCAACTTCAAGATTCTTTGACTCAAAGTAGTTTTCTTCTATTAATTTCTTTAGTCACTATTCCCAGTCCACCAGAGATGGTCCTAGATAACCAGGGCTGACTTATTTTACTCCTTAAATCTGGAGCACTCCTATGCTATTACGATGACAATCAAACATACATTTATAGATTCTACACATGAGAGAACATCACAGGTGAACTAGACATTCCAAGAACCAACGTTAGGGCTCAAATTAGCGAAGTAGAGTGGGTTACTGTAATAAATTCTAAGCCTCATTACTGAGCTGTTGGCAGGGTGATGAATTTTTAAGCAACAGCAACTCTCCAACATGGTCTGGAGTTTCACTAAGGGCGTAGGAGGATGTTGATCTGTACATTAGCAGTGGGAATAGCAGCTCTAACAAAATCACAAGATTTCTGCAGTACTCAAGTCTTCTGATTCAGTCATTTTAGTGCTTCAGTCAAACAGACCCTTCATATGATTGGCATATGCACTATATAACATCTAAGGCATCTGAATTAGAATTAAGTTTCTTTGTTTTTGTTTCTGTTAAACAAAGAACTATTTCAATATTCCATGGATACTTAGACTAGTGAAGATTACAACCTGGACAGGTGGTATTTGAGAGCAGCCAGACTGGTGATGAGCCTGCATGAACTTATCTTTGTTCTTTGGAAAGCAGTCTAGTATCAGGGGCATTACTGATGCCTTTTCAGTTTGATAGAGCTTTCCTGAGCCGAGGCCCTTGCAGGCCTACTCCCTTAGGAACTCAGTCACCTCTATACTAGGATGAGGCTTTCAGAAGAGAAGGAAGAAATTCAGTGTCCATCAGAATAAAAATCAAATCGAGAGCAAATACTTATTTACTACTTACTATAGGATAACATGAGGGAAACAAGAAGTCTAAACACCATCCCTTCAATCAATTAACCAGTTAAGCATATATTTGCTAGACTCGGGTACAAAGACAAAAGTGAAATAGTTTCTGCCCTCAAGGAGCTTACATTCATTCTTTCAGGGGGATAATATGTACACTTATCAGTATATATGAAACTCACATATCAGAAACAAAGTAATCCTGGGACAGGATATGATAGGAATTTTTCAGCAGTTACTGTTTTGGAAAGTCCATTTAGGATCAGTCATATCTCAATAAGAGGTATGATTCTGATGCATGATTCTGAAAAACACCTAAACTGTACTTATTAATACAATTTCTCCAGACTCAAGTTTTTGGGTTTTTTACACAAGAAAACAGTAAAAATAAAGTGGTCAGTTGATATTTATTCTCAACTAATTTAAAAATAAATCCTGACCTTGTTAGGAATAGATGGCTCCATCTACCAGCACTATCTTAAAATCAATTTTGGTGGTATAATGATTATGACCAGGGCAATAACTAGGGCAGGTAGGCCAGAGCTTTGTCCCAGTGCAATAAAATGTAAAGGGTGTAAAAAATGTTTGACATGTATTCCTTCAGTAGCCACTAGAGTGACTAATTCTTCTTCCCATTTGACTTAATTTATTTTAATTACTTCTTATATTATTTTTGTGTTGGTAATTAAAAAGTTGATTTGAGGGTGGGTTTTGCTGGCTTGCCTTAAGGCACATTTCATGCTATTTACCCTGGACAAACAGCTAGTTATGGCTTTGATCATAACTAATAAAAGAGGGCTAATAAATGCTTTGGAATAGGACTGAGACTATTAGCTCATTTCATAGCAGACACTGATCAGTCTTCAAATGATCTAGTCGTTAAAAGATTCATCATGTATACTTACCTCATCTACCTCCCATTTTCTGTGTTAGCTACATGATATATCATCTTTGTTTTTTTCACAGCCTGGCTTTTCTAGCATCTGGTGAATAACCTTCAGTGATAAAATTGTAGCACGGGCCACTAACATGAGATTGTGACTTCTAATACAAGAGCAGAAGCAACAGATACTTTAAGAAAAGAAATATCTTTAAGAAAATGCCTCACCTTTTTTTTAAGAGGAACTAGTAGAGGTTGGAAAAACAGAATTTGTTGAGTAAGAAAAATTGTCTCTCAATGACATAGTTTTTTTTTGTTTATTTTCTTCAGATACCAGTCAGTCAAAAAGCATTTATTAAGCACCTACTATGTGCCAGACACTGTTCTAAAGACTGGGGTTAAAAGAAAGTCATTGCTCGCAAGGAGCTCACAGTCTAAGGAGAAAGACAACATCAGAACAACTGCATATATACAAACACCTGTCTTTACACTTGACCGAAACAGCTTAAACAATAGTACCTTGGTAAACATTAACCTTTTAGATTCCTATTCCCAATCAACCAGATAGCTAGAGTAATGTTAGCTGGAGGAAAATTCTTTGAAAAGGTACAGTTAAATTGAAACTAATTTTCAGTTTAAATGGTGGTTCATTTATATTTTAGAACTTAAAAAATTATATCACATAAAAATATTAAGCCCTGTATCTACTCCATTGGCACATTATTTTCTAGGATAACATTCTCACAAAATTTGGCTGTTATTCTGCAACCAAAAAAAACCATGTTTGGTATTCTGGATTGGGGAGGGGAAAGGAAAAGGGGATGAAGAATTATTGTAACCAATCCTATGAATGTCATCAAGAGAACTGAGCTTAGAATTTTTAAAAAAAGGTAGGTTTATTTACTAATTGAAAGGTTGCAAGTTCTCTGTTGTGGGGAGGGGGAGGGAAAGTCTTTTTGACTTTTTTTGTTGTTGTTACAAAACTTAGTACCAATCCAGCTCTTGATATTAAATAGGGGGTTCAAACAGAAAGAAGCTTTCACCAGCAGTTCTATTTGTTCACTATCAGTCAGTAGGCTCCAGGCTCATCCTCATTTTGGAAGATAACAAATAAAAAAGGTACTGGAGACTACAAATGGAGATGAGACTATAGAAGTAAAGCTTCTCTTCCCATGCAACTCGAAAGCAAAAGAAGATGGCAATTCTCTCTCTTATTCTAGCCCCTGAAGACTGGCAAATCTCATTTAAAGATCTAAGTCTAAAGAAGAATCTAGCAGTCAAGATTAGCAAAACACCAAGAAACGGTATCATAAAGGATTCATGACTCATAAGAATTTTCTTTCTACTTGATAAAAAATATCAAATTAATCTACTTTTGCAAATTAATCATCCCCTACAATAGCTGTATAAAAGGTAGATGAAATTAATTAGGGCACCTCACCAACAAATCATCTCTTCCACTCAGAATTTTGAGAATGTAAAAACAAATGTTACGGACATGTCAGTAGACTTTCCTCATCTAGACCTTTCAATACTATTAGGTAGCATACCAAAGCCTTTTAAAACCTTTTTTTCTTTTAAAGGCATTAGATTAGGTTCATGTCTACACTTCTCCTAACAACCCAAATGAAAGGAAAAAAATTTCACTCTTAGAAAAATTATAGAACACATCGGTAAAGAGATGGGCAGTGAATATCTATAAAAGAAATCGTGATCACCAAAAAACCAGATGGCATCATCAAGAACAGTCCATCCAGTCTAACACCATTTCCTTTTTTTTTTTTGTCAGGAAGACTAAAGTAGTATTACCAGGGAAATGTAGCTGATTTAATTTACCAATATTTTAGTAAAACCTTTAATAAAGCATTTCATGCCATTTTTATAGAAAAGTTGCAAAGATTATAATACAATTACATGGACTGAGAATTGGTTGAATGGGTGGACTCAAAAACTAGTCATTAATGGTATATAAATTTAGTTTCCAGGGGAGTGGTCTAGGGATTGTACATTTTTATCAATGACTTAAAGGCATGTGTGTCATACTTTTCAATTCTTCAGATGACAAAGTTGGTATCCAAAAATAGCTTGACAAGTTAGCCGAATCTAACAGGGAAATAAATGCCAGGTCTTATACTTGGGGTCAAAAATCAATTTTACAAATATAAGTTAGAGAAGGCTTGGGTGGACAACAATGTTTTAAAAAAAAGGAACTGGGGGTTTTAGTGGATTTCAAACTCACTTTAAGTCAACAGTATGATAAAGTAGCCAAAAAGCTTGAGCTGCATTAAGAGAATGAGGAGATGTCCAGGATGAGGAGATAGGGGAGTTTCATTATACTTTGTCCTATTCAGACAGCACAGTGGATAGAGTACCAATGCCTGAAAACAAGAAGACTCATCTTCCTGAGTTCAATCTGGCCTCCAACACTTACTAGCTGTGTGACCCTGGGCAAGTCACTTAACCCTGTTTGCCTCAGTTTCCTCATCTATAAAATGAGCTGCAGAAGGAAATGATGAACCATGCCAGTATCTTTGCCAAAAAAATAAGAAACCACAAATCAGTCACAAAGAGTAGGACACAACTGAACAACACAAATTCAGACTAAACCTGAAACATTATGTTGTACAATTTAGGAAGAACATTAATAATTTGGAAAATGTCCAAAAAAAATCAACCATGATGGTAAATGAAAGGCCTAGAGTCCAGACCACATGAAGCCTGGGACCAATTGAAGGAACTAGAGATATTATGGCCTTGAAAAGAGATGATCCATGGGAAGTAGGCAGTCTTTAAGTATCTGAATGTGAGAGTGGACTTGTTTTGCTTGGCCCCAAGAAGCAGAGTAAGGAGTAACAAGAAGAAGTTGCAAAGAGGCAAATTTAGGTTTGAGGGCAAGAAATACTTCCTAACATTGAGAGCCAATCAAAAGCAGAATAAGCAGCCAGTTTCCTCCTCACCACAGGCTACATAACCACTTGACAGACATGCTGTCGTGAGAATTCTTTTTCCACTACTCGAAGGACAAGATAACTATAAAGATCTCTTCCAGGTCTAATACTCTGTGATTTTGTGATTCCACTCTACCAACACAGGCTCAGAAAAATCCTATTGTACTCTTCTTTCATGATTATCCCAGGCTAATAATCCCATTGATTCAAGATCCATGATTACTCTTCTCATCTGAAAAAACACAGATGTTCTCACCCAACCCACAGTGTTATCTAACAATTCCTGGTGGCTTACTTCTATATATAGTGGAACTGAGGGAGGGGAGGTGGTCCCACAGGTTAATGGTGCTCTGAGTCAGGATTAAGCTTTCGAGATCCATATTTATTTACTGTGACTCACACATGAAGTTGAGCTGTGGAAGCTTTTTATAGTGGCAGCCAACACACTTAACTGTTTAATGCAGAGCCTATAGCATCCTTATGATACTAAGTTAGAACTCTAAAAAGGAAACAGATATTCCCATCACAACAACAATGCTAAAAGTTAGAATTTATATATTGCTTTAAGGTTTGCAAAGCACTTAAATATAATCTCATTTGATTCTCACAACAACCCTGAGAGGTAGGGTGCTATTATCGTTCCCAATTTCAGATAAGGAAACTGAGACAGAGGTTGACTGACTTAAGGTCACACATTTAATAAGTGTTTGAGGCCATCAAAATTTTTTCAAGTAAGATCCGAATGGCTCTTACATACTGAACAAGTTTATTTAAAAGAACATGCTTCTTTTTCCCCTTTACCTAATCATAACAGGCCAATCCAATGCAATAAAATCAACATAGCAGAATCAACATGGGTGTACATGAAATCATCTGGATTTCTTGCCCACTTTCTTTCTAGCACTATGGCTTGTTAAATTATTATTTAACCACTCAACACCAACACCCAACACCAGAGTTCACAAGCTTCATTTGGAAAGCGTGAAGTTCAGAAAAGGGGGAAGCTTTGCTCATTGTGACCGATCATCACTCAGAGAAAGGCACAGCAGAATATTTTGCTGGGTATATTAGTGAATAGACAGGAATACAGACAAGGGTTTTAGACCTCTTCTCCAAAAGCATTTTTCAAGTTCACAAAGGAAGCACAATGAAGAGAAGGCAGCCTCTTCTGTTAGGAGGCCAAAATCCCTGACCTTTTGTGAAACACGAGAAATACATTCAAACATGCCCTAGTCACACACCAGTGTTTTTCCTCTTCCCCAGACTTATCAATAATAACTAGTAATTCCCTTCCTTGCCTATATAGCCAACCCTGAGTACTCTCTTTGCACTTCAGTTATCATGGCAATTGCTTCCGTGAAAAGCACAAAAATTAGTCACACTCAGCAAAAGGTTCTTCCTTCCATTTCCTTTCAGCATGATATTAATGATACCGCAGATATTTTCTACAAAACCAATGATAAGTTACTCCTTCTGAGAAGTAAGGGCTCATCCATCAGAGGCATTGGCCTTTTTTTCTTTCTGTTCTCCTTCACTAGCAGGAGCCTATTCATTTAAGTGTTTTTAAAAAAATATAATAACAACAGGTGGACTGTCTGACATTACAATGCCATAAGTAAATGCACAGCTCCAGGAAGACTACAGGAATTTCACCCAAGGTAGCGATAGACAAAAATAAAGTGAAATCTCTACTTTCTGTCCCCTCCTCCTTCACCACCAAAAATAAGTGTACACTAAGGGAAACTAATAAAAACAATCTATGTAGTACTTGAGTACCGACAACATCACCAACGGTAATTATAAAGTAAATAATGGTGATTGAAAAAGGAAGCCTAGAATTGTACATACAGTGCTGTATTTGAACTCAGGAGGACTTGAGTTCAAATCCTGCCTATAGTTGGAGGGTGAGTGAATTCCTACACCTAGGAAATTATAGACCTTCGAGGGGCATTTACAAGTTACTGATTCATCCCCCTCTCAGCAATTAAAGACATTTCAAAAGACAAACTACTGTATTTGCCTTCTCAACCTTAGCTTTAGAGACATCAGCCCAAGAGGTATCACTAAAATTGTTTTGCAGCTGATATATAATAACTTTGTAATATGTACATGTAAATAATGTATGCCATCTGTGATAAGAACTTGCAAATAATTACATGCGATATAGAAATAAAAATTGTGTAATAATTCTTTTCCATAGAATTGTTGTCAGGAAGCAATGTAGCTCTAAAGAAATGTTTTGAAAAATGCAAAATGCAATCATATAAATGAGAGATTTCAATGTCATTCGCAACCATCTCATAGTAAGAAGGCCAGTTATTTGTCTCCATTAAAGCTCTAAGAGAAAAGGTGTACCATTTCTTGCTTTTCAGTCCCACAGCTTTCCATTCCTTGTTATCTTCTACTGCTATGCCAACAGTCTCCCGGATCCTCATTCTCTTTTCTCCTCCAATCTAATCTGCATTTCTGTACATTTTGCTAAGTCCAAATTACTTTTCCATGCATTTAGGGATTTTCCCAAACTAGCCACACCCAATCCATTCAAATGCATATCCTACTGCTCCCCAAACATAACAGCTTGGGCATATGTCTTCTTGACCCAGATGCATACCCCCATGCTCATTACCACTGTTTAATCTCTGAACATCTCTTTTTCTGATCTGTTTCTCTTACCATTTTCACCATAACCAAATCCCACTAATCTTTTAATGCCCCTCCAAACTCCAGTTTCTTCCAAAAAAGCCTTTCTTGGGAAATCCAGCAAACTCTTCCCTCTTCCCATGCCTAACCACTGGTAGCATTACTTCTCTCTAGCAAACAGCTGAACACTAGATTGTAAAGTCATTCCCAAGGTTATTGGAACCCAACATGTGAATGTCCCCTACAGAGCCTCTCCTCGAGACCCAGTGCTAAAGGTTCTCCAGCTGGTGACCAGGCTGTCCTTCCCCACTGGCACCACCTGGTGGCTAACAAAGACAGACCTCTCTTTCCTACTATTTTGCCTTTCTTCCCTCTCAGCAGGCTGATGCATGAACAATGTGTTTGCTCCTCCATTCAACATGTTTTGAAAGTAACTGAACTGATGACTGACCATATGCTACCAGTCAATGGATTCTTAGCTTGGAAAGATAGATATAAACATGATCTAAGGATACTTAGTTTTTACTGAATAATAGTAACAAGTCACATTTACATATCACTGTTTAAGGCTTACAAAAGCTGTTCTGTACATTCTCACATTTGTTCCTCAAAACAATCCTGTGAGATGAGTGCTATTATTATCCCTGTTTTACAGATGAGAATACTGAGGCTTACAAAGGTTAAGCAACTTACCTAGACACTAAGGGTCTGAGGTAACATTCAAACCCAAGTCTTTCAAATTTCAAGAGTGTGCTTACAGAGCTATTTCCAACTGTAATTATCTGTTTCTGTTTGGTAACATACTGAAAAAAGCTTATAATTAAATGATTTTAAAAGTTAGGTAAAATGTGTAACAATTAGAGTTATTCCAAAACCGAAATGGACTCCCTCAGATGGGTAATGGATTCTGACTCCTTGGAGATCTCCAAACAGAGACTGGATGGTCACTTAAAACACGTTCTCAGAGATAAATGAAATACACAGGAAAAATCTGCTCCAATGATAACAGCTGTGTAATGGCTTGGCATAACAACATATATTGACAGGGAAAGGGAATACTGTTTCCTAAGCTTCTGATATAGGTCATAATACCATTTTCAAGATGTCAATGACCTTCTTTGGGATTGGAGAAAAGGAAAATGGGAACATATTTTCTATCTATGTCAGGTAGGTACCCACCGATGATTTTCCCCAACTTTACATTTTCTCCCCTTGGAGACAGCATGGCACACTGGAAACAATGCTGAATTTATAATCAGAGGACCTGGATTCAAATTCTGACCCTATCAATTAATATCAGTGTGACTTTCAGCAGTTCAAGCCTCTCCTCTCTTGGACTGTCATTTCCTCATCTGTAAAATAAAGGATTGGATAAGATGACCTCTAAGACTCCTTCAACTCTAAATCCTTCCAGCTCTTGAGATTCAATGTAAGGGAGACAAGAGGACTGACTTGGCAAAATATTGGACACCTCAAACAAAGGGTAGCAGCCAGTCAAAATAAATGAAGACAACTCTCGGGCTATGATAGTAATACCATCCTATTGTCCATTATGATGGGGAAGATATGAACCAGAGAGTCAGAGAACCTCAGAAGCCCTCTAACAGTGAAAATGATGATGAAGAAAAATAGGGAGTTTGATCTTGGACACTTCTGATATTCTCAACCTGGAAAGCAACACCAAAATTCTCTGGGGAGTATTAAATGACCCTTAGAATAAAACCAGGTATAAATGATCTCTCATAGTTAAGAGAGTTTCCTATACTTGCTTCACAAATCCTCTGCTTGGATTGGAATATTCCCAACTTCTCAGAGGAACTAGCAGGTTTTTTTTTTGGATCTGTCCAAAAAAACAAAAAAACCTTTCCCCTACATCTCCCTTCCACCTCCTACTGCTTAGAGAGAATGCCATGAAACTTAATCAGTCTCTTGGCTGAAATGAGCCAAGATTTTTACTGGCAGAATTGCCTACTCTTCTTTCAGTGACCTACTGTGTTTAATACTCTAACATTTAGTTCCGTATTCCAATGTGCAGTACTAATACTAGCTAGCTAATAATAATAGCTAACATTTTTAAAGCGACTGCTATGTGCCAGGCATTTTACAATGATCACATTTGGTCCTTACAGGGTGCTATTATTATCCCCATTTCACAAATGAGGAAACTTAGGCAAAGAGGTTAACTGCATAACTAATAAGTATATGAGTATATTATATAATACTATATAAGTATATAGTATTGAACTCAGGTCTTCCTGACTCCAGGCCCAATGTTCTATTCACTGCACCAAAGAGTTGCTTTAATGGAGTGTAAAGTGCCTTTCTTCCCTGTGTGACCTTGAGCAAGTCCCTCACCCTTTCTGGGCCTGAGTTATCTAACAGGCAAAATGAGCAGTTTAGGTTAGACAGTCTCTGACGTCTCTTCCAGTTCTCAACCTATGAATCTATGGTCCCTTTGGCTCTAGCTTCAGTAAAGGTGACAGAGGTCAAGGCAAGCACTGCAGTCTGATAAAAATATATGCAGGCCCAAAGATTTTCAGCCCTTTCTTCTAGGATATATCATTAGAAAATCAAGGATGGTGTAAACTCCTTGAGGAAAGGAGTCTAACATAATATTGGCTTAGCACATTGCCAGGCACATAATAGGTGCTTAATAAAAGTTTACTGATTAAATAGCAGATGCACAATAAGTTTATTTGTAAAAAGATAAATAGATTCTTTCTGTTATCAGAAAACAGGAACACTGACCCTGGAACTGTTTTTTCCCCATTTTTTTTCTCTATGCTTATGACATCCAGAAGGGGAAAAGCAAAAATCCAATGAGGAAAAAAAAAGTGAAGTAACCAAGTTACTGTGTTCAAGGCTTTAAAAAATATAAATTCTAGGTAGGTGAATTAATAAGAACAAAAAAGAATATACCAAAAGATACATGAAGAAAACATTTCAACAGCTTCTAAGCCAGGTTCAAATTCATTTCATTTGTAAAAACAAAAGTGAAGGAATATTTTCTTTATGGAGTTACTGGCATCAAATGTAAACTACACACCATCCCTGGATTGCAAATTTTCTAGATCAAACATTATTATTTGGCCCTGCGTTACCATAAGACAACATCAATGCCTCCATACCAGAAGTTTTGCCTACTAATTTTTTTTGAAGGAAGATCAGAAGGTATCAGGAGCAGAGATGTACGGTGACATGGCCAAATTTTACATTTTTGCATTACTCCTGAAAACATTTGCATTACTCCTGAAAACACTACTGCTATGAATCACTTCTTAGCTCAGATATATGAGAGAGAGATATATTTGGTGATGTAACTCGAGAGACTTTAAAAGATACAAGAGGTAGAGAATATATATGAGTGAATTAGTTGGGGGTGGGGAGAGGGGAAGGAGGAGGATAGGATGACTGGATAGTTTCCTTCTAATTTTTTAGTAGCTTTAAGTGATATTCCCCACCACAACATACAGAGCTCATTCAAAAAGGTTCAAAACTAATAGAAACAACTGAGATATCCCAAACCACAAATCAAAAGAAGGCTCATTTTGAAATTTCTTGGAATCTATCTGAACACCTAAACCAATGATTTTCATCCAACCTGTTTGGAGTGGAAACAGACTGTGTTACATTTTTAAATATCCCACCTGGAACCATCAGTTCTCTTAAAAGACCTCTCCTACCTATGCTTATTTTTTTATGTCAAAGCGAACTAAAACTTACTCTGCTTTGACCATTTCTTGGAGAATTCTGTGCCACTTTTGAGATTGTTAGATCAAGAAATATATTCTTGATCAAGTGTTATCAGACAACAAGAAAACTCCTCTTGGAATTGTCTTGTTTCACTTCACTACACTAATGTCATACGGAAGGAGGAAAGCAAAGATCCAGTAAGAAAAATAAAAGTGAAATAACCAACCTTCTTCATGCAATACTTTTCCAGTTCTGCAATATTTGAGTTGGTGACTCTTGAAAGCATGGCCCATGACTTAGTTGGGCAGCTACCAAGATGGGGGACTTTTAGCCTAGACTCAAGTTATATCTGGGAAGCTAGGTGGCAGTGGATAGAGTACTGGACCTGGATTCTGGAAGACTCAACTTCCTGAGTTCAAATCTGGCCTCAGACACTTACTAGCTGTGTGACACTGTTTGCTTCAGTTTCTCATTTGTAAAATGAACTGGAGAAGGACATGGCAAACCACTCTAGTATCTCGGCTAAGAAAATCCACCATGGGGTCAGGAAGAATCACACACAACTGAAATTACTGAACAACAAAAAATTGTATCAATTCTAAGACAGATTTTCTACTCTAACTCTGTAGTCCCTTATTTCAGAATATTTTTTAAGGTGATCAAAAGAAGATAAATCTAGCCTCCATGAATACCAGATTTTGGCTTCTTTTCCATTGCCCCTTTGTAAAGAAAAAGAAGATTCTACTGAGTCACTTAAAAAATGTTTGCTTCTCTCAGAATTTGTCAAAATCAAGCAAATCTATAGGATTTACTCTGGTCTTACTATTAGTCATAATGCAACCTTAGAACGGTTAGCATAAGGTAGGGAATACAGACAATAATAGAAGTCATTATGTTGGGTCAGTATCTAGGAAGTATTTTCAGTTTCCTCAAAGGTCAGACTGTCACTGACTAGTAAATAGTCTGGTCTACCTCCTCAATCAATCAGGGAACTAGAGGAGGTTTGATCTTTCCTCTGATAAAGCAAAATAAAAATCTGTAAACACTTTATAGGCATCCAAGAGTTATGGCCAGCAGCAGATTATCTATCCTTGTCACCAGAGTAATAAAATGCACAGACTACACCTCATTAATGCAATCCAAAGTAATTTGCTTATTTTCATCAGTTTCAGTTGCTGGTGGCTTAAGGGAAACAGGATAAAGCAGGATGCCATCTCACTTAACTTCAGCAACAATCCAAACCACTGAAAAGCAAAAAGGCAGAGAACCTACATGCTGTGTGACTGGGCAAATAACTTACCTTCTCTGGTCTTTATCCTAAGTATGCTAACGATATTTGTTCTTAGCTACCTGGGCTGATCATGCAGAGACGAAGGGATACCTGGTGGATAACGTACATGCTCCATTGGAATTCACTTAGTGTCAAGAGCTAGAGGAAGGCTCCTAGCTTAATAGACAGATCCCCCGTGGAAGACTTCTCCAAGGGCAGTGGCAAGAATTGTACCGGTTGAACAGTTGTGTTATGACCTGTATCAACAGAAGGAATTTGCCTCACATGGTTAAGATGTTTAAATGAGATGATTAGGTGAAAGGGCTTTGTAGCTGTCACTTGGCCATTCTCAAAGCCCAAGTCTGACCACTTCACTCCCCTGTTTAGAAAAAGTCAACAATTCCTTCTTGCCACTAAGATAAAATGCAGACTTTTTTGTTTAACAAGGCCCTTCACAATTTGGCTCCTGCCTTCTTTCCTAGACTTATGGCCATGATCCTCCCTCACACAGAGACATTCCAGCCAAACTAGGCACCTTGTTGCTGTTCCTACCACCCAACATTGCATCTCCTGTCTCCCATGTCTAGAAAGTACTCACTATTTGCTTCCTAGAATCTCTAGCTTCCTTCAAAACTCAAGAGTTATCTCATATAGGAAGCCAATCTCAACCCCACACTGTCTTCCAGTGATCATCCCATGCTGTTTTCCATGAATACGATGTAACCTTCATAAAGATAAGGTGTTTTTCAAGGCAATCAAATAAGCATCATCTCATTCTGCCTTTACTTGAGATGTAAGTCAGTTCCCCTTCTGTTTCCCTCTCTTTTCGTATGATTCAGGAGTTATTAAACACCCATTTGCAAAGCTCATAAAATTGACTAATAAGTGAGCTTTTATGCAGTTTGTAAAGCTTTGGCCGTGAGAACTCATGTAAGTGTTCTCCAAGGCCTTCGTTCAATTCATCAATAATATTTCGAAATAACAACTCATGTGGTCAATTTATAAAGATTCCAATTGAGTTGAAATTGTCCTGTGGGTTTATGTTAATTTCCTATCTCTTGAGCCGTAATGAAGTATGCTTTGCGACCCACTCTTGCCAGAGAGGTGATTGACTAAGGGGGCAAAATGAGACATATTTTCTTTTTTAGGTCACAGCAAGTGTGGGAATTTGTTTTGCTTAACTATGCACATATTTTTTACAAGGGTTTGTTTTTCTTTTCTCAGCGTTGGGGGGAAGGAGAAAAATTTATTTTTGTTTATTGAAGATGTTTTTTCATGTTTTTAAACTTTTCTTCTCTTTTACAAAAAAAAAAGTATAAAAGAGCTTTCATTTTAGCTTAAATTGGTTAAGTGAGAACAAACAATACCAGACCCAGTATATATCAACTTTTAGACCAATGTTTTAAGAATTATGTTTTACCCACATAATTAATATTATTAAATATCAGTAAGGCTGTTTTAACAGATAATCATTGAGGGAAAATGTGTAAACTCTAAGAGGCATTTGAAAAATGTTTTTAACTAGGAATGAATCCATTTTATGAGCTAACCATCCAAATCATTTGGATACTTCAACTTTACAAAACTTCTTTTTTTAACCATTATGTATCAGAAGCTCACAGTAAGATTAAGAATAGAGTGCTGGACTCAGAATCAGGAAGAACCAAGTTTGAACTCTGCCTCTCTTGCTCAGTCACTTACTAGCTGTATAAGCCTGGGTAATGCTGTTGGCCTCAGTTTCCTTATTTGAAAAATGAGGATAATTATACCATTTCCTTCAAGGGATTGTTCTGAGAAAACATGTGAAGGGCTTTGCGAACCTTAAAGAACTAACCAATTAATATATTTCTTAAGTTTAATGACTCTTCAAAGCAGTATCAGGGTGGGCATTTCTGAAGCCAAAATTTGTTGGGATCATGGGATAAAGGTAAGAAAACATCAGACTGATAGGGGCATTTGATGGGAAAAGAAACAAAGGCTTATTGATGGAAGAGCTGGGAACAGAGCACAAGCTCAGAGATACTATGCATGTAAACATATACTGTAGGGAAACCTTAGAAGACTTGAAAATTCCTTAAATTGCTCAGTTGAGGGGGAGGGGGAGGAGGCTCAGCAAAAAAAAAAGTTGGAGAAACATTGACCCTAAGCCAGCCATCCTGCAAAGGCAAATGGTCAGAAATAACTTCACATGAGGGCAGCCATGAGGAAGTACAAACTCCCACCAACGATGTGGTTTTTTTTCAGTGGCTATGTCCTCCTGCCTGTCTAACTTTTTCTTCATCTGGTCAAAGCTCATTTGAAAGTAGAAGCTTCTCACTTACACATCCTAAATGACTATTAACTTTCTTGGGAAAACTGCTTTCCTTTAAAAATCCCTTTTCCCTCTAGATGCACATCACCATCACTCTAAGGCACAGAAACCAAATCGTATCCTTCCTCTCTCCTTCCATCTGTCCCACAAAATTTCTGGAGAGCAGTGAGCAGAGATCAAAGTCAACTAAATAAACAATACAGAACCAAACACTTCTCTCATTCATGCCAGCAGGAGGCAGGGCATCTTTGCACCCTTAGAGCACCAAAAGGCCAGGCAAGCAAAAGTTATCTCAGCAAATGCAGAGATGGGCAGTCTCTGGACTCTCTTCCTGGCATGCTGCTACATACAGGATCACAGACTTCAAGCTGGAAGGGACCTCAGAAGCCATATATAGTCCAACACCTTCATCTTACAGATAAGTATATTGATGTCCACTCAAGCTGACTTGCCCAAGGTCACACAGGTAGCGTCAAAGATAGAATTTGAACTCAGGACTTCTGACACCAACCCCAGCGTTCCTCCTGGCATACCACATTATAGATTTGCAATCATATAAGACATACCCCAACATAGTGCCTGGCACAGAGCTGGTACTTAACAAATATTTGCTTACTATTTCACTATTATTTGATTTAAGGGCAAAGAAAATTCAGGAAAGGTAGAAATGAGGACAGAGTCCATTTATTTCATGATCAATCTCAGCAAATGCACAGAGGTAAAGGTGACATGCTGGCAGACTCTCCTGTATACAAACAAGAATAATATAATGCTTCATACAAATAAATGAAATTTTATACAAACCAAATTTATGCAAACCGAGTATTTCAAATGTATTAGGGGAGCTATAAAAGAATCCTTTGGTAATAAGAATAACTACTTTCTAATTTACAATTCATAAATATTTCTATTTTGGGTTCTCTTAAAGTAGGCATAGCTGTAAGTCACTGCAGGTCCTGCCATACACATCTTTCCCCCTAACTTAAATCTCTGGGCAAGTGTGTTCTGGACAAACACCATAATGAATCCTTGAAGCAAAAAGAGATGACATCTTATACTCCTATTTTTCAAAGGCTCACGTTTTAGTGTAAGTTAGTAATCAAGTTATAATATTTTAAAAAACCACAGGACAAGTGGTTTCCTTTTGGAAATCTTGTCACTGTGCCTATAGCAGAAGTTTCCTAGTAATCAAATTACTTTACTGTGGATAGGATAAGCATATAACATGCATATTGGTATTATTTTTATTAAAATGTATATAATAAAAGTGTGTTTATCTGGTATCCTATCTACTAGAAACTCATATTAATATACTACACCAGAGTGATAACTGATGCTCAAAACCATCACCCTGAGGCAAAGAAAGATCCTAAAGAAAGATTAAATTATATTCAGCAGAATTTTCATAATGAGTATATTTGAATGTATGTTTGGAATTTGATAACCAATGAATAGCAGTATACAAGGAAGGCTGGAAGCAAATTTTGGAGGGTATTTAAATGCTAGGCTGAATATTTTATAGGGATTTTATTTATATTAACAGTCTCACCCCACCCAATCCCATAGCTTCCACATAGCTGCCAAAATAATCTAACTATGTCACTCTGATCAAGAATCATCAATTGCTCCCTATTGCCTTTGGTATCAAATATAAAACTGCTCATCCCACAGTCTGGCTGCAACTTACCTTCTTTCCAGACATTCCCTTCACATACCCCCTTCACACATTTGAGGTTCAAACCAAACTGGCTACATTGCTATTTTTTAAATTCTGCATTCCATCTTCTGTCCTTGTACCTTGGCAAAGACCATTCCTTATTCCTAGAATGCCCCCTCTCTCCTCATCTCTTCCTCTTAGAATCTAGGCATCACCCCCTAAGAGAAGCTCTTCCTGATTCCTGCCACATGCAGAAAAAGGTTGGACCTACTCTGTTTGGCTCTGGACAACAGAACAAGGAGTTGCCAAGAGACAACTCAACGATTGACATTGCGGGGGGACTTTGTACCCTGAGATGGGGGGGGGCGTCGCCCTCCTTGGAGGTCTTGGAGCTGAAGCAGCAGGATCACTTGTCTCAGGTGTGTTATAGAGAGGATTGCTTACCTTGTACAGGTTCCTTCCAGCTCTCAAATTCTGTGATGTTCCTGGTTAGTGAAAACTCCCCTCCAAAACTTGTTACTTATCTAGGTGGTGCAAGGGGGATAGAGCTCCCAGGCTTAGAATCGGGGACCTGAGTTCAAATACAGCCTCAGATACTTACTACCTCTGCAACCCTGGACAAGCAATGCCTCTGTTTGCCTCAGCTTCCTCATCTGTAAAATGGGGTGATAGCACCCCCCTCAAAGTTGTTATGAGAATCAAATGAGTAAAGCACTTACAACAGTGCCTGGCACATAGTAAGCATTATATATAAATATTATCATCATTAATCTGTGTATACATTATATCCCTCAGTAAAATATATACTTCTTGGCCAGCCCAGCTATCATAAGGCAGGGAGGGGGGAAGAAGGGGGGAAAGGGGAGGTTGTCTTTATATCCCCAGTACAAAGAGCAGTAACTTTCACACGGTAGGCACTTCACAAATGTTTATTGAACTGGCTACAATAATTAATTAACCAGACTATTTCTCCAACCATAACACGTAAAGCATTTACTGTGCTTTCCCCCAAACGCCACAACTTAAAGGAAGCATGTTTATAATTTTGAACAATGTTCAATGCCACCGAAAGTAGCTGCATCAGGAAAGTATAAGAAACAAGGCCTTAATCACTTCTGCCGTGTACAGTAATGCTTTCAACATGAGCCAAAGTAGGAGCAAAGAAATATCTGCCCTGATCAGGATCTAACTAATGGGTTAGTACTTAGGAGATGCTTCTGATGTTCTGGGTATCTCATTTCCAAAAAGATAGAAATAAACTGGAGGGAATTCAGATGGGACAAACACCAATGATTAAGGAGTTAGAGGGACTGGCACATGAGGGAAAAGTGAAAAGCAGAATTTGTATAGCTTGGCTAAGGCAAAGCATCAGAGAAACATGATAACTGTATACACAAGGGACCAAAGAGAAGGAGAAAGAAAGAAGTTATTCAGTGATTCAAGGGATCTTAAGTAAAAGAAATGAGATAGAGACTATACAATCTCAGGGGAAAGGATTCTTACAGGATAAACAATTTAAATGGGGAGAGTTTCTGACTTGACACGACACACATGGAAAGAGCATTTATAAAAGCACCCTAACCAGTGTTTCACGTCTCAATTCAGCCTTGAAAATAAGCAGCAGGCACCAAATTCAGGGATTTTAAAGAAACCAGGTTATCACATAATAAGAAATTTATACAATGCTACTTTTTTGAGGTTTTTTTATTTGTTTTATTTTCATAAGATCCTATTTTGGTAATAATGATAAAAGCTAGCATTTATACATGGCTTGAAGGCTGTACTTTACATATATTATCTCATTTAATCTTCACAATAACCCAGGGAGGCAAGTGTTCTTATTATCCCCAATTTACAGATGAGGAAACTAAGGCAGCCATTAAGTGACTTGTCCTGGATCACACAGCAACAAAGTGTTTGAGAACAGATTTGAATTTAGGTCTTCCTGGCTCCAGGTCCTTCTCTCTATCCATTTTAAAGCACCTAGCTGCCTGGTAGTGCAACTCTGAGACATTTCTACTAGAAATGGACGTTTCAGATAATCTTGGCTTAACAGCATTGAGACAGGCTAGGTTATTTAGAAGCAATTGGAAGCCACTGGAGTTTATGGAATAGGAGACTGACATGGTGAAATCTGACACAGTCAATTTAAAAGTTTCACTTTAAAAAATTTTATCTGTTGGAATGATAGGTTTTAGAGCTAAAAGGAGCAAGGAGATCATCTCATCCAACTTCTCCAATAAACAGAGAAGGATACTGGAGCCCGGAGGTTGACCTGTCCAAGATCTTACAGGTGGTGGACAGCAAAAACGGGATTCAAACCCAGATCTTCTGAGTCCAAAGCCATTCTTTTTTCCTCTTTGCTATTTACATAATAACTGTATTATTGTTATGTTTTGATTAATTATTATTATTATGTTCATGACTAGTTTCAGGGTGTAGGTATATAAAAAGTACTTTATAAATATTAGATCGTGAAAGTGTCCAGAGCAGGAACTGGTCCAAAACTTTCCATGGTTCCTCGTTTCTATAGGATAAAATACAAACTCTTTAGCCTGGCACTTAAGGTGCTCCATAATCTGGATACCACATGCCTTTCCAAACTTATCTCATACCACTCCCCTTCATCTGCTCTACATTTCTGCTAAAATGGAGTATTTGCCACTCTCTAATCTTGATACTTCCCATATATGTGTGCATTCACCAAAACCATCCAGCTCCATACCCCCATTCCTAGAACAGCCTCCCTCTTCATCTCAGAACCATCTTTGTCATCTCCCAAAGCTCACCGCAGATGCCACCTTCTCTTTGAAACTTATTCTGATACCTCTAATTATTAGGGCTGTGTTTTTCCTCCTTGTATTATATGCCTGTCTAATTGGGGAGACCGGAAGCACAGAAAACTTCATTTAAACCTGGATGGCACCTGAGAGATAACACTGTAGAGTAGAAATGATACTAGAATCAGGGGACTTGGATATGAACACCAGTTCTGATCCAGCACATTGCTCAGGAGCAAGTCACTTAACAGCCAAGCCTCAGTTTCCTCATTTGTAAAATGGGTGTAATAAAACTGCACTACCTACCTCAAAGGCTCTAGTGAGGAAAGCATTTTGTAAATGATGAATCCTAAAATAAATGTGTTACTATAAATTCTTAAAAGAACGTTAAGGGATTTAAGTACTATCCCATAGGAGGAGTCTAAACTGGCTTATTTCCCATACCAGATTTCCCCAATATGCTATGCTGCCTTCAGGGCTCTGTCTTTGTAAAGTGTTCTAAGAGGCTGTGAAAGGCTCTGTGTAGATTCTTAGCGGAAAAAATACATCCTTCTTTACTCCATCTATTGCTATTATGCCCTGTCTGGCACTGGCTTCCATTTGGTCCCTCCACACAATCTGTCCACTGTTAGCATGAGATCATTCCCCCTTTGTGGCTACTGCCATCTCCAGAACTGCCTTCCTTCCTCCAGGCTCCCCATCTCATGGCAAACAGGCTAAAAACATCTGGTCTCCCTGGCTTCTACCTTTGTAAACCACAGGAGCAGATGACAAGCAATCTCTGTAATTACAAAATAGTCAAATGAGGCCACGTGTATGTAACTGTCTAGATAATGGGAAACAAAAGTTATTCAATAAAAATTAAGCAAATATGAAAATTGATTAATTAAAAATTAAGAAATTAATTCAGTGCAACAAATGTGTTCAGTTCCTGTAGGATGCTGAGCACTATGCTAAAAATGGGGGAAATTTTAAAATGTCAGTTAAGATATAGTACCTTGCCATTATAGAGATGACCCATTAGACCTTTGGACTTGGTGTCAAGATATATGACACTGGGTAGGTCACTTAACTCAGCCTGAGTTTTCTCAGCTGCGAAATGGGAATGATAATAGCACCAACCTCCCAGGGCAGTTTTGACTGAGGTAACATATGCAAAAATCTTTGTAAACCTTAAAAGCACTTTATAAATACTAGCTATTATCCTTATTACAGGGGAGCATGAGATTTATCTAGACAAATATAATGCAGAATTAAAAGTAATGTATAATCATTAAATAGTTGAAAGAATACTGGCTTTTGCAGTCAGATGCACTGTATTCAAATCCCAGCTCTGCCCCTTCCTATGTGATTTTGGGCAAATGACTTAACCTCTCTGATTTTCAGTTTCTTCAACTGTAATATGAGAGAGTTGGACTACAGAGATGACCTCCAAGATCCCTCCCACCTCTAAAAAATCTATAAGAACAAAATGCTACATGAAGCTTGAGACACAGTGAAAGGGTCATTGGACTATCAAAGGAAGACTTCATGAAGGCATTTTAGTTGGGCTTTAAAGAGTGGGGAGGATTTTAACAGGAGAAGAAAGGAGGGGGGGCAGGGAGGGATGCCAGGTCTAAGGATCAGTGCAAGCAATGCGAGAAAAAGAAAAGCATGGTAAATATATGGGGGGGGGACACAGAAAAGTAGCCCACACCTAGGTATAGCAGAGGCTATGCTGAGGGGTATAAATAATATGAAATAAAATTGGAAAACCCAGATGGCACCAGATTGTAAAAGGCCTTAAATAAGAGACTAGAGAATTGGAACCTTCTTTGTTAGGAAATGAGGAAGCACTGAAGGGCTCTAGGGGCCAGGGAGATGATATGACCAGTTCAGTGAATAAATTTAATATGACAGTGATATAAATGGTAGATCAGACCAGAAGGGGAGTAGAAGGGAGGAAAATGAGAGGGCAAGACAAATTAGGAGGTTACTGTAATAGTCTTGGCACATGGTAACAGAAGCCTGACTACAGTGGAAACAGCAGGACTAAAGAGGACCATAGGAGTATAGATTTAAAGCTGGAAGCAACCTTAGAGGTCATATAGCCCAACCTCTTTATTTTACAAATAAAGAAACAGGCCCAGAGAAAGCAACCCACACTGAATCAAGGATGCCTGATTTTAATGCAGGTCAACAGCCCTGACCAGAAGACCTTAGAGGTACTGGCCAAAGGGATGGGGATGGTATGAGTAGGTGGCAAAGATGAGAAATGACACATACACTGGAGGGCAGGGAGATGGTCACATAAGTGAGGAATATAAGACTGAAACAACTGTGCATAACTAAAGGACAAAAATAAATTTACTGTCACTCATCTCAAATATCCAAGCAAAGAATGACAGAATCTTAGAGGTCAGAGGCTCATAAATCTAAACTCAGCCCCAACCTACCTTTCCAGTCTTATGACATATTACTCCCCTTCCTGTTCTCTACAGTCTGGCCAAATTGGAATTCTTGCTTCTCTTTATTCACATTATTCCATATCCCATCTCTCTATCGTTTCACCGACTTATCCTGATTCTTGGAATTTACCGCCTCTTGACCTCTGCCTATCTGAATCCCCAGCAGCTATGTGTTTTCCAGATAGAATGGAAGCTCCATGAGGTCAAAGACTATCTTTTGTTGTTGTTGCTTTATCTTAGAACTAAGCAGCACAGTGCCTGCAACATAGTAGGCACTTAATAAATGATTGTTGGGAAAATAAAATGAAATAAATGATTGGTGATTAATTGAAAGATTCGAAGCTAGGGAAAAAAACCTTACATTTATCTAGTCTCACTCCCTCATTTTACATATGAAGAAACAGGCACAGAAAGTGACTTGCCTAAAATCGCAAAGATCTCAGAGGATCACTGAGTCTAACTCATATAAACATGATGATACCTGGGTACTTTGTTCTAAAAAAGCAATATCACAGCAACCATTTGGTATCAAATTGCCATAATGGTAGTACTTCTTCTCTAAATATACATTATAAGCTCCTTTCTTCTGGAGGTGCTCATCATCTCATATATCTTCCTGTCATTTCTACCTTAGCTTCAAACTAACAATAATAACAGCAATAAATAGCATTTACAAAGCATTTTAAGGTTTGCAAAGCACATTACAAACATTATCTCATTTCATCCTCATAGCACTGGGAGCTAGATATCCCGTTAGGCATCCATATTTTTACAGATTCAAAACTGAGGCAGAGAGCAGCTAAGTGAGTTGCTGAGGGTCACAATATAATAAGTGCCTTAATGTGAGATGCGAACTCAAGTCTTCTTGTCTCCAGTTTCTGTACTCTAACCACTGTACCACCTAGCTGCCTATATCTGTATCCTCATCAGTAAAATCAGAAGGTTGTACTACATGGCCTCTAAGATCCTCCTTCTAGTTCTAAACCCTAAACTCTCAACTGTAATTAATAGAAGAACATCAGAGTTCCTAGCCCACAACACAGAGTTATTAATTATTGGAGACTTCCAGTTTATCATTCTATCAAGAAGAATCACAATCAATCTCTCTCTCTCCCTCTATCTCTCCCTCCATACAGGAAGATAGATAGATAGTGATATGTAGATAGATAGATACATACATATACATATTTACATATGCACATATATACATATATATGTGTGTATGTATGTGTGCGTATCTATCTGTCTGTCTATATCTATATATAGATATAGACATAGATATAGATATAGATATAGATATATACACACATGCCAGAAAGCAAAGGAAGATTATCCCAGACACCACTGCAGTGGGTAGTCCTTGAACCTTGTGAGTTGCACCCTAACAAGTTAACCTCACAAAAATAAAAGAATGAATCATCCTGAAGTGTAGATTCACTGAACAATTTCAACCAGTTCAAGAGGGAACAGAATAAGAAATACTAAAGCCCTGGGAAAATACCCAAAATGCACCTGGGGCAAGCAGCTGAGTGTGTGGAACAGTCTGGAAGGAGTTCACTCAGGATCAAGCTATAAGTGGTGACAATAATAAAATAAAATGATAAATGAATAATCATGTAATATTAAATAATAATATTATAATAAATAATAATAACTAGCATTTATACAACATTTTAAGATTTGCAAAATGCTTTATGTGTTATTTCATTGGAGACTTTTAACAACCCTGGTTGTTAAACGGGTGCTATTGTGATTCCCATTTTACAGCTGAGGAAACTGAGTAAAACAGAGGTTAACTGACTTGCCCAGGGTCACACGGCTAGTAAGTATCCAAGGGCAAATCTGAACTCGGGTCTTCCTGACTTCAGGCCCGGCACTCTACACACTCACTGCTCCCTCTATCTGCCTCTGTAACTAGAATTTACATAGCACTTTAAGATTTGCAAAGCATCTAACCAATATGCTCTCATTTTATCCTCACAACGGCCTTGGAAGGTAGATGCTCTTTGTACCCCCATTTTACAGAGGAGGAAACTGAGGCAAAGAGAGTCAGGTGACTTGCCCAGAGTCACACCAAGTGTCTGAGGCAGAATTTGAACTCAGATCATCCTGATTCCAAGTCCAGAGCTCTAACACTGAGATAAAATAGATTTTTTTTTTTGTTAAGTGAAAAAAAAATGAAATTGCATCTTAGAAAATATTGCTTAAGCATGCATATTTTGGTTTTTTAAAAAAAGCCTTTGAAGCTGAAAAACCTCACTGAATTAATCCCCTTATATAACACAGACATGTAATTTCATCAATACCGGGTTAAGGAGGGGCTAATTGAGACAGAGCCACCGAAAGACTTGCCCAAGGCCATTCGGGGATTTCCTCTGGTTCAGCCCAATGTAGAGAAATCTTCAGAAAGTCATCATTTTTCATATTCTGAGTCCTAAACTGGGATGTTCAAAATCCTGAACAAGAATATTTATCTACTACGACTCTTGCCAAGTTTTCATCACCTCTTTCCCCATCCACCCATCTGGATGCTTCAGAGACAACTGCAAACCCAAGACAAATTTAATTCTGAGTCACAGTTGAGCAGGCCCAGCAGACAGAGAGCTTGTATAAACAAAGATTCAGCCCCCCTCCCCCCTTTTTCTTCTGCTGACTTTCAATCTGAAGTCTCTAAAATGATCTATGTTAGAAAGTTAAATTTCATGAAAAGAATGTCCAATAAAGCCATTAATTTTATTTTTAGCTCATATGGCTGCAATTTCTGCCTGGAGCCTTTTCATTCCAAGAAAACTCAGAGCGGCTGAGGCACCTGGATTCACTTCAGGGTCTCTGCTCCATGAACTATGACATTCCACGCATAGTTTCCCAACACAAATACTAAACGTCTGCTCCCTAGTTCTTAGCTCACTCACTGTCTGTACATTCCCTCCCCTTTGATGTGAAAGAAAAAGATTTCACTTTACAATGTTGCCCTAGATCAGGCTTTAAGGGAAAAAAGGGGGGGAGGGGAAGGGTGGCAAATTCAACACAGTATCCTTAGGTAATAACAACTTTGGAATAGAATATTTTGATTCCACCAATACTTTGCGAGCTTAATAACCCTGCCTAAATTCTGTTCCCCTATATAAAATACTTAGGGTCAAGGAATGAGTCCCATTTCTCAGGGGAACCCCCTCTTCTTCTCCAGGCTGGGTCATTTGTTGATTCTTATGCAAAAGTTATTCCCTCTTTCCTTTTTAGTTTCCCAGTGCATTTCATTAAATGCCCAAACTCTCAGAAGCCATGTTTTTATGTTGTGCTGTTTCTCCACCCTGCTCCTACCCTCCCATCAAGATTTCTAGGGTCTTAATAGCCAGTCATACAGCTACCCCCTGCTGAATAATTATAGTTTCTGATCAATTAATCTAATCACCTTTTCACGGATTTTTATCCGCTTACAGATGTAAATCTCCCTGGAAGTTTCCCAGAGAAAGGGCAGAGTTGGGCATAACTCGAGGCCCGGTGGGCTCTCTCTGGGGCAAATATAGGCTCCTGAAAATGACTTCCATCAGCAAAGTGGACTAGTCAAATGTTACAAAAAAGGGAAAACTGAAACCATTTCTTCATCTTCTTTATGGAAAGCAACCTCGTTCCTCTTCCCTTCAAATTGTCAGTAGCTGGGGCTAATGGTGTCCTGCCAAAATCAAGTCTGAAAAGTTCAGAATGGTAAATTGTAAGGGCTAAGAGAGGGTATGCACAGCATGCAGCTCTTTGGAAATTCATTTTTATGTATATTTTGAGGGGTTGGGGAAGTAGTTGAAACTCAGGGAAAAAATTATTCGATCGTCCCAGTGAATGATTCATTTCAAACCTGACTGTAAAGTAAGTGAATTCATAAATGTCCTTGGAGGATTTTTCCTTGAGGAAGTACAAGGCTTCTGCCTTGTGCAGAATACAGGGATATGCACATCTCCATCCAAACTCAAAGTGACAAGCAATGAAAAGGAGAAATTCCAACCCCAGGCAAAAGCAGCAGGTGGGAAAAAAACTCCATTTATGTAAAACTAATCCAGGAATAGGCTCTCCCTCTGCTTAGAAGAAGCTGCCACCTGAAGAATGTGACTCCTCTCTACCACATGCTAACAGCCAAGGAGTATTTTCACTTGCAATTTAGGTAATAACTCACAATGGTCGAGTTTTGCAAAACACTGGCAGAACAGCCTTGCTGTAAAATTATCTATAGCAAGTATTAGCATTTTTCAGATGAGAAACAAAGGCTTCATGATCATATGGGATCATAAGATAGAGAGCTGGAAGGAACAGTGGAGGCCACTGAGTTAACACCTCATTTTGCAAATGAAGAAACTGAGGCCCAGATAGGATAAAGTAGTCTGAACTAAGAATGCCTATGACTTAATGGATTTGGTCAACTGTCTTGGCAAAAAGACCACTGAGGTATGAATGTGCAAGATGGTGGTTGTATTAATGAGGACATATGAGAAATTGTGTTCATATTTAACTCCTTAACAAAGCAATACAGCCACCCCAAAACTGTTTATCTAGCTATCTAAAATCTCGCTAATAATAGGAAAACTTAATAATAGCATATTTCAAATATATTCCATATGCTTTTATGTCATTTCCCCTGCCCAGCATATTATCAATACACTTAACCCAATGGTTCCCTAAAATGTACTTGACAGTAATTGCTTATTGAGTACCTGCAAATTAAAAAAAAATCATTTCTATTCAGCCCCTTGGCATAGCCTGAGTAGAGTAAAAGCTAATAGCAAGGAGCCACCTACTATATATGAATGAAGTGGAACAAAGCAGGGAAACGATTACTTTTTGAGACATCCTAAACTATTTATCAAAAGCAACCAAACTGCTCTTTCCATAAAGAGAGGGAGGGAGAAATAAGGAACTAATTTACATCTTTTTCTTTCTAACCCAATCCTTTATCTCACACGAGGACTTCATCATCATCAGGTAACCATTTTCAAAAAACTCACTAAACGGCAATCAGGACTTCAAAGGCCCGTCAATCAATAAACAACACATTAAGAAAGACCCGACAGACACAACAGACATGTCCTGAATTAGGGACACTTAAACAAAGCCCATGTTCTCCTCCCCAAAGAGGAACCTCCAACATTTCCCTGTCTCACTACTCTAGGGGTGGTTGGCAAGAGAGGTTTGGTAAACTGTCATGCCCCGTGTAAAGGTGAGTTACTTAGAGAGGAACTATGGATACTCTGAAAAATGCAGTTCAAGAAAGAAAGACAGAAGTCACTGGAAAATAATGGTGGAAAGAAGGCAAGGGAAGGCAGAGGTGCTGTGTGCTGAATCCTGATTAAATCGCAGTAGGGTATCAATAAATGTAGGCTTCTCTTCCCATTGTAAGACAGAGGTTAAGGGGAGGGGACAGGGTCACAGGCAGAAGATATATACTTTACTCACCCTTTAAAATGAAGAAAAGCTATTTAAAAAATCCCCCCACTAGACATATTTTGTAGTATGGTCGTTTTAGTCATGTCCAGCTCTTTGCTGACCCCATTTGGGATTTTCTTGGCAAAGTTACTGGAGTGGTTTGTCAATTCATTCTTCAGCTCATTTTACAGATGAGGAAACTGAGGCAAATGGGGTTAAGTGACTTCCCCAGGGTCACCTGGCTAGAAAGTGTCTGAGTCTAGATTTGAAGTCAGGAAGATACCCAAGGCACATTACAAATCCACTTAACCTGTCTTTTTCAGTGGGTAGACAAACAAGACTCACCTAGTCACTTACTTCCCACTCCTGTCTAGCCAAGAATCTCTCCCAAAAAGACAGGATCAATTTCTACTCTCTTCTATTTCAAAATAAAAACAAAACAACTAAATCCTTCTGTCCGAAGCAAGGTGGGAAAAAAAAAGGCTTTACTTCTATTCTCCATTCTGCCTCTTATTTCTGTATCGCTCCCTGCATCCTAGAAGTTAAATCTCAGTCTCAAAGAGGAAAATACTAATCTTGCTTCACTTCTCCAGCGAGGGGGGGAAAAAAAGCACAGAAATTTCCAAGTATACACACAGACAGAAATAAATAGCAACATAGAGTCTCAAAGAACTTCAGATAGTCATCTTCCCCAAAGCTTTGTTACTTTCCTAGCCTCAGGCTCAAAGGCCCCACACACACTCAGATAATGGGAGGGCCCACCTATCCTTTCCAGACTGTAGGCCATAAATCCTCAATGGTGGCAGCTCTGTTCCAGACACTGCCACAGTTCAACCTTCTGTTCCGTTTTATAAACATCCTTCCTCAGTTTTCATTGTAGCGCCTCCCCGATTCAAGTTGTCCACCCCTCCATCTCCCCTACACTCCCAGTCTGCCCTAAAGGCATATAGTTTGAACTCATTAAAATGATCCACTGGGTTTATTGCATTCTCAGACAGTAAAAACTTTTGCCCAGACTACAAGTTACTTGAAAATGACA
Organism: Trichosurus vulpecula; assembly: GCF_011100635.1. NCBI lineage: Eukaryota > Metazoa > Chordata > Mammalia > Diprotodontia > Phalangeridae > Trichosurus > Trichosurus vulpecula. The sequence continues at coordinate 151,029,994 of NC_050573.1, forward strand.
TCCTATTTGGTGTGGGAGGGTGTGAGTGGGATGAGGAGGGCTTGAACAAGTCTGATAATAAGTAACACAGGACAAAAAGTGGTTAACATACATGGAAATACATTATCTAACCTCTCGCCTTTATAAAATTTTCTATTTCAGGGCAAAATAAGCTCAAAATTACTCTTTTAAAATTAGCCTGAAGACAAATGGACTTATCAGGGAGATGGGAAGGTGAATCCTCAACTTGGAACCAGGAAAGGTGTTCCATTTGTTTTGTCACTGGCTTTCTGTATGATCCTGGGACAGTCATTTAACTAGGGGGGAGGAACCAATGAGAACCGATATGTAAAGTGCTTTGCAAAGCTTAAATAACTAGAAAAATGCTAGCTATTATTGTCTCTGTAAAATGAAGGGGTTGCCCTAAATCAGAGGTGCTTAACCAGATGTCCATGAACTTTTGGGGGGGGGAAGGGGGGGATGAGACTTTGTCACACAGCTAACATATGTGTATTTTAACTCTCATCCTCCTGACTCCAGGGCCAGTGCTGTAACCACTATGCCACCTGCAAATTTATTTTAAACTGTGCCCTGCAAACTTATTTTAAAAAATATTTTGATAAATATTCTGCCATAATTGTTTTCCTTTGTATATTATTTTTTGCATTTAAGCACATTATTCTGAGAAGGGGTCCATGAGCTTCTCCAGACTGCCAAAGAGATCCATGACCCCCAAAAGAATAAGAAACCTTGTTTTAAGATGATCTCAAAGTTCCCTTCCAGATCCAAAACTCTGTGATCACAACTTCTTTTTTAAAATTGTATTCTCTAGTTCGGTGGCACAGTGGAGAGAGTGCTGGTCCTGGAGTCAAGGGCCTAAGTTCAAATCCAGCCCCTGGCATTTACTAGCTATGTGACCCTGGGCAAGTCCCTTAACCCTGTTTACCTCAGTTTCCTCATCTGTAAAATGAGCTAGAGAAGGAAATCACAAACCACTCCAGTATCTTTGCCAAGAAAACCCCAAATGGGGTCACTAAAAGTGGGAAATGACTGAAACAACTGAAAAACAACAACTCAAATCTACCTTCTTTAGAATTCTGCCTATATTTATCTCCCCAAATTGCCTTTTGGCACCAAAATGTGCATAATCAAATTCAGATAGCAGCTGCCAAGATGGAGATAATCCTTAGAGAGTTCAAGCTTTAGATCTCCATTTACTAGTCCAGTAAAAATGCCTGCCAGCAGGCCTTACCCAGCTGTTACAAACTTATGTTCTAGGTCCACACCATAGAGTATTTTCTGTGGGTTCAACCCTAAATGGCAGCAGGACACTCAAGATCCACCTTCACAGGGAGGAGATGTGGAGAAATGGAGGCTGTCCTCCATTCATGATTTTCTTCTGCAAAACTCCTTTATCCACTTTGGACCCAAGTCACTTAAACTCAAATAAAAAAAGTTGGGTGCAGCAGAAGCATAATCTCACACCAGGTGAGAAACTGCTAAAGTATGGATTTCACACTCATTTCTAATATTAATGTACAATTTCCGTCAAGTCACAAAGACAACAAATGTTTATTGGGGGCTGACTATGCACAAGACACTGTGCCTTGGTTTGATGCCCCCATTGGTTTGCAGGGAAGTAGGATTAATTGGTCATAGTCTTCCAGCTATTCAGTGTATATACTACAGGCAAATATGTTAAAGGATTATCACTGCAGCCTTTGGGGACTGGAGTGGCAGTAACTTTTAGAAGAAAATCTGCCCCAAGGAACCTGTATTAAAAAAGTGAAGAAGCCTTGTGCATCTTGGGGAATATTTAAGTGTAACTACAGAATCTGAGAAACAGCTATTTTTCCACTACATATTACATATAATGAGTGGTGTGAACCTTAAGAAATATATCATATCATAAAAAATTATTTGTACTCCTATTACAAATAAGTTACTCAGATAGTTGAAGAATGTCAAGGGGAATATTTTCCAATACTAGATATGTAAATTTGGATTTTTTTCAAGTTTGTAAATACAAAAAAGATAGAGCTTTCTCTAATCTGATCCATTTTGGTACTCTCCTAGGATATATATTTTTTGTTAAAAATTCCCAGAATGCAACAGTGATTCGAATGGCTTTTCACAGGGCAAATATACTGGTTTTAAAGAAACTTTAAGTTACAATTTAAAATACTGGTAGTCCATGAAAATTATCCTTCTTTTGAAACATTAAAGGTAAAATGCAACAACCACCTCAATTCTAGAGGACTGATGATAAAGCTCAATATCACCCTTCTGACAGAGGTGACAGACTCAAGTTGAAGCATGGGAAATACATTTCTTGAATGTGGCCAATGAGGGGATTTGATTTGCTCAACTATTCATAATTGTTACAAAAGGTTTTTAAATTTTTTTTTCAGAGAAGGGGAAGGGGAGAGAGGGAGAAAATAAATGCTTGTTGACCGAAAAGTTAAATTAAAAAAAGCAACACTAGAGAAATGAACTCTGGGAGCATAATTTATGTAAACTTCATGATTTATAAATTACACAGCCTTATAATTTGTAATTTATTTAACTTTATAACTGAGTAACTATGTCTGGTGGTGGTGACAGTTGTTGTTGGAAGGGGATGAACTTTTTTTTTTTAAATAGCTTTATAGTTTTCCAAGGCTCACTCATTACTATCAAGAACATTGGGGTGGGGGAGTTCTTTTTCAGGAAAAAAGCAGAAGGGTTCTTTTCCTCCCCAGCAAGTAGTCAGCACCACACTCCAAGTTCAACTTCCATTCACAAAAGTCTTGGGTAAACAAGTTTCTCATAATGAGACTACTAATTGACAACTGCAGAGGACAAAATGAAAGGCTACCTACCACTTCTTAATTGCAGGCCACTCTTGTTAAGCTCCATGGTATATTTAACGTAGGCCTTCCACGTGGGTTGTTCCTGCTCAGAAGCTTTTCGGCAACAGCAGCAAAGAGGTCTGGAGGGATTTGTGGCTGTTTTGTCCTGTGATGTTAGGTTTTTAAAAAAAAAATGGGTATTTCCCCCTATTTTTGAAGGTGCAAGATATTAAGAATTCACCATAATTGTAGCAAAGTAACAAGATAAAGACAGGCTTGCATACTTCCTAAACAAGAAGTAGGTCACGATAACTTTGAATGCTTCCATTTGAAGACATTTTCAGGCTTCAGAACAAATATTTTCAGTGGATTAGAACTAACAGTTTAAGAAATTAACTTGTTTACCATTTCAAATTATAAATGATGGTGGCCATAGACCAGCATCACAGATTTTAAAGCTGGAAGGGACTTGAGAAATCATTTAGCCCAACCACTTCTTATAGGTGAGGAAACAGTGGTCTGCCCAAGGCATACAGATTATAGACTTGGGCCTTAAACCCAGACCCCCTTCCCCCACCTCCAAACCCGGTGCTCTCACTTCACGAATTGTGGATAACTATATGCTTTAAATTCCCATAGACTATTATAGAATGTAAGCATTAGTTATCATGAACAATTCACTTGTACATAGCATTTTAAGTATTACTTTTCTCATATCTCTCTGAAGCTGGTCCTACAAGTATGATATCATTACTTCTGTTTTAAAGATGAGGGAAATGGGGTTCACAAGTGACCTGCCCAAAGTTATACAGTTTGGAAGAGCTGGAGCTTAGATTCCAACCTAGGCCCCTTGAGTCCAAGCCCAACGTGCACTTCACATTGAAATGGCTCATCCTTCAGAGGAGGTTTTAAAGCACAAGTCAAAAAACCACAAACCATTTTTCCTGCTCTTTGGATGAAGCAGTTTTGTTAACTACAGAAAAAAGGCTACAATACATGTAATCATGACAGCAAAGAAGGTGGTTTTTTTTTAAGCTATGTCTTATATCAAAAAATTGTGGAAGCATAATACATAGCACAGATGTCCAAAATGCGGCCCACAGTACAATTTATGCAGCCAGTTTACAAGCATAGAAATTTACATAAATGCTTTAGTAAACAAAGCCAAGTTACCGCAGAGCTCTCACTAAAACGGCAAATCAAAATATATTGTCTATTGTTTCAATAATAACCTAAGGTTGAACAGTCCTCATATATAGTGGTGCAGTGGATAGAGCACCCAGCCCGGAGTCAGGAAGACGTGAGTTCAAATGTGGCTTCAGATACTTCCTAGCTGTGTGACCCTAGGCAAATCACTTAACCCTGTTTGCCTCAGTTTCCTCATCTGCAAAATAAGCTGGAGAAGGAAACAGCAAACCACTCTAAGCTCTTTGCCAAGAAAACTCCAAATGGGGTCACAAAAAGTTGGACACGACTGAAATGACTGAACAACAAAACAAACAGAACCTCCAGGCCAAGGCTTCCTTTACCACTAGAGTCTAAGTTACTTAGTGACAGTGAGCTGCCACAACCCTCTCCTCCTTACCATCTTTCCTCTACCCTCCCTAAATCACAAGCAGCAGCAATATATGAGAGAACTGAGAATGATTTGTCTTCATTCCTTCTGTCATGGGGACAGACAGAATAAAGGCAAGAATGATTGAACGTGCACACTTCGGAGTATTGCCTTTTCCAAGAGCTAAATCATTCATGCAAATCATAGGACTGAATGCTGGAAGCCTCAAAGGGGTTAAATGAGAGAATGTGTGTAAATGAGATCAAAGAAGATAATGTCTTTATATAGAGAACTTTGCAAACTTTAAAGGGTCATATAAATGCAAGTTATTATTACCAATCAAGAAGCATTTGGATGTAAGAGCTGCTATGCTGGGCCCTAGAGGTACGAAAACAAAAATGAAAAAAGTTCTGCCCTCCAGGAGTTTATGTTTTATTCAGAGATATGTATACATGTAAGCACACACAAAAGAAATACAACATAATGGGGGGGAGCAACAGCTGAGCAGGCTGGGGGAACATCAGGGAAAGACTTCACGTGAAAAATGATTCTTGAGCTGAGCTTTGAAAAAGCAAACTAGGGATTTAAGAGGCAGAGGTGAGAAGGGAGTGCACGCTAGCCATGGGGTACAACTTTCTTCTATTTGGACTCTGCACTGAAAAGCCATCCTACGTGATGGTGGCAAATATCTTTGACAAACATTCATCTCCCTGTTTTAGGCCTCCCTTGATATTAATAATCAGAGAATCAAATAAAATTCACTCCATTATCTCTGTCATTAGAATGTGTACTCCTTGAGGGCAGGGATTGTGTTTTTCCCTTTCTTTATATCCCCAGAGTTCAGCATTGTGCCTGGCATGTAGCAAGCAATTAATAAATGTTTGCTATTGTTATTGTCATTCCATATTTCAAGAAACCTTATATGATTTTGAAATATGCAGAGAAGAGGTGAGACTTTAAGAAGATGTTTTCTTCTACAAATTAAGTTATCTTTATAGTCAAATAATAAATACAGCAGGATTCTTCTTTTTCTTAAGTTTTTGGGCAATTAGGACATAGAATGATGACTATAATTAACCACAATTGCAATGTTATCAGCTACAGAATATTGCTTGTGAAAGGCTGCCTGGCTTATTTTGCCTTCAAGACTTCTGCCTACATATATCTCAAAGTGTGTGTAGATTATTTTCACCAATAATTCTGTAGAGATGAGAATGCTGACATTTAACTGATTTTTTTCTAGGCTGCCTTTTGTTGTGTTGATACTAAGGTATAAGATTTTTTCCACAAGCATTTGGTATACTTCCATCATTCAGATTCCTTGAGAATCAGTCCCTCAAGACCTCTGAAATTTTGTTTCCTCTAGCACAGACTTCCTCTTTGTGTATAGCTGGTCTAGCTCAATTGTTCTCCCCATATTTCCTTAGACCCATTTCTCCCAGCTACCTCATGTAGCACACTGGGGCCTGTGATGTTAAAGTACAAATAGAGTAGTAAACATTATTGAAATACAGACTTGCCATGTGTTATAGAAATGTTGAAAAGTTGAATTTTTTTAAATATTTCTGTCTGTCTTCCTTCAGTTTCATCTCTTCACATCTTAGAATCTGGCTTGCCTGGGTCTCTTACCAAGCTATGTTTGAACTTTATTTTCCATCCACTGCCTCACCCTTTGATAGGATCACACATCTACAGCTAGAAGGGACTTAGAGCTCATCTAGCCTAACCTCTTCATTTTACAGATGAGGAAACAGAGGCCCATAACATGTAAGTGATGCCTGAGGTCACATAAATATTAAGTAGCAGAGCCATTGATTTGAACCCTGGTGCAATGCTGCCTCCCCCCCACCCCAAAAACGCTCTGTCAGTATATCATAGGCCATTCTGCAGCTACCCAGAGTCTTATCACTCACAAGAAGCTGAAGAGTAGTTATTTCATAACCTCTGCCTGCAGTTCTGTAGAGCGTTACAAGGTTCTGTGAGTACAAAACCAGACGTCTAAAGCATATGTATACTCAAATTATGACATATTAAAAAAAAGAAAGAAAAAATCTGGTGGAGACTTTTACTCATAAAGCAGCAAACAGATGGCCTCCACACCCCAGTTGTTTCCTGTCTCTAACAGGTGGATGCTACTTTTTTCCTAACTGTGAGAACTTAACCTACTTCTCCAAGCTCTTCCACTCTGCCCCACCCCAAAAGAAAATCCCATGCTTCCATCTGGTGGAAACAAGAAATCTGAGATACAGTAAATGGAGAAGTAGATTGAGTGGCTGAGACATAATGGAGTTGGCACCTTAAATGAAGATTAAACACTTACAGCCATGACTTCTAATACTAAACTCTTTTAACTCTTAATAGCAACTGTAACCACTTGGTCTAGCTATTAGCAAAAACAGAGAAAGACACAGCTTGATCTGGACTTCAGTTATCTATACTCAGGTACACCAATCATGGAGGGAGGGAGGACAGAAGAGAAAGATTTCTTGAGGAGAACCTTTCATAAAATCTTAATTCTGGAAAGGAGCTTAGAGGTTTCAAGTCAAACCCTGAAACCACATTTTACAAATGAAGAAATTGCATCCCAGGGGAATGAAATGAAAAGCTAAATGCTACCACTGGGACACAAGAACCCAATTTTCCTAACTCTTAACCCAGTGCTCTTTCCATTACACTACAGTGCTATTTACCTTAAACCTAGGTTTGAGATATGAATACTGGTGCTCTTTTGGAAAAGACATAGAAAGAAAAGGAAAATCCAGACAGCCAGGCTGTCCATTTCTTCCCGTGCCCCGTCTAAGAAATACTATTGGTAGGTCCAGCAATGATGAAATGCCAAGAACATTGAATATTCAGTTCTAGGAGCATTTAAGTTCTTACCGTGTACCAGACACTGAGTTCTAGTCTAGACTTTGCCACATACAAGTCCTGTGATCTGGGGTAAACCATTTAAACTCTCTGAGTCTCAGCGTCCTCAACTATAAAAAAAAAATAGGGCAAATAACTTTGTAATGCCTACCTCACAGGGCTGTTGTAAATATTAAATGAGATAATGGATGTAAAAATGCTTTGTAAAATGTGAGAGAAAATACTCTAAAATTAATACTGTGCTATAGAATCCGTGAATGCTTCATTGATACCAGGAAAGCTTGTTTATATGCTATGGAGCTTCTGTTTTAAAATCCTATCTGATTTCTTAAGGTATGATTTAACAAGAATAGCTTTTTAAAAGGTCATGACAAAATACAATGAATGCTGAAAAAGAGGAATGGGAAATTCCTAGAGACATTTTTCAAATGCCTTTATTAATTTTATTAGACCAACAGTCGGGTTTTCAACATAATCTTATTCATTCAAAGTACAAAATTCTTGAATAAATAAATTTTGCATCTGCTAGGTTCAGATTATTTTGTGTTTCTATTCAAGGACAATTGGCACCTAGCAGTTTGGGCATGACGACTGTTTTAAATTACACACTATTTTGAGTATTAATGATGACAACAATAGTACTATGTGGTTTACAAAGCACTTCAAATAACATTACCTTATTTGATACTCACAACAATCCTGGGTGGTAGGTGCTATTATTATCCCCTTTTTACAGATGACAAAATTGAGGCAGACAAAGTTCAAGTGACCTGCCCAGTCCCATATAGCTACTGAGTGTCTAAATTTAAATTTAAGCTCAGATCTTCTTGGCTCCAGATCTAGCACTCTATCCACTGCAACAAGGGCCAGCTAGGTGGTGAAGTGGATAGAGAGACAACTTGAAGTCAGGAAGACTCATCTTTGTGAGTCCAAATCTGGTCTCAGACACTCATTAGCTATGTGACCCTGGGCAAGTCACTTACCCCTATTTGCCTCAGTTTCCTCATCTGTAAAATGAGCTGGAGAAGGCAATGGCAAACCAATCCAGTATCTTTGTCAAGAAAACCTCAAATAAGGGGCAGCTAGGTGGTGCAGTGAGTAGAGCACCAGCCCTGGAGTCAGGAGGACCTGAGTTCAAATCTGCCCTCAGACACTTGACACACTTACTAGCTGTATGACCTTGGGCAAGTCACTTAACCCCAATTGCCCTGCCTTCCCCCCTCAAAAAAAAACCAAACCAAACAAAACAAAAAAACCACAAGAAAACCTCAAGTAGAGTCATGAAGAGTTGGACACGACTGAAACAACTGAACAATATACACTACATCTCCTAGCTGCCTCTAACAAGGCTTTATTATATACACCATCTACACCATACATCATATCAGCCATACCAGCCATACCAGCCACCACTTATAAGTAGTAAACCAGGTAGATATGCCACCAGCCCACAGGCATCCAGTGATACGTACACAGTAGCTGTTTAATAAATGCTTCTTCACAGAATCACAGAATTTGAAAGTTGAAAGAGACCTCAACAACCATAAACCATTTAGTCTAACTAATTGAATTTAAAATGAAGGGGCATGCCCAGGAAAAGCCTGGAATAGAAACAGGTGATGGCAGCAAACCCAGAAACAGTAGTAGAACATAGAGGAACTCAGTACATCACGTAGATCACTCACCTGAAACTTTCCCTCAGTCTGTACTTACACACCGAGTAGCCGTGGGCAAAGAAGAAAATCACAGTCTGGGTGACTCCCCCAGGGCCAAAAACAACAGGTCAGTATGGGTTTTAAATTGGTTTTGAATTAACATTTCAATCAATTTTAAAGGTGAAAAAGAAGGCTATCTGGAGGAGTGCCTATATGGGAAAGGAGTCCTATCTACTTTGTCTTTCTCATTACAGGCTTAGGGGCTGATTTTACAAGAGGCTGGAGCTCCTTCTGGTCATAGTGCCTTACTCTTTCATCCATAAGGTGGGGGTGTTAGCAATCACAGACCCCCAGGGTCTCCACCTGGGTCCTATGCCCAACAGGCCAGAACTTCAGTCCTGCCCTCTGCCTACCTAGTGTGAATTCAGGCAAATCATTGCATCTCTCCGCTCCCCCACCCCATATATAATCTCTGACACTAGGGGATTGGACTAGCTGATCTCAAAGAATTATCCTACTCTATATATTATGTGTAACTGTACTAGGTACAAAATATCCATTGAGAACCACACTTCTATAACCTCAAACATTGAAAGATATTATACGTGGGCTTATTTATTGCACAGATCTAGTCGAAGCCTTGCTACAATAAGAAAGAATAATATCGAATACTCTAGATCCCACAGCTTCATCAGCTGTTAGCAAATTTGCTTTCCAACTTCAAAATTTCAGGCTCCAAGTTTTAAACAAGTAGTTATTTCCTAATGTTATCCGGAATAACTTTTCTTAGGTGTAGATTTTTAAATCATAATTATTTTTTTCTAGGTCAGATAGGACATTTTCTGTTACTTAATGGGCTGTAAATTGTGGTTCAGAGTCGAATACAGACAATCCTGCTCTCAAAGTAGATATGTGATCAAAGGAAACTAGAAATAGATTAGATAATAGGCTGCAAGCAAAAACTAATGATAACTCACGAAGTTTCAGTGGCCACAGTAGCCTAAAGCAATTTCCTTTTCCATGCTATAACAGGAAACCAACTACAGAATACTGCTAGTTATGTGAATTCAACAAGCCTGGGATGCTTAACATTTCCTACCCTACAAATGCAGCTTTTTAAGTGCAAGAGGAACATCCTTAAGACATATTTGTGACTTACACACAATTGATGAACTTAAACGTTTCTGAAAACAAACTTTCCAGACAAATAAACACACCATTTCTCTGTTCAAAGTATAAAGTCCATCAAAAATCTAATAAGCTGACAAAGGACACTTTACTGAAACTATACCAAGAAGACAACAATCTTTTGTTGAGCCAGAGCAAACAATCCTTTACAAAGTGGAAACGTTTTGATATTTCAAAAACTATTCCCAGATAAATGCATTTGATTCATACTTAGAGTCTTTTGTCCCAAGAACTCAAAGAACCCAAAGAACAGCAAAATACCCAAGTCGGCAGTTACAGAGAAGGGTCAAAGGGCAAGGTGCAGGAAGAGCCAAGACATAAAGACAAAGTGGGGGGAGGGGACGAATTTCAAATTCATCAGGCAGAAAAGAAGATGGTGTTCAAGCAATCACCTGAGTACATGATGATGATTGCAAACCTTAAAGTACTATATAGCTAAGAGCTTTACAAATATTAACTCATTTGATCTTCTCAACAGAGCTGGAAGTTAAGTTATATATATCCCCATTTTAAAGATTAGAAAACTGATGTAAACAGAGGTTAAGTGATTTGCCCAGGGTCAAAAGGCTAGTAAAATATCTGAGTCGTTACATTTGAACTCAGATCTTTCTAATTCTAAGCCCAGGGATCTAGCCACAGTTTCACGAAGCTGCCAACATGATCCCACTTTAATAAAACAACACTATTCTGCTTTGGGGGTGGTCACCATTAACAAGAGGTGGTACTTACCAGCTACAGGCCCATGTAAAAAGAATTCAACCACACGGGGTTGAGAAATCAGGCAAGGGGCGATAATGAGACATGTGACATACTAAAAACAGGATACTACATAGGAAAAACAGCAGGGAAAAAGTAAAAAAAAAAAGAATAGGAAAAGAAGATGGACTGATCACACATGTGAAATCTGGGGTACTTGTGTGCCCCACTGGTAGCCCTGAGATGGAAACATAAGAGGAGGAAGGCCTCCTAACAAGTTGGGTGGACCAACTATGGCACACTTGGGGAAGACAGATGAGAGTTACACAGGATGGGCAAACATGAATGGGTGGTAAGAAGCACACTAAAAGGAATAGCCACATCAGTCAATAAGCATTTATTAAGTGCCTCCTTGCGCTAGACACTGTGCTAAGTGTTGGAATCATAGTACCACTATAGTATTATAGTATGTATGTGTATGTGTGTTTATATGTAAATTCAATTTTTAAAAATTTACTTCAGGACCTACTATAGATCAAATCCTATGCAAGGGACTGAATGAAACTGAAATGAAAAGTGACACCAAATTTGAGGAGCTCTCAATCTAAGGGTGGTAGAAAATACTATATACATACATATATGTATATATTATATATATATATATATATATGTATACACACACACACATACACAATGTAAGGTAAGATGTGGTGGGAAAAGGAGAGACATAAAAAGGTCTATGGTTTTATTTATATACGTTACATCCCCCTAGAATCTAGGCTCCTTGAGGGCAGGGATTGTTTTTACCTTTCCCTGTATCCTCAGTCCTTAGCACAGAACTTGGCACATACATAGTAAGTGCTTAATAAATGCTTGTTGATTGATAGGAAAATTTGAGGAAGGAGGAATTACTTGGGAGATAGGGAAGAATGTGGGGGTAGGGTGGGGATAACAAAGACTTCATGGAAGAAGTTATACCTGAGCTAGGTCTTAAAGAAAAAGAAATATTTGCACAGAGAGAATTAAAGAAAGAATCTATTACAGGCATGGCAGTCTGGTGGGGGGGTGGGGGTGGGGAGAAGGGACATTAAACTAGATGAACGTGCAGAAATAGGAAAGTGTAGGACAAGACCAGATACTAGCAGTCCAGTTTGTCTGGAACATATAATGTATGATTGAGAGTTACTTGAAATAAGACAGGTTGGAACCAGGTAGGTGGAGGGAATTAAGTAAGTGCCAGGCTAAGGAGACAATGGAGAACCATTGAAGGTGTTTGAATGAAGGAATGACATGGTCAGATCACAGATCCTGTATGTATATGTATGTACATACATATAGTCTAATAATTTTTAATGGCAATAGAATATTGTGCTAAGAACATGTGGCAACAGTGAAAGTTACCTCTCCCTTCAGTAGTAAACTTAAAATGGTGGCTCTCTCAAGCCCAGACCATGATTTATAAACAAATTTCCAAAAATGATTGAACTTTTAAATGGATTCACAAAGTTTCTGTTGCAGAAATTAATCACCAACTTGAAGCTTTTGCAAAAAATGTTTTCATTCCTCTATAAAAACCAGCATGAAAAATTTTGGGGAAAAGGCCACATCTGAGACATTCCCTTAAAGTGGCATACCAACAAAGGCATGACTATATCTTTTAACTTATCCCAAATGTTTTAATCCCTTTGGAAGTTACATACAAAAGTACCAAGAAGTTGTTTAAATATTTGTCACAATGCCATGGAAACAGTTTGCAAAAACTTATTCTTTGAATGAACCTGATTTTATATATGTGTGCGTATGTGTATGTGTGTATATATGTAGGTGTATGTATGTGTATGTATGTGTATGTGTGTATATATGTGTATGTAAATATACATACGTATATAAACGTTGATATATGTGAATGTGTGTGTATATATGTGTATCACACATAACTGTAACTGCTAGTTTTAAAAGGCAGCTCTGGGAACAGAAGAGTAAATACAAACTTTAGTCAAGAATGAGGAAATAGAATGTAACTAATTCTTCTTTGCCAAATGTGTATAGAGCCTTAGCAGCCTCAAGGTTCTCTCCTTATAGAAACTGATGTGTTCTAAGTGTGGAATGAAGGTTTGAGTGGTAGTCTCTCCCAAAGCAAAGTTGTAGGGAAGGTGTCAACCTGTATTGGTAGCAGGAATTTCCTCATCTATGAGTTCCCTTTACCAGTGGCCCTTACAGGTCCAGTCTCTATCCCTATCCCTTTTCCCAAGAGGTAACTTGTTCTACAGGAGCAGCAAAGTTGGTTTCCAGAGAGTGAAAATATAACCTATGGTACTTTTGTATCTAGGAGACTTAACTCTTTCTGCCTTCCAATTTCTCCACTCATTCTGGATTTCTTTCTTTCTTTTTGAGGCAATAGGGGTTAAGTGACTTGCCCAGGGTCACACAGCTAGTAAGTATCTGAGGCCACATTTGAACTCAGGTCTTCCTGACTCAAGGGCCAGTACTCTACCCACTGTACCACCTATCTGCCCCTACATTCTGGATTTCTAATGTCCCTTGCTCTTCTTTTTGGCTCTTCCAAATCCTGACACTTACTGTACTTTTGTTAATTCAATTCCATAGACAAGTATTTATTAACCACCTTACTTGTGCCAAGTATTGTGGAATCAAGTACAAAAAAATGAAAAAAAATCCCTAGTCATAAACTTACACATTCTAATGGGGGAGATAACAACTATATATAAAAATATATGCAGCATCAATATGAAGTTGATGGGTGTGAATACACATACACACACAAGAGTAATTCAGTACAAGGTGGTTGGGGAGAGAGGGCACTCGCAGTTAGATGGATGGGCAAAGTCTTCATGCAGATGATGATGGTACATGAGCTGTGTCTTAAAGGACAACAGAACCTCTTCGAACCTGAGGTAAGGAAGGGAGATGGAATGCCACAGCTAAGAAGGGACACAGAGAAGGATCATTTGGCTATACTGCAGCAGGCAAGAGAAATGGTGATATATAATGAGTTGGAAAGATAAGTTGAAGTCAGGTCATGTCGGGTTTTAAAAGTCACCTATATTATGATAAATGCTTGCTATGTGCTAGGTTACTGTACCAGGCACTGGGCACACAAAGAAAAAAAATCAAACAGTCCGGGTCATCAAGGAATTTATCTGGTACTTGGGGAAAACATGTTCATGGGAAGTAAATCCTAAATGTATGCAAACTAAACCCAGAGTTATTTAGATGGGTAGAAGCCTTACAACTGAAGGGAATCAGAGGAGTGGCACCTGAACTGACCCTTGATGAGGGTTCCAAGAGGCAGAGATGAGGATGGAAAACTCTAGGCACAAGGCACAGCTTGGGAGAGCTATGGAAGGGAAAAATAAAATGTCATACAGCTAATAATAATAATAGCTAACACTTACCTAGCGTTTAATATGTGCCTGGCACTATGCTAAGCACTTCACAAATATTATCTCATTTGATCCTCACAACAACCCTGGGAGGTGGGTGCTGTTATTATCCTCATTTTACATATGAGGAAACCAAGGCAACAGAGGTTAAGTGACTTGTCCAAGGTCACATAGCTAGTAGGTGGACAAGGCTGAATTTGAACTCAGGTCTTCCTGATTCCAGCCATGGTGCTCTATCCACTGAGCCACCTAGTTGCCACATCAACAAACAACGTCAAGACTCTTAAGAGTCACTGAGGAGAAATGTGTAATCAGCTTAGAGGTAGATAAGCTGGGTTCTAACAGTAAAAGGCTTATAATGCTAAAGAGAGGATTTTGTTTTACCTTGGAGACTATAGGGAGTCCAATGCCTTGGTCAGAAGGAATATCAATTTGCTAGCTGTGTGGATTAGAGTTAGGAGAGCCTGGATAAAGAGAGAGCAAACAGGAGACCACTGCACTAGTCCAGGGCAGTGGTGATAAGGGTCTGAATTAGAGTGCTTGCAGCATTAGGAGAGAGAAGGGGACAGATGTGAGAGATGTTGTGGCAATTATCATAGATAAATCTTGGTGACTGATTAGATATGGGAGGTTAGCACTTTGCACTCTTCAACCAGGGAACTTATTGCTGAACAAAAACCATAAGATGGGGGTGGGGGTGGGGATGTGGAGGGGAAACATAGACAGCAGATGTTCTGGAAAGATCTAGTGGGGTTTCAAGCTCAATCTTGAGTCAGTAATATCTGTGGCAGACAAAAAAGTTAATGCAATCTTGGCCTCCATGAAGATGGGCGTGGCTTTCCAGAATAAGGAGTCTCAACCGTGCTCTGTCTTGGTCAGACTACAATGGGAACACTGGGTTAAACTCTGGCCACCACAGTTTGGAAAAAACATAGAGAGGACAGGATAGCAGTCTTCAAGTACTTTGAAGGGACCTCTTGTCAGATTTGTTTTGTTTGGCCTCAGATAGTGGGAACTGGAGCAGTGTAGGAAGAAGGTACCAAGAGGCAAGGGTAGGCTTGATATCAGGGAAAACTTCCTAATAATTAGAGCTGTCCAAAAGTAGAAAGTGATGGGTTCCCCCTCTGTGGAGGTCCCCAAGCAGAGCTCCTCAAGGGTTGGGACTGTCTTGCATTTCTTCGTATCCCCAGAGCTTAGCACAGTACCTGGCACACAGTCAGGACTTAATGTGTATTGAGTCCCTGACAATTATAGTGGGATTCCTTTGCATCTATGAGTTGGCCCAGGGATGGGGAGCCTGCAGCCTCAAGGCCACATGTGGCCTTCTATGTCCTTGGGTGTGGCCTTTTGACTGAGTCCAAGATTTACAGACCAAATCCTTTTATTAAAGGGAATTGTTCTGTGAAGTTTGGATTTGGTCAAAGGGCTGCATTGAGGACCTGGAGGGCCACATGTGGCCTGGAAGCTGCAGCTCCCCACCCCTGGATTGGACCAATCCAATTCTCAAATTCTGTCATTGGTAAAGAAAGCACAGCTTCTTATTGGAAACCATCTGAGATATAATTTAAACGTCACCTTAGGCTTCTCATTTTGCACATACTATGTCTTTCCTTGTAAGATGGACTCTAGCTAATAAATCTGCATGTAATATCAGCCTGATCCATTGTTTAAAAACTTGATTTATAACAGTAAGTTGAGAAAGCAGGAGATCAGAGAAAGCAAATTTATACAATTTTCTTTGGCAGCCTGTGCCATATTAAGGTAGCTTTGGGACCCAGAGTTTTAAGTTAGTGAGTTAGGATCCTTTTTAGGGATCCAAGAGCTCAAACTTATTACAGCATAATAAACTACTTGGAGGAGGCAGGTGGGTCATCCAGGTGCCCCCTTTCTTGTGCTATCATTTGGCCATTTTGTTTTTCATAAGCTTTCTTTTTTTTTCTTTCTTGTTCTTTCTTTCTTTCTGGCTAGTGGAATGTGAGAGGGAGAAAACAGCCTGAAAATCAAATCTCTCCACTTCGAGAGGAGAATCCTAATTTCTGATTCACACTCACCTTAATAAACTGCACAAACTTTTTTTTTTCCTGAAAAAGTAGTCCACCATTTTACCACTTCAGTTAATTACAAGCTTTGACTCTTCTGTTGCTTTAGCAACTTTGAGTAGATATATTTCTAGATCAAATGTTTAAGAAAAATTAGCCATGATAACAGACACTTATGTAGCACTTTAAAAGTCTGCAAAGTGCTTTGCATACTTTTAGGTTATCTGACATTCACAAGACAGATGAGGAAACTGAAGCAAGTGGAAGTGAGGGGACTTCCCCTAAGTGTCAGCTAATAAATGTAAGGAGAGAGATTTAAACCCAGATTTCCATGTCCATGTCCAGAATGCTACCTATTCAACTCAATAAACATTTATTAAGTACCTACTATGTGCGAGGCACAGTACCCACTACATCACATTGCCTTTTCACCTGATGCCTTATCCAGGTGTGAGGAACCTGTGGCCCTTAGGTCACATGTGGCCCTCTGGGTCCTTGAGTGCAGCCTTCTGACTGAGTCCAAGTTTTACAGAACGAATCCTTTTATTAAGGGGATTTGTTCAGTGAAGTTTGGATTCAGTCAAAGGGCCACACTTGAGGGCCTAGAGGCCGCAGGTTCCCTACCCCTGCCTTATACTTTAATAATCTGTGTACTTTCGAAAAATATAAGGCAAGATCATCATCGATTACCCTAAATTAAGATATTGTGGTAGTTCCCAATTTTCCAAATTCTGTTCCAAAAAGCACACGAATGGGATTCCGTAAGAAAATGTTGATGCCTGTGAATTATCTAGGAAGTAGAAGAAGAGGAAGGGACCCCACTTTCCCAAGTCTGAGGAAGGACAAGAAGAGATAGGATGGGCACCTAGGTAGATAAAGTAAAGGGTAGTTATTGTTTAATCATTTCTGAGTTCTGTTCAACTCTTTGTGATTCCTTTTGGGGCTTTCTTGGCAAAGATACTGAAGCGGTTTGCCATTTCCTTCTCTAGCTCACTTTACAGATAAGGAAACTGGGGCAAAGAGGTTGCGACTTGTCCAGGGTCACACAGCTACTAAGTGTCTAAGGCCAGAATTGTCTTCCTGACTCTAGACCCAATGTTCAATCTACTGTGCCACCTAGCCGCCTTTAAAGGGTAAATAGGATGCTCTTTTGTTTCTGGCTACAGTGATGGGGAATGGGAGGCTATGGGCTGTACCCAGACTACCTCGAAGGGCCCAACGTGAGTGGGAGCAAAGCAATAAAGTGGGTACAGGCTGCAGGGGGAGACAAAGGTCTCGGCATAAACCAAAGACATAGTTATGACTGAACAACAAAGAAAAGCCATGTGGAGAGGTGTGCCTGGATAGGAAACAGGAGACCTTGAGAATAAAACCTGATAGGAAAGGCCTAAAAAGCATTCAGGTTCTTCTTCCAGCACGATCTAATCCCAAGATCTCTGTGCAAACCTATAGCCCTTGGTGCCAAACAGATATACCTCCCTATGTTCCAGTAGCCCACAGTATTCCCCTTGTATCAAAAACAATTACATGCAGCAAATATTCAGCATGAAAATATGGTTAATTTTCATTATTTTCTTCAAAATTTCACTGATTCCTCCAATGACTAATCCCATTCTGCTAGGCATTAGGACCTACTAATGTCCCAAGTCTCCCCTACCAAATTTCCCAGGTCTCATTAGCATATCGCATACTCCAAATCCAAATTAGTTTAGAAAGAGCTTTAGTCATTGAGTGAGATCAATGTCCAAGGACTTACACACATGAAAAGTGGACAGAGAGCTATACTTGACATTAGGAAGATGTGGATTCAAATCCTGACTCAAACATTGTCATGTTAATCAAAGTCACTTAACTAGTTCAAATCAAGGTGTTGGATTAGATGTTTCCTGAGGTCTCTTTCGATCTGGATCTATGGTCCCACAACCCTTGCTAAGTCATAATGTCTCCGAGCCTCAGTTTCCTGATCTGTAAAATGGGAGAAACAACGGTACCTACCTCCAAGGGTTGCTGTGAGGATAAATTGTGAAGTTCTTATGTGACAGAAAACTAAGTCTGTACGTAAATGTCAGCTTTTATTATTTGTCTCTCCTAGCACCATGTTTTGTGTGCAGAAAGCACTCAGTAAATATTGTCAGTTGATTAACCTGACCAAACAAAAAAACTTAACATTTGATTGGTAATAACTTGAACAAAATATCCAGATCTTAAGGATCTCAATTAATCTTAAAAGCAAAAATGGAAAAGGAATCAGTAGAAATGGTAAGTTTTGAATTGGCCACGAAATCCATAGCAATACTGTTTACAAGCCAAATTTCCATCTTTGGCCTTTATTTGAATCTTTATATGTTCAATTTTTATGTTATCATTAGGAAAATAATTTTTATAAATCTGTATTTTACCTTTAGAATGTCGAGTCCTAGCTTAATTCCCAAGTTGTCTGCAATTCTATTCTCAAATTTGGTTTATTTCAAGCCAGTCATACATAGGAGTAAAAAAAATCAAACCTAATATTAAAACCTTAATACTATAAGTCTGTGAAAACTTTTGTCTCTTGGTGGCAAGGGGATGACTGAAAGTGATGACATAAAATGATCATTTCCATGAGACTGATAGATTTCGAGCTGGACAGGACCTGAAAGACCATCTGAGTGCAATCTCCATTTAACAAATTAGATCTCTTCTACCCAAAAAGAGTCTCCCCCACACCAGGAATAGTACTCATACAAAAAGAAAAAGTACAGCAAATTACCAAAAATGACTCCAATTTCTGTAATGGAAATGAGAGAGACAGATATTGTCTAAGTATATAAAAAAAAGTTACATTATAAACAGGCTCCTTGTTCTAATGAGTGAACAACACTTAAAACAAGCTACTTGATAAGAGTTGAACTTTTGAATGATATAGCACAGTAAACCTCCAAGGCAGGAGGCCTTAGTTTAAGTTTGGACTCTTCCACTGAATACCTGTCTAACCTTGGAGGCAAAAAACCAATTCCTTTGGTTCTTCCATTTCCTCATTTGTAATCTGAAGTAGTTGGGACTAAATAGCCTATGCATTCTATGAATCTATGATGGAATCTTGACAATGCCCAAATTACCCTTTAATACTATTTAACCTGGAAAGGCCCTTCAAGGCCATCTAATCCAACAACTTCATTTTACAAATGAGGAATCCTGAGGCCAAGAGCAGTTGAGTAGTTTAGATGTTTGAGAATTATATGTATAATTTAAAATCACAGCAAAAAAATTCTTTCTGAATTACACTGCCCCACATGTTTATTAACTACATGTGAATAATTCTTTTTTTTATTTTAAAATTAAGGTATCTTGTAAAAATACTAGATATCATTATAAATACAGCACTATTTAAAGAAGTAACTTCAGAAAGCACTTATGATAAATAAATGCTCAATTGTCTGGCCCTGGGCCAGAGGGCTAGATGGGTGATGGTGAGAATGATGGAGCATCGCACCAGCACATCAGTGATTCCCATAATAGTAAGAGAATCATAGGATCTGGAACTAGAAAAACCCATGGAGATTATCTAGTCCAACATCCTTATTCTTCTGAAAAAAACCTGAGACCAAAGGATGCTGAATAAATGACTTTGCCCAAGGTCACACCAGCAATTACACTAGAACCAGAATTCAAATCTAGTTAGATCTGGCTCCAACTTTGGCACTCTTTACATCAAATCACATTTAGTTAGCTTATTTAGTCTATATTTCCTAGTTAATCAAGGGAGGCAGCAGCATGGTACAGTCTCTGACGCTGGAGACAGGCAATCTGGGTTCAAATTCTATCTTTGATACTACATTTATATCCCCAGGCCTCCTGAGGATTCCTGAGAATTTAAATTTTGTTGTTGTTCATCAGTCATTTTCAGTCATGTCTGACTCCTCATGACCCCATTTGAGGTTTTCTTGGCAAAGATGCTGGAGAGGTTTGCCATTTCCTTCTCCAGCTCATTTGGCAGATGAGGAAACTGAGGTAAACAGGGTTAAGTGACTTGCCCAGGGTCACACCGGTAGGAAGCATCCGAGCCCAGATTTGAACTCAAGAATATGACACTTCCTTATTCCAGGCCCTGAACTCTAACCTCTGAGGTCCCTTCTAGCTCCATATAGGAATTGAAGTTTTCTGCATTCTCCATCATCCTTTATCTTTGTCCCCACTATTACAAGCAACTGTCCTATTCCTTTTTTTTCCTTCTTGTGTTCACTCTGTATTATCCTCGGCATTCACTCAGTTCATCCTGTGCTTTGGCATTCCAGACATTATTTTTGTATCTACCCTCAATGACCTCCCTTTGCATCTATGTTCTGTGCACGTTTTTCTAAAATCTCAATTGACAGATGAACTTCCTGCAGAATCACATCAGTCTCTTTAACTAGTTGCTCCTTTTCTTCCTCATTTGAAAAATTTGTATTTGTTGTCATCAGAATTTCATTCTTTAGAGCATTTCACCCATCTTTAGCTAAGTGAAAGTAACTTCAAAGAAGAGGTGTTACCATTTGCTTGGCCCCTGCACTCCAAGGACTATGGGGCCTTGCCATCTCACTTGGAGCAGAAACCTTCCATATGTGTTTTCTTTCCCATTAGAATATACGCTCCCTGAGAGCAGGGACTGTCTGTCTTTTTTATTTCTATCCGCAGGACTTAGTACTGTGCTTTGCACATAGTACATGTTTCATAAATGCTTCATCCATTCAACTTCCTGTCTTAGCTCATGGAAGCCTACAAATCCATTTTCTGATCACTGTGAAATCCATAGAATTACTTCTCAGAAAGGGTATGTATTGAACTATGCCTGGTATCTCCTCATCATCTAAGCTCGAACTTTAAGATAGCAGTAATTTTTACTTCAATGATTGGCTCCTCCTTATTGGTCAAAATCAAGTCCAGACCATCAACAGATGCCATTATTTCTTCATCCACCTTATGAAAGATCAAATTATCAGCAAAGCAAGTCAAAAATTTCTCAGCTGTTTTGTTTTTAGCAGAACAGAAATAAAAGACTTGATCCCTACCCTCAGAAAACTCTATAGTTCAGGAGGGAGACAAGATATACACACATATAAGTAATACAAAATATATAACAGACATGAAACATGTTATGAGAAATTGCATGCAAGCGGCTGAAGTTAAGTAGTGGCAGTGGGAAGGCATCCTCTTATGGGTGCAAATTATATTTCAGAGAAAGAGATTAAACAATAGATTTACCAATCTTATTATGGTTAAACATATGTCATAGTCACTCTCTACTACTTAAGTTTTATACCTAAACTTAAGATTATAGGAAAGACAATGACTACAAGAGTATTCTTTGAAAAGCATTGTTCTTACACCATTGTGATTTTCATGAAATATAGCTTAATAGATGCAATATTTGGGAAAGAAAACACAAATTCAGAGTTTCTCCCTGATAACTTGATACCAGGCCTGGAGTGCACATCAATAGATTTGGCCTTCACACATCACAGTGCATAATACACTGTTTCATTTTGCTGGTGAAAAACTTTAGAGCTTCCCACCCCCACGCCATGGTCCTATTCTTCGTGAGCAACTCAAAGGTTTAAGAAAATCAGACCGTTATGCTCTAGACCAGTGGTGTCCAACTAAATTAGAAATGGATCTCAGGGCTGCATATTAACTTAGAAAACCACAAATTAACATTATCTGTATTGTATTGTATTTTTATTTATTTTAGTGAATATTTCCCAATTACATTTTAGTCTGGTTTGGGCATTGACACCTCTAAGCTACACCAGGGGTTCTCAAACTTTATGGTCTCAGGAATCTTTTACAATCTTAAAAATTATTGAGGAGCCCTGCCCCAAACTTTTGTTTATGTGGGTTGTATATCATATTAAAAATTAATAAAATCTTGGCATTACTGTGAAAATATTTTTGACTATTGTGAACTCCCTGAAAGGGACCACACTTTGAGAGCCACTGCTCTAGACTAATGAAGTCCCTTCTATTTAAGGAACACATCTTTTGAACCTTGTTACAGATATAAACTTTGCCTTAGAAACTGAATTGTCAAAATTAGACCTATTTTAGTAGTACAGCCTAAAACCTCATGTGCCAAAAGGGGGAGATTTTATATATTTCTATTGCTACCTAAATAACAAAATCAAACAAACAAGATTCACCACTAATCCCCCAAGCCCTTCCCACCCCATTTCACATGCTTAGGAATGTATCACTAGAGGTCTTCATTCAAAAGTTAAAAGTCAATTTACTGGAAATCCTTTAGAGATTCTTGCTCGCATACTGGCTAGATTAGATGACCTATGGTTTCTGTTCCATATCCTATGAATCCCATTCTATTTAAGGCAAAGAACTTCCAAAAACTATAGATCCAAATCCCATGGAGGTGACACCACTAACACACATTCATGCTAACAGCCTTGGACCATGGGTATCTATATACCAATCAATTTTGAATTTGAGTATTTGGGAGAAGGGTATGGGGAATTTAGACCACATGATCACAACCTTCTGGGAGTCTCTGATCTTGCTGAGAAAAGAGGATTCACACAATTTCTCGGGTGCCTTCCTGTGTGAACTCTATGTCCTCCCATGGTGGGGTTCTCTGAGTTGGTAGGGTCCTTTGACATTCATTAAACCCAACCTCTTCATTTTACACACGAAGAACCTGACACTGAAACTAAGGAATTAACTTGTTCAAGGTCACAGGCAGGAAGAGTTGATGGCAGAGCCAGGAATATTACTAAACAACATGTATCAACTTGGTGCTAAATTGTTTAAATGCTGTACAAGTTCATAAAAGAGAGAGATTGATGATGTTGACATGATCATTGGCTCAAGAGTGGGACCTTAGAGATCTTGTAGTCCAGCCCCTCATACTGAGGATGAAGAAAATAAGGCTTAAAGGTAAGAGGGGCTTTTCAAGGTCACGCCACTGGAATGTAGCAGAGGCAAAGACCATTAATAAAACAGCAAAATGAGGTTGGTGTGTTTGTACATACCAACATAATCTGACACCTCCTAAGTGACTTTCTATGCCACAGAAGTTAGTAGATTTTAAGATGCTAAAATGTATTACAAAGAAAACATACAAATTATATCCCCCTTGGTACTATATTTGGTGAATAGAGGGAATGAGGAAAAGCCTAGAGGTGATAAAAAAATACACATACATCCATATGTGCATGTATATATAATATATACATATACACACACATCCTATATATGCTATACATACACCCTATAGATATAGATACATATAATGTACAAATATGTGATATATTGATATACTGGGGAGAATACATACACACATAGTCTTATGTATTGGTTTTCTCACAGGATAGCCTTGGCTCATTGCCAATTGATGTTTGCCCCCAAAATGCAGTGGGCTAGATACCCTTAAGACTCGCTCACCCCAGACAATCAATAGACTGGCTGGCCTGTCTCACACCCTTAATATTCACTTTGAGATTTCAGTAGGTAGAATTGCCCAAATTTCAAAACTGTTCAACAGGCTTTTTGCATCTCAGAGCCTATGTCATCAAGGGAATAGGCAAAAGGTCTAGAATTGTATTTTTCCTTCTAAAACAATCTGTTATTGTTGTGATGAGCAGTATGTTTAAGCTGTATCTTAAGATACACTTTTCTAGATCTGGGAAGGTATAAATGTAGTTCCATACCAAACCAGAGAGAGGAGTTAAATAATCTCTTGAAATCTTTTTCAACCTTCAGATGCTACAGAATGCCACACACAATCGGCACATTTCCTAGAACATGCTTGACTGTTACTGGAGAATGATGGGCACCATCAAGCCTTGATACGAAAAGGTCTTGAGAGGTTGTCAGTCAGAACTACATGATCAATTTCCTTCCATGACAAATCTATCTTTAGAGGTTTTTAACCTGGGGTAGTGAATAGATTTCAGGGCATCAATGAACTTAGATGGGGGAAAAAAGCACATCTTTTCAATATAATTGGTTTCCTTTCAATTTCTACGTATTTTATTTTATGCCTTCAAAAATATCATTCTGAGAGGGGTCCATGGACCTCACCAGATTGCCAAACGGGTCCCTGAAACAAAAAAAAAGTCAAGAATTCCTGGCTTTAGAGACCTCCTTCTTGAAGGTTGTCTGCCTGTGTCTACTATTTGTATCAAGCTCCTTACAAAAGTAATTTGTCTATTCGAGAGAATAGCCAAAAGGTTATAGGTCTCCAATTTTATTTTTCCTTCTAAAACAAACTCCTAAAATCTCTTCCTTGCAGATTAAACTGAGAAGTAAAACATGAGCTCAAACTGCTTGACAGTTTCTTTTTTGAGTACACAGACTTCTAAACATGTGTATAAATTCCTCCATTTCAAAGCAGATTTCTGCATTTTCCTAAAGTAAACATCTTTCAGCTCAAATTATATGTTTATAGCAGTCTGTAATATATTTCTTCTAAAGGCAGCCACATGGAAAGGGAGAAGCAGCAGTGTATCACGTCAGTCACATTCCATCCTCTCTTTCTCCCCATGGTGTTCCAGCAAGAAAAGCATGAATGTAGCAGGGCAAACTGGATTTCACTAGGAAAGCACTTACTGCTCCACTTCTAGTCAACCCATAAAGTGAGACACTCTATTTCCTTCTCACATTGCCTTTGAAACGTGTACAAAAGCATCCTCCCTCTACCATTTCCAGGCTGAATCTAAAATTTAACACTTCACTAACTGCCCAGATACTTTTCAAAATGAGGATATAGCTTTAAATACAGAAAAAAAAAACACCATCACTTTTAAATCTCAGGAAAACAGTTGCAGTCCAGATCAAAATGCAAAGTACCACGCAATGTCCAATGACTGTTAAAGGCTCAAAAGAAATAACCTTTCAAATCCATCATCTTCCTGGATGTTCAGTGCTTATACAAAGAGAACCACAAGACTTAAAAATAATTGAAATTGAGTATTTGGCCATTTGGGGCTTTGAAACTGAGTTTCTAAGAAACACTGACTCACCAACCAACAAAGGTTCTTTGCTAGAGTCTCTGTGTTGACATTTAAAGAATATCTAATTGCCCTTTTGGATGATATTCCAATGACTTAAAATCCTGTTTATCACAATGCAGTAGCTCATTCTAGCAACATAAAATCCTATTCAAGCAAATATGTTTATAAACGTTTAAAAACCCAAACACACACATGTGGGTTATAAGCAAGCACTTGACCAAAAACAAAAAAAAAGCCCTCTCTTAAGGAAGGCTCCCTTCTTGAAACAGGAGCCCAGAAGAGGAAAGTGATGTCCAAACGTTCAAGTTCTAGAATCCAGAGAATGGAACTTTTCCCAGCACGAGCTCATTAGCAAAAAAGGTCCCCTTGAAACATCCTTCTGTTTTGAAAGGTTCTCTCTTTGAGGCAGTTCTAATAAAGGAATGCTTGTTTCCCCTTTCCAGATACTGTATTTTAGAGAGCTAAGGCAGCTTGGAATGTTTCCCTATAGTAAACAATAGGAGCTCTCTCCTGTGTAGGCATGACAAAGTTCATAACTGGCTGCAAGATCGCGTCGCTAAAAACAGATTAAACCTTCAATCTACAAAAGGTAGAGATAAGGCTTAGAAGGCAATAGGAACGTCCAAACAACCACCTAATGCTCATATATTATAAGAAGCATATCTTTCTAATTCGGAATTATATGAAATACATTTTTCTGCTCTCCACGGAGAGAATCCCACAATGATTAATGGTGTCTAAGTTTTACCCACATTTTACTCTGTTATTCACCAACCAAAGGCATTTCTCCATGTCAAATTCCAGTACTCTCAATCTGGGAGGAGGAAAAAATTGTTTAAAAAATACTATCACACAGATCACTTACTATGTGTGTATGTGGAGAGTAACGTACAAGATGACTTAATTTTCCTTTAAAGTGACAGCTCATTTAATTAAAATGGCCAAGTTGGGGGGGGGGATTCTGGAATGGAGGTGATGGGGGAGGTGGAAGCGAGGGGTTTGGAACACACACCAACACAACAAAACCTCAGCCTGGGAAGACCTTCAACTGCTCAGGCCCCCAGGAGTTTGCTCAGCGACGAAGTCAGCTGTGATTGCTTCCATTCAGGGAGACAATGCTTCGCCGCAGCAGCACCAGGCTAGAGAAGAGGCAGTTCTCTTTAGAGGGCGCCCATTGGGTGATTTCGGGAAAACATTTACAACCCCCAGAAACAGAGCCTTAGTCAACTAGCAACCAAATTCCTCCTGCTCTGCGGAGAGGGCGGGGGAGGAGGGCGAAGTGGCGCCAACACTGTAACTACCTAGGAGAGACCCAAAACGTTCCCCACCTCAATTAAGCCCCGAGGTCTTATTCAGGCAGTTAACTCAACGCAGGAAAGGCGAGTTTGGCCAAGTAGAAGAGTCGCCCCCTAAAATGGGGGAGACACTCCAAAGCCGATCAGCGACTTCCAAAGAAACAAATCAAAGCCAGGCTTCCTTCCACTTTGCTTTCAAATCTCGTCTGGCCTCTGCGACACTCCCCTACCCCGACCCCCACCACACACATACACACCCACACACACACACTCGCTCTCTCTTCCATACACACAGGCACTCGATCTCTCTTTGGGCGCAGCCTGAGATCGCAGGCGATCCCCAGACTCTGGCCCGCCGCCTGCACCCCGCATCGGGCAGCCTTTTCCCTTAGAATCGGCTTCCTCGCCCAAGCCCTCGGACAACACAAAACAACGAAAAAAAAAAAAACTTTGGTAAACTTCTTTGTAAGTCACATTTGGGATTCTTTCGGACTGGCGAAATCTCTCCGCCACTTGCATCAGCAAAAGAGAAAATCCGAGGAAGGGAGCCTGACAGAGGGTGGGAGGAAAGACCCTGAAGTCTCCAGAGCCGCTCTCTCCTTCTAAATTAGGCCCCCAGGCTGGGCAGGGAGGAGCTGAAAAGGGAGCGGACAGAGCACAGCGTGCGCCCAGCGTGGACCTCTTGCACCTTTCGCCGGACTCCTTGCAACACCGTGTCCCCCCTCCTCTCGTCCCCAATCTTCTCCTAGCCATAAAGGAAGATGATCAACTCGAGACCAAAAAAGTTGAGAATGACTTCAGGGGCCTCTATGGCTCCAAAGGCGGTGGTTCTAGTGCTACCCATCCCCAGGGATGCCAAAAACAGAAACGCTTGGGGGGGGGGGGGGCGTGTGTGCGTGTGTGTGTGTTTCCACTTGGGTAAAAAGGCTGGGGGAGAAGGAACGAGTACATTCTCTCCGGGAACTCAAAGACAGCGGGGTTCGGCTGGATACTTTAGGAAGGGATCCCTAAGAGGATGGGGGTGAACCGGCCGAATAGCTATTGCAAGCTACTGTCGGGAAGATATCCCTTTGAGTCGGGAGTCCTCAAGGCAAGCTTTCTCCAGAAAAACAGCTAGAAAATCCAGGGACATGCATACGTACATACATACATACACACACACACGTCCTTCCACCACCAACCCCAACCTCTCCCATCCCTGCAAACTCACCGACTCTCCGGACACACAGGCCACCAAGCCAAAGGTGAGCAGTATCCACACGCGCCGCATAATTTCCAGGGGATCAGCTGTTCCCAGTCAAGCGCGAACCCGGGGCGCCTCCGCCGCTCTCAATCCGGTCGGGAAATGACAACCACCAGCCCCCCTTCTTCCCCAGTTCCCGACTACTGCCTGTCCCAAAGCCGAAGAGTGCCGGGGTAGCAGCGGCGGCAGCGAGGGCTCCTGAGGGTTCAGCTTTCTCCTTTTTCTGCTCTTTCTCCTTCTCCAGCTGCTGCTGCTGCTGCTGTTTGCTGCCGCCGCCGCTTGCCTTTGCTGCTGGGGCTTCTCACTTGTTGGTTTCAGGACTCCCAGAACAGATCCCGAATGGTTCTGGGGCTTTTTCTTTTTTCTTTTTCTGTGGTGGTTGTTTTCAGTTTCTCCAAGCAACCCCCTCCCCCCTTTGGTTTAGCTTTTTTTTCTTTTTAATCAATAAATTAATAGTTATAATAATAATAATAACGTTAGAGCCAAAGTTTTTTTGGGGGGTGGTAGAGTTAAGCAGGCGCGGAGCCTATTCAGCTGAAGCTCCTGGAGTATCTGGAGAGAAGTGCGTCCTGGTCCCTGCTTGTTGCTGCAACAGCTGTGCTCCTCCTCCTCCTCCACCTCCTTCTCCACCTCCTCTCCGTCCTTCTCCTCCTCCTCTTTTACCCCCCTCCCTCCCTCCCTCCCTCCCGGAGTCCGTCTCTCCTGGCTCCTCCGTGTGTCTGTGTGAGAGAAGTCAGCAGTGCGACTCCTAGTTAAAACCGAGGAGAAATTCCTACAGGGTTACAACGCAGATTGGCAGCTTATCCCACCAGTGGAAGCAGCAGAGTGCCAGGTTGCAGCCCTCTGGTCTTCTCTTCCACAAACCAAAGGCACTTCATTTCTCTCCCTCTTCTTCTCTTGTCTTTCTTCTCCTCCGTTCTCACTCTTAACGAACCGGGAAAAAAACCATCTACTCCCCAGCAAGGTGATGAGGAAAAGTGTTACACATATTTTGCTTTGAAATTGTGAGACTTTGACTATTATTAAAGAATGAACTTTAATTTTTTAATAAAATCCCTCCGGGTCATTTTAAAAATACATTTTTATTGATAATTTTTGCTTTTACTTCACCTCTATTTTCCAATGTAACTTGAACAAAAAGGAAAAGAAAAAAAACCACTTCGACAAAAGTGACATCAAAAAAGTCCAATTTTATCTGCCGTTTTCCATACCCATAGACCCCCACTTCTATGAGGAAGGTGCATTCTAATGTATCTTCTTTGGGGCCAAGCTTAGTCATCATCATTTAATAGCAGTGGTCAGTCTTTATTTTTTTTTATAGCTCGTGGGATTATTGTTTGGAATTTATGAAAACTGCCTTTTTAAATGAAGTGAGAAGGAAAGTCTATGATTCCAAAATGCAACACCCCCCTCTTAGAATCTCTGAATTCCTTCAAAGCATAGGTCAAGTGCCACCTTTTAACTGATCACCCCAGTAACTAGCACTCTCTACCTCTTGTAATTACTTGGTATTCATTTGTTTTAGTTTTTGTTGAGGGGGGAGGGTTGTTAGTGGTGGTGGTTTGGGAATTTTTTGTTCCAGGAATGTAATTAATCCTTAAGAGCTTTTCCTAGATCACTGAAGGTTTATTTGGCCAATATAGGTAAGAAGGAGAACTTGAACCCAGGTCTTCCTTACTCCAAGACCAGGAAGTTATTCCTCACAACACAGCTGTACCTATTTAAATATACTTTTTTATTCTTTGTAATATAGAAGGCCATAGTTTTAGAGTGGGAAGGTACATTGGAGGCCATCTATACAAATCTCTCCTTTTACAGATGAGGAATTCAGTATATACTTTTCCCCCTAGTGGTTAAACTTGTGTTATGTTTATCCCATTGAAGGCAAAAGAGTATTTTGGTTTTTTTATCTTCATGTCCCTAGCACATTTCCCAGCATTGAGCAGTTGCTTAATAAATATTTGTTTAATTGAATTGAGTAACTCAAAAGCCAATGGTCTTTATTAAAACAGAAAGTATCATGCTTCTCAAAGATCCCATGGATGACACTGTGGAATATTCTTAAATTCTGTTCTCATCTCTTCATTCTACTATGGGTCCTTACATTTGGAAGGTATAGATAGGTCAGTTTGGTAAGAAATTGACTTGCTAACTCTATTGAGTAATGGCAGGTTGGGAGAATTTTTACAAAGAAAGAAAGAAAGAATAAAGCAGTTTATATTTTGAAGAAAATATAAGCAAATCTTGTTTGAATGACAGCAACCAACATGGAGATTTTGTTATGCAGTCTATTTCTTCTCCTTCAAATTGCCGTCTAATAGACAGAGGACTAGGAAATATAGATATCCCAGTCCATTTTTACACTACTAACCTTGTGACTTGGAAGAAATTGATTATGGAATCATTCTGGTCTAAATCGTGGCAGATTCTGTAAAAGAGCAAGTCTTTTTAAAAAATGTCATCATAGGGTTATTAGTATTATAATAATGATGCCTAGCATTTATATATGACGTTAAGATTTGCAAATCACTTTACAAATATCATTCCACTTGATCTTCACAACAACCCTAGGAAGTAAGTGCTATTATTTTTTGCATTTTACAGATGAAGAAACAGGCAGAGATAAGTTAAGTGATTTGCCTAAGGTCACACAGCTAGTACATGTCTGTAGCTTACTAGACGCTAACGCTACTTTTGAACCCAGATCGTCCTGACTCCAAGTCCAGTACGCTATCCACTGTGCCATGTAGCTGCCTCTGAATTGTAGGTTTAGAGCTTGAAGGAATCTGGGAGGACATATAATCCAACCTTTTCCTTTTACAGATGAGAAAACTGAGCCCCGGGGAGGTTAAGTGGCAATCAACTATTTTTTGAGTCCAGGCTTAGAACAAGCTATAACAATATACTAGATGAGAATTGCAGCGTCCAAAGAGTCAAAAAAAAATCAATCCCTGTTATGGATCACAAAGGAAGGAATGTAGGGCGTTGAAGAATTATAGACTAAGGCAGGGGCCAGCAAACCCTTTAACCCTAAGTGTCACCACAAAACTAAACAGTGCCAAGGAGTGCCTTATGCTGAGTTTAAGGTATAAGCATGGATCAAAGAAAAATGGGAAAAATAAATGGCACAAAAGAAGATAGCTAGAAAGAAAAAAGGTGATTTGGGTGAGAAGTAGGAAATGTGCCATTAATTACTGTGGTGCAGGGGAGAAGGTGCTGGATCTGGAGTCAGGAAGACGTCAGATAGGACCTCAGATGTTCAGAGAAGTCATTTAACTTCTTTATGTCTCAGTTTCCCCTTCTATAAAATGAGAATGATTATAATAATACCTCTTTCCTATGGTTGTTGTGAGGACCAAATGACAATATTTGTAAAGTATTTTATAAACCTTAAATGCTATCTATCTGTCCAGAAAGATATATCTCTCATAATTCTAGTTCCTTCCCTCTGTTAATTATTTCCTATTTATCCTGTTTGTCCTGTATGGACAGCTAGATGGTGCAGTGGGTAGAGTGCCAGACCTGGAGTCAGAAGACTTATCTTCCTCAGTTCAAATCTGGCCTCAGACACTTACTAGCTGTGTGCCCCTGGGCAAGTCACTGTTTGCCTCAGTTTCCTCATCTGTAAAATGAGCTGGAGAAGGAAATGACAAACTACTCCAGTATCTTTGCCAAGAAAACCCCAAATGGGGTCACAAAGAGTCAGAAATGACTAAAACAACTGAACAACAACAATATCCTGTCTATGGCTTGCTTTATATATATTTATATAGATGTATATGTATGTACATACACACACATACATATGTATGTGTGTGTATATATATATATATATATATATATATATATATATATATATATATATATACGTGTGTGTATATGAAACTTCTTGAAGGCAGGGACTGTATTTTGCCTCTTTTTGTATCCGGAGAGCTTAGCACAGTGCCTAGCACATACTAGGAGCTTAATAAATGTTTACTGATCGATTCCTTTGTAATTTTATATATTTTATTTTATTTCATGCATTTAAAAACTTCCTTCTGAGGATGGATCTGTTGGCTTCAATAGAGTATCAAAGGGGTCTGTCACACAAAAAAGATTAGTAACACCTGATCTAGTGTGTTTCTCCACCTTCAGGAAGGCTTATTCCAAACCACACTTGCAGATATAAATCACCATGTTTTATAATTCTAATAAAATAGGTTGGCCTCCTTTAATCAATTATTTCCCTTTTTCTGGAAAATGGGAAGGAAAAGAGCAAAGTACAAGATCACAAGTTCTTCTGGAAAACTGCTCAGTGATTTATTGTGCTAGAGAGAATCTGAAAAAAATAAATACAGCAATTTTTTTCTATTAGGGTCATCAGAAAATGTGTCCCCAAGATACCTGGTATTGTTGTTAATAGTACATAGTGAAAGCTGGTGTTATGTAATTGATGCCATTCTGAAATTCACACCATTTCAGGGGTCTACATAACTCATATAAGAATTCAGGCCCATAGTCATGATATCATACTTAATTTCCTTAAACAAGTTCAATTGCATTAATAGGTGATGAGAAAATATTACTCCTCACTGTCAACCTTGACGGGCCCCATAAATGACATTTTATCTCACAGTTTTGTGCAGGAGGTCACTCATGCCTAGATTACTCTTCCTCTTTTCCTTCATCTGTTGAAATGTCCAGCTTCATTCATGATTCAGCTCACATGCTACTTTATAGAAGAAGACCCTTTCAATTGTTAGTGACTCTTTCCATACCCACTTCAAAATCATTTTGGACCAGTAGGTAGTATAGTGGATAGAGTGATTGGCCTGGAGTCAGGAAGACCTGAGTTCAAATCCAGATTTAGGCACTAGCTATGTAAACCTAGCGCAAGTCACTTAACTTCCATCCGTCTCAGGTTTCTCATCTATAAAATGAGGATAGCAATAGTACCCAACTCTCAGAGTTATTGTGAGGATCATATGAGATAATAATGGTAAAGCCTTAGCACAGTTCCTAGCACATAGTAAACACCATATAAATGTTAGCTATTATTATTTTAAGGTGCTGGGTGGCACCATAGTATGTAGAGTGTCTGGCCTAGAGTCAGGAAGACTCATTTTCCGGAGTTCAAATCCAGCTTCAGACACTTACGAGCTGTGTGACCCTGCACAAGTCACTTAACTCTGTGTAAGGGTAAGCAAAGTGGGACTTTTTTGCTGTTTTTACTTTTGGAGTTCTAGTTCTTCTCCGTACTAGGGCAATCAAGTGCCTTTGATTGAGTGTTGCCTTTGATTCAATCAAGAGTCTTTGATGACCTGCCTAAGTCACAAGAAAGCCTAAGTCACTTGAGTTTGAGTCACATGAGCCTAGGTCATGAGGGTTGTGATGCCCTCTGACCCTGAAGAAGTGTGTATATACCCTGAGGTTAGCATTTTGCTTTGGGGCTCACTCACTGGAAGGGTGTCGTGTGATTTGACCAGACAAGACTCTGGGTAACCGTTAAGGAGCACCCCCCCCCCGCCCCGGCTTTGAAAACCCAGATATTGGTGCTTCTCTCTTTGTAACTATGTATTTATGTAATGGTCAGTCAACTAGAAGCCCTGTCTGTTGATTTGTGTCATTTTCTCAGCATGTAATTGCTGCTTGTAATTTCTTGTTTATATTTTCTCTGAAATTCAGGTGCTGACTTTTTCCTCTGAACTAAGTAAATGATATATATGTTTAATTAAAGTAAGATTGTTAATCCTTTTAAAGTTGCTTTCCTTTAGAAAAGCAGATCAAAGAACTAGTGCTAGCAGACCTCTTGTGTGCTGGTGTTATCAGTCTTACACCTCCACAGCATCTGCAAGCAGCATTGTTGTTATACCCTGTTTGCCTCAGTTTCCTCATCTGTAAAAATGAGCTGGAGAAGGAAATGGCAAACCACTACAGTATCTTTGCCAAGAAAACCCCAAATGGGGTCACAAAGAGTCAGACATGATTCAACAACAACAAATTATAATTTTGTACACAATTTCTATTTACATATTTGTGTACTTGTCTCCTTTTCTGCAACCCAGTAGAATATACATTCCTTCAGGCAGGGACTATACTCATTTTTGTTTTCATATCCCCATGACTGAACACAGTTCCTGGCACATTGTAATCTATCAATCAATGCTTGTTGAACTGAATTAGCAATCTAAAGTAATACTTGTGGAACTAAAAATATTCTCCACATCCCTGAGCAGATGTGGGAAGTAGAGGGCATAGGACAGGTGATGTCTGCTAATTTGAGTCAGGAATATATCTGATAGCTATGGAGCTGCAGACTTTTTTCTGTGTGTGGTTGCCTAATTGGGCTTTGTTTTTACTCAAGTGGAACCATAACTCTGTTGAAATTTGTGGAGTACACTTAATAATTTCAAAATATGTTATGACTATAGCAGAATAACTCCTTGCTAACACACAGGTTATCTGACTAGTCAGAGAGGGCTCCTGCTGTAAGGAAAATTGGTATGACAGTCTTAATCAATCCCACCCTATCATCCAACAACTTTGAAAAGAAAGGATGAAAGATGAAAATTGGGGGGGCGGAGCCAAGATGGCCGCATGAAGGCAGCATCTTACCGGAGCTCTCTCACAAGGTCTGTCAGATTCCTATAAAAAAGTGAATTTCAGCAGATTTGAGAGAGTCAGAAACCGTGAGCAGTCTGCATGGGGCAAATTTCCGAGCCGGGAGAGTCTGAAAGGCCAAAGACACGAATCTGTAGGCTCAGAGAGTGCTCTGCACGGAGCTGCTCCAGACCAAAGCGGAAGCGGCAGGGAAATCCACGTGGGAGACAGGCTAGGAGGAAGCTGGGCACTGAAACCTGCAGAGATCCCCAGGCCTCCCAACACAGGATGGCAGTCTGTGGAAGCGACGAGAGGCAGTGCAACGCCACCAGCGAGGAAAACACCTACTCCTGAGGCTTGAAGCCCGAAGGAATGAAACCTGGCTTCCAGGAGACATAATGTCCAGGTAAATGGCTCTAATCCCTCCCCCCTCACCCAAAGAATTCCTTGGGGAAAAAAAAGAAAGCTGGAAAAGAGGAGAAAGAAGTGGGGCTTCAGTGGTCAAATAGTAGAAGTTCATTAGTCCCAAAGGGGCAGAGTCGGCAGGGGTCAACACCAGGAGCCCAGACGTAATCTTGCTCCCCCAGGGGAAGTGCCACAGATCAGCTCAAACAACAAACAGCTGAGACCATTGCTGAAAAGCAACAGTGCTGGACAGCACCCATAGGTAGTGAGAAGTCAGGGAGCCAGACCCCACCCCCACACCTCAGGAAACTGAAGTCTGTAATTCTAGACTCACAACCCCCAGAATAAGAAAGCTGGGACAGAGAGCCCTGAGCCCCAAAGGCAAAAATTTGTTGCAAAGCCAGGAAAAGGCAAACCAACAAACATGAAGAACAACACAAAAAAACCAAGGACAATAGATTCTTTTTATGGAGACAGGCAGGATCAAAATACCAATATGGAAGTGGATAGCAATGACACTGTAGATACATCGGATACCTCAAAAGATAATGTGAACTGGTCTCCGGCCCAAAAAGCATTGCTGGAAGAGCTAAAGGAGGATTTTAAAAACCAAATTAGGGAGGTAAAAGAAAACATGGAAAAAAATGGAAAAGTCCCTAAAGAATAAGACTGGCAAAATGGCCATGGAGATTCAGAATCTAAATAGAGAAAATGACACCCTGAGAGGTAAAATCAACCAATTGGAAGAGGAGACTCAAAAGCAAAATGAAAACACTAACTCATTAAAAATTAGAGTTGAGCAAGTGGAAACTACTGAATCTACAAGGCACCAATAAGTAGTAAAGCAAAACGTTAAGAATGAAAAAATAGAAAAAAATGTGAAATGTCTGATAGGGAAAACAACTGACCTGGAAAATAGATCCAGGAGAGACAATTTAAGAGTTATTGGTCTACCGAAAATCCACGATGAAAAAAGGAGCCTTAACAGTATCTTCGAAGAAATTATCAAAGACAACTGCCCAGAGGTCCTAGAACCAGAGGGCAAAATAGTCATTGAAAGAATTCACCGATCATCCCCTGAAAGAGATCCCAAACTGAAAACACCAAGAAATATTATAGTCAAATTTCAGAACTATAAACTCAAGGAGAAAATACTGCAAGCAGCCAAAAAGAAACAATTCACATATCGTGGAACTACAGTCAGGATCACGCAGGATCTCTCAGCTTCCACATTAAAAGACAGGAGAAATTGGAATATGATATTCCGAAGGGCAAAGGAGCTGGGACTACAACCAAGGATCAACTACCCAGCAAAACTAAGCATAATTTTTCAGGCAAGGAGATGGATATTCAATGAAATAAGGGAATTCCAGACCTTCCTGATGAAAAGGCCAGAACTCAATGGAAAATTTGATCTCCAAATACAAAACCCAAGAGAGACATAAAAAGGTAACCGGGGGGAAAACCCCACAAACCTTATTAACCAATAAGGGCAGGTTGTTTGCATCTTTATGTGGGATTATATCATCTTATGTATGTTTTATATATATATATATATATACATATATAGGTCAGTCTTGAGAATGGTACAGCTATTATGACAATTGAAAGGGATACACATAGATTGTGAATGCCTGTATAAATTAACTGATGTAAAGATAAAAAATATAAGTAAGAGATATAAAGGGAGGGCTATGAGAGAAGAGGTAAGGAGGTAGTAGAAAAGGGTAAATTACACCAAATGAAATGGCACAAAAACATATTATAGTAGAGGGAAAGAAGGGAGGGAGAAGAGCAGTATTTGAGCTTCACTGTCATCTGATCTGGTTCAAGAAGGGAATATCATACACTGATAAGTTTAGAAATCTAACTTGTCCTACGGGAAGTAGGAGGGGAAGGGGGGAAAAAAGAGGGGGGTGGTCAGAAGGGAGGGGAGAAGTAGCAAGTGGGAAACGGTAAGATAAGGAAAGGGAATAAAGAGGGAGGGTAAACTGAGGAAGGCAGTGGTCAAAAGCAAAACTTTGTTGAGGAGGAGAAGGGGAAAGGGAGAAATAAAAGCATAAACAGGGGGAAATAGGATGGAGAAAAAGACACAGATAGAAATCATAACTCTGAACGTGAATGGGATGAACACTCTCATAAAACAGAAGCAGATAGCAGAATGGATTAAAAACCATAATCCTACAATATGCTGTTTACAAGAAACACATTTGAAACAGGGGGATACACACAGGGTAAAGGTAAAAGGCTGGAGTAAAATATATTGTGCCTCAGCTAAAGTAAACAAAGCAGGTGTAGCAATCCTAATCTCAGACAAAGCAAAAGTAAAGATAGATTTAATTAAAAGAGATAAGGAAGGACATTATATCCTGCTAAAAGACACCATAAACAACAAAGCAATATCATTGCTTAATATATATGCACCAAGTGGTAAGGCATACAGATTCTTAGAGGAGAGGTTAAGGGAGTTACAGGAAGAAATAGACAGCAAAACTATAATATTGGGAGACCTCAACCTCCCCCTTTCTGAACTTGATAAATCTAACCTCAAAATAAATAAGAAAGAATTTAAGGAGGTAAACAGAATTTTAGAAAAGGCAGATATGATAGACCTCTGGAGAAAACTGAATGGGGATAAAAAAGAATATACTTTCTTCTCAGCGGTACATGGCACATACTCAAAAATTGACCATGTACTAGGGCATAAAAACCTGACAGTCCAGTGCAGAAAGGCAGAAGTAGTCACAGCACACTTTTCAGATCATGATGCAATAAGAATTATTTCTAACAGAACCATGGAAAAATAAGCTAAAAATTAATTGGAAACTAAATAATCTAATTCTAAAGAATGAGTGGGCCAAAGAACAAATCAGAGGAACAATTAATAACTTCATTCAAGAGAATGACAATAATGACACAACATACCAAAACTTATGGGATGCAGCAAAAGCAGTTCTTAGGGGAAGATTTATATCCCTAAATGCTTACATGAATAAAATAGGGAAAAAGGAGATCAATGATCTGGGCATACAGCTGAAAAAGCTAGAAAAAGAGCAAATTGAAAACCCCCAATTAAATACCAAATTAGAAATACTGAAAATCAAAGGAGAGATTAATAAAATTGAAACCAAGAAAACTATTGAATTAATAAATAAAACAAAGAGCTGGTTTTATGAAAAAACCAATAAAATTGATAAACCTTTGGTCAATTTGATTAAAAAAAAGAAAGAAGAAAATAAAATTACCAGTATCAAAAATGAAAAGAGTGAGTTCACCTCTAATGAAGAGGAAATCAAAACAATAATTAGGAATTATTTTGCCCAATTGTATGCCCAAAAATTTGATAACCTTGGAGATATGGATGAATATCTACAAAAACATAAACTGCCCAGGTTAACAGAAAAGGAAGTAAAATTTCTAAATAACCCCATCTCAGAAAAAGAAATTGAGCATGCCATCAATGAACTCCCTAGGAAAAAATCTCCAGGGCCAGATGGTTTTACATATGAATTCTATCAAACATTTAAAGAACAACTAATTCCAATACTTTGTAGACTATTTGGGAAAATAGGTGAAGAAGGAGTCCTACAAAATTCTTTTTATGACACAAATATGGTACTAATACCCAAACCAGGTAGAGTCAAAAGAGAGAAAGAAAATTATAGACCAATTTTTCTAATGAATATTGATGCAAAAATTTTAAATAAAATATTAGCAAAAAGATTGCAGCAACTCATCACCAGAATAATACCAAGACCAGGTAGGATTTATTCCAGGAATGCAAGGCTGGTTCAATATTAGGAAAACTATTAGCATAATTGACCATATCAACAACAAAACTAGCAGAAACCATATGATCATCTCAATAGATGCAGAAAAAGCCTTTGACAAAATACAACACCCATTCCTATTAAAAACACCAGAAGGCATAGGAATAAATGGAACCTTCCTTAAAATTATAAATAGCATCTACCTAAAACCATCAACAAGCATTATTTGTAATGGGGATAAGCTAGATGCATTCCCAATAAGATCAGGGGTGAAACAAGGATCTCCATTATCACCCCTACTATTCAATTTGGTACTAGAAACATTAGCTGTAGCAATAAGAGAAGAAAAAGAAATTGAAGGAATTAGAATAGACAAAGAAGAAACTAAATTATCACTTTTTGCAGATGATATGATGATTTATTTAGAGAATCCTAGTGAATCAATTAAAAAACTACTTGAAATAATAACAACTTTAGCAAAGTTGCAGGATATAAAATAAACCCACATAAATCTTCAGCATTCCTATACATTACTAAGAAAGCCCAACAGCAAGAGATGAAAGAGAAATTCCATCCAAAGTTACTGTAGACACTATAAAATATTTGGGAGTCTATTTGCCAAGACAAACCCAGGGCCTATATGATCATAGCTATGAAACACTTTTCACGTGAATAAAGTCAGATCTAAATAAATGGAAAAATATTAGTTGCTCATGGTTAGGCCGAGCTAATATAATAAAAATGACAATTTTACCTAAATTAATCTATCTATTCAGTGCCATACCAATCGAACTACCAAAAAATTATTTTACTGAGCTGGACAAAATAATAACAAAATTCATCTGGAAAAACAAGCGGTCTAGAATATCTAGGGTATTAATGAAAAGAAATGCTAGAGAAGGTGGCCTAGCCATACCAGATATTAAACTGTACTACAGAGCAGCAGTCATCAAAACTACCTGGTACTGGCTAAGAAACAGAGGTGTGGATCAGTGGAATAGGATAGGTACACAAGATGGAGAAATCAACAACTATAGCAATCTACTCTTTGATAAACCCAGAGAGGCCAGCTTCTGGGCTAATAATTCACTATTTCACAAAAACTGTTGGGAAAATTGGAAAATGGTAGGGCAGAAACTGGGCATAGACCAATATCTTACACCATATACCAGAATAAAGTCAAAATGGGTTCATGATTTAGGAGTAAAAGCTGATACTATAAGTAATTTGGGAGAGCAAGGAATAGTTTACTTATCAGATTTATGGAAAAGTAAAGAATTCATGACCCAACAAGAGATAGAGAGCATTACAAAATGCAAAATGGATAATTTTTATTATGTTAAATTGAAATGTTTTTGTACAAAAAAAAGCCAATGCAACAAAAATTAGGAGGGAAGCAGAAAATTGGGAGAAAATCTTTACAACTAGTATCTCTGATAAAGGCCTCATTTCTAAAACATACAGGGAACTGAGCCAAATATATAGGAATACAAGCCATTCCCCAATTGAGAAATGGTCAAAGGATACGAACAGGCAGTTTTCAGAGGATGAAATTAAAGATATCTATAGGCATATGAAAAAATGCTCTGGATCACTACTGATTAGAGAAATGCAAATCAAAACAACTCTTAGATACCACATCTCTCCTGTCAGATTGGCTAAAATAACAAAGCAGGAGGATGATAAATGCTGGAGAGGATGTGGGAAAATTGGAACATTGATACATTGCTGGTGGAGTTGTGAGATGATCCAGCCATTTTGGAGAGTAATTTGGAACTACGCCCAAAGGGCCATAGGAATGTTCATACCATTTGACCCAGCAATACCACTTCTAGGGTTGTATCCCGAAGAA
This sequence comes from Trichosurus vulpecula, assembly GCF_011100635.1. NCBI lineage: Eukaryota > Metazoa > Chordata > Mammalia > Diprotodontia > Phalangeridae > Trichosurus > Trichosurus vulpecula. The sequence goes on from NC_050573.1 coordinate 151,070,337, forward strand.
ATCACACAAGAGGGAAAGGGACCCATATGTACAAAAATATTTATAGTGGCTCTTTTTGTGGTAGCCAATAATTGGAAGCAAAGGGATGCCCATCAATTGGGGAATGGCTGAACAAGCTGTGGTATATGAAGGTAATGGAATACTACTGTGCCATAAGAAATGGGGATGATACGGACTTTGTAACAACCTGGAAAAACCTACACGACATAATGCTGAGTGAGCAGAGCAGAGCCAGGAGAACATTGTACACAACCACAGATATATGGATTCCATGAGGACCAACCTAGTCAGACTTCGCTGTTCTCAGCAACACAAGGTGCAAGGACAACTCCAAGGGACTCATGATGGAGAATGCTATCTACATCCAGAGAAAGAACTGTGAAGTTTGAATGCAGATTGAGGCACACTACAAGCTCGCCTTTTTTTCTTCTCTTTTGTTTTTGTTTTTGGGTTGGTTTTTTTTTTTGGTTCTGTTTCTTCTTTCTCATGATTCGTTCCATTGGTCATAATTCTTCTCCACAACTTGACTAGTGTATACATTAATTCAATGTGAAGTTATACATGGTAGTTATATGAGATTCCATGCCGTCTTGGGGAGGGACGGGGGAGGGAGGGGAGAAAATCTGGAACTCAAAATTATGTGGATCCGTGTGTTGTAAACTAAAAATTAAAAAAAAAATAAAAAATTAAAAAAATTAAAAAAAGAAAGATAAAATTGCAGACTCAAAGATGGAGAAAGGCTATCCACCACTGTACAGAAATATGTAAAAAGGAATGAGGAAATAGGGCAGAGTAAAGGAATAGGAATGATAGTAATTAAGAAGAGTCACATTGTGGTAATTGGGAAAGGAGGTAGAAACTACTAGAAAAAAATGAATTTTATTTATCTTGAGTGGTAATGTGCTGTAATAGAAAGAGTAATAGAGAAGGGGCGGGACCAAGATGGTAGAGAAAAGGCATGAAGTTGACTGAGCTCTCCCCAATTTACCATGAAACAACTTTAAAGCAAGCCTCAAAACAAATTCTAGCATGACAGCACCCACAAAAAGGATGGAATGAAACAGTTTTCTGGACCAAGACAACTTAGAAGGATTGTGGGAAAGGTCTGTCTCACTTGGGTAAAAGTGGAGCACAGTCCAGCACAGGTGGTGTCCAGACAAGCCAGTGGGAGGTCCCTAGCCCCAGCATGGATCAGCAACCAAGGCCCCACAGTCCCAGCTCAGCAGCCCTGTTGTGAGGCCTCCAGCCCCAGTACAGCAGGCCACCTGCCAGGACCAGATCCCTTGGTATAACTAGTGAGCCACTAGCTCGAGAGCCTCTGACACAGCAAGCCAATGACCAGACCAGTGCCTCCCCTTCCCCTCTCCCCCCAAGAAGCTTGGGACAGTCCCCCCTATATCCCAGGAGCAGAGCTCAACTTTAAAAATCCTGAAATAGAGTGGAAAATGATAAAAAAAAAAACCAACAACCAAAAATCCCTGACCATAGAAAGCTACTAGAAGGACTGGGAAGATCAAAAATTAAACTCGGAAGAGGACAACAGTGTCACCATGCAAAGCTTCAAAGACAAATATGAATTGGTCTCAGGCCCAAAAAGTTCCCCTGAAAGAGCTCAAAAAGGATTTTAAAAATCAAATAAGAGAGGTAGAAAGAAAATTGGGAAAAGAGATGAGAGTTATGCAAGGTAGTCATGCTTGGTAAATGGCTTGGTAAAGGAAGCACAAAAAATGGAAAAAGATATACAAAAATCCACTGAATAAAACAATTCCTCAAAAAATGGAATTGGCCAGATGCAAAGGGAGGTACAAAAGCTAACTGAAGAAAATAATACCTTAAAAATTAGTATCGGGCAAGTGGAAGTTAATGACTATGAGACATCAAGAATCAATCAAACAAAATCAAAAGAATGAAAAAATAGAAGAAAATGTAAAATGCCACATTGGAAAAACAACTGACCTGGAAATTAGTTCCAGGAGAGATAATTTAAGAATTATTGGACTACCTGAAAACCATGATAAAAAAGAGCCTGGACATCATCTTTCAAGAAATTATTAAGGACAACTGCCCTGATATTCTAGAACCAGGGGATGAAATAGTTATTGAAAGAATCTACAAATTACCTCCTGAAAGAAATCTTAAAATGAAAACCCCCAGGAATATTGTAGCCAAATTCTAGAACCCTCAGGTCAAGGAGAAAATACTACAAAGCAGCCAGAAATAAATAATTCAAATATCAAGGAGTCACAGGATTACACAGGACTTAGCAATTTCTACATTAAAGGATTGGAGGGCTTGGAATATGATATTCTGGGAGGCAAAAGAGCATGGATTACAAACAAGAATCAACTACCCAGCAAAACTGATCATTCAGGGGGAAATAGATATTCAATGAAATAGGGGATTTTCAAACATTCCTGATGAAAAGACCAGAATTGAACAGAAATTAAGTTTTCAAATACAAGACTCAAGAGAAGCATTAAAAAAAGACAAACAGGAAAGAGAAAAACATAAGTTATTAAATAAAGTTAAACTGTTTACATCCCTACATGGGAAGATGATACTTGTGATTCTTAAGAAGAGAATATTAGGGCAATTAAAAGGAATATACATAGACAGAAGGTGCAGGTATAAGTTGACTCTGATGGGATGATATAAAAAAATAGGGGGTGAGAAAAAGGATTACACTAGGAGAAGAGGGAAGGGAGACACATAATGGGGTAAATTCTACCACATAAAGAGACACAAAAAGCCTGTTACGGTGGAGGAAAGAAAGGGATGGGGTAAGTTGTTTGAACCTTACTCTCATCAGATTTGGCTTAAAGAGGAAATAGTATATATACTCAGTTGAGTATAGAAATATATCTTAACCTTTAGGGAAGTAGGAAGGGAGAGAGACAAGAAAAGGAGAGGGACTGATAGAAGGGAGGGTAGGTTGAGGGAGGCAGTGGTGTAGCCAGAATGGCCTTTGTTTTCTTTGAATGACTCAGCTTACCTCATTGAGCCTCTGGACACTGTGGCTTGCTCTTCCGGGGCAGGAGGCCCAAAGAGCATTCCAGGAAGCAGACAACTTCCTGTGTGATGAGTCATTGGGCTGGCTGAGGGGAGGTGTTAACGGCTACGCTAGGGGGAGGGGCCAAGTCAAGAACCAATCGGCCCTGGTCATTCGGGCGGAGCTTGATGATGTCAAAAACCCTATAAGAGGGGAGAGGACAGCTTGAAGAGCTCTCTTCTTTCCTTTTCCGGTTGGAGCCAGCGACAGTTACGACAGTTACATCGTCAGTTACAGCGACCGTTACATCGTCAGTTACAGTTGCAGCTTCAGTTGCGGACACAGACACAGCTGAGGCAGGAGCTGCCAGTAGCAGAGCTGATCTACGGGAGGAAGCTGAACAAAGACTTCAGGCCAGTGGGTAATCTTATTACCATCGAGGGGGAAACATGATTTTGCTTTACGCAATCATGTTTCTCTGTAGCCTCCTGGTTACTCTTTCAAGGCGTACTTATTGGGCCTGGAAGATTTGGATCAACATATCAAAATGGGGCTTCTGGTTCATGGGTTGGTTACTGTGGAGCCTAAATAAATGTTTTGATTCTTCTGCCTTCTACTTTGAGAGTTTCTTATATCCGGCGGTTCCGAACCTTTCAGACATGTTTATGATCCTCTTTGAGATTATAAACTCTGTCCTCCTGATACAAGTGGTCAGAAGCAAAACACTGGTAAGGAAAGAGGATGAAAGGAGAGAGAAAGAAAAGTATAAATGGGAAAAATAGGATGGAGGGAAATACTCACTTAGTAATCACAACTGTGAATGGGATGAACTCTCCCATAAAATGGAAGCAGATAGAAGAATGGATTAAAAACCAGAATCCTACAATATGTTATTTACAAGAAAAATATTGGAAGCAAAGACACACACACAAAGTAAAGGTAAAAGGCTGGAGCAGAATATGTTATGCTTCAGCTGAAGTAAAAAAAAAGCAAGGGTAGCAATCATGATCTCAGACAAAACAAAAGCAAAAATAGATTAATTAAAAGAGACAAGGAAAGAAACTACATCTTGCTAAAAAGGAACCACAGACAATGAAGTAATCTCAATACTAAACATATATGCATCAGATGGGATAGCATCCAAATTTCTAAAGAGGAAGTTAAATGAATTATAGGATAAAATAAATAGTAAAACTATATTAGTGGGGGACCTCAACTTTCCCTCTCAGAACTAAATAAATATAACCACAAAATAAATAAGAAGGAATTTAAGAAGGTGAATAGAATTTTAGAAAAGTTAGACATGCTAGAACTCTGGAGAAAGAGTAATATGATAGACGTGTAGTCAGAAGAGGTCGGTTCTTTCTTTTCTCTGACACTTACTAACTGACTTAGATCTATCAGTTATGACCTGGGAAAGGCATCAAAATTCAATGTAGATTATGCATTTGGAGCTGTCTGTACAATGTGCTACCATGACTAAAAGGGTCAAGAAGTAATAAACAAAACCAAGAAGGATAACTGAAACCAAACAAAAAATATTATTCCATATTTATACAAAAACATGTTCAGACATTTTTCAGCGGTGTCCACCTCTTTGTGATCCCATTTAGGGTTTTCTTGGCAAAGATTCTGGAGTGCTTTGCCATTTCCTTCTCCAGCTAATTTTACAGGTGAAGGAAATGAAGCAAACAGGGTTAAGTGACTTGCCCAGGGTCACATAACTAGTAAGTGTCATAGGTCTAGATTTGAATTCTTCCTGACTCCAAGTCTGGCACTCTATCTACTTTGTCACCTAACTGCCCTAACAAAAACATGAAGGGGGATGTTTATGGAAGGATAAATTCATATATTTCATTGGATCCATGACTGTATCTGAAACTCTGCCATAATGTCCAATTTATGTCAATTTCTTTCCGTATGTGTACATATGGGCACAATACCTTTAATGTGTAATTATATTTAATGTATAATGTGTAATGTGTAATTCCTTTTTCCTGACTATGTTTTCCCATAAATTTTTCCTCATTTTCACTTTTCTCCATCTTTGAATTAAAGCCACAAAATGTCTGAGTGTACACTGATTTAATTTGAAGGATCTTGTTGAACTTCTCGTAAAATTTCTCTAGGAATTCATTCTCAGCAACCAATGTTAGCGCATGAGCTACAATTGTTTTCATGTGTTCTTTCTGCAAATGTTTGTCATCAGTCCTGCAATACATGATGACCAAAGATCTCATGAAGGAAAAATGTTTTTTGTTGTCTTTGGGCATATGATAGAACTCACTCTGTCAGTTCCTTTCTTTGCATCTTTCAGGAGTGCCTGTGAGCCTTCCTTACATTCAACTACAACTTCCTTCTTTCTTCTGGTTTCATTTGTAGCAAGAATGTCAAGAGCTGTATGATTGACCCTCTCCAGCAATATGTCCACTTCTGCTCACTGTTTAACATTCTGTGGCAGGCTCAGCTCAGAAAAATCCAGTGATTCTAGTTTGGGATTAGAAGGTAATGAGGTACCCATAAGGGCAAAAATATTTAGAGTAGGTCTTTTTGTGGTGTCAAAGAATTGGAAATTGAGGGAGTGTCTGAATCAATTGGGGAGTGTCTAAGTCAATTATGGTGTATGAATATAACGGAATACTATTGTGCTGTAAGAAATTATGAAAGGGACAGTTTCAGAGAAACCTGGGAAAACTTGTATGATCAGATGTAGAGAGAAGTGAGCAGAACCAAAGGAACAATTTATACAATAAAAACATTATAAAGACACAGAACTCTGAAAAACTTGGAGAACTCTGATCAATGCAATAACTAATCATGGTTCCAGAGAACACATGAGGCATGTTATATAACCACCTCCTAACAGAGATGCAGCTAGATAGACAGTGATTAGGGATAAGAATTCATTGAGGTAGAAGTGAAGAGGGAGTAGCATTCCAGGTATGGAAGGCAGTTAGTGAAAGCCATGGAGATGTAGTAGCCACGATCAGGGTTCCCCGTCAAAGAAATTTTTGAGGCAGCGGATAGAGTGCCTGGCCTAGAGTTAGGAAGATTTATCTTCTGGAGTTCAGATCCAGCCTTAGACACTTACAGGCTATGTGACCCTGGGCAAGTCACTTAACCCTCTTTGCCTCCGTTTCCTCATCTGTAAAATGAGCTCAGAAGCAAATGGCAAACCACTCCAGTATCTTGCCAAGAAAACCCCAAAATGGATCACAGAGAGTCAGACATGACTGAAAAACAACTAAACAACAACAGAGAAATTATGTACACAGAGTACAATTTGAGACATTTTTTTGGACATGACTAATTTAGGAATTTATTTTGCTTGATTAGACATATTTGTTACAAGGGTTTTCTTTTTCTTTTCCAATGAGGGAGGAAGGTAGAAAGCAGATTTCTGTTAATTGAAAAAAACTAAATTAAAAAGAATGCAGTGAGGTACTAGTGAACAACAAAATGCAATAACAACTTTCCTTAGAGTGAGGTTTTTTAAGAGTTTTTAGAAGTATATAATTCCTAAAATTTAAAAAGATAATAGTTCAGATAAAACACTATTCCCCTTTACTTCCATATTCACCAAAGCAACCTGAAACCGCAGGACAGAAGAGTATTCCCTGTAAGCTAATGGGAATTCTGCTAAAACCTGCAATACTAATTCCCATGCGTTTTTATGACTCCGGTAGCAAGGCAGTCAAACCAATGATGATCTTGGCAACAACTTTCCCAACTCTGAAAGGAAAGGTCTAGCTATACATAAAGTTGGTACTGCTCCCACCAGTCAAGGATTTCACATTTAGAGTAGCAATAGCTAAATTGAAATTTGTTGATAAGTCTAAAAACTGTGTAATTCTTAGCACCCTCTGACACTTTTCCCATCATACTAACAATGACACTGAAGAAGGACAGAGGCTGCACAGGACTGAGGGCCATTTAGCAGTTTTTTTCTGTTTCATAAATTGCAATGGCCAAAGAAAGTCATCACCAATTGAATAGCCTACTGGTGATTTGCTTCTCTATTAGCTAAGTAGGTGCTTAGAAAACAGACTAAATCTTTTGCTGGGTAAGTATAACACAATACAGGATGTGATGAAAGCACAAGACAAAGTGATGATAAAGAAGAGAACACTTTTAGCTGGAGGAATCAGGTGAAACTTCATGTAGGAATGCTCTTTGAGCTGAAAGGCTCCTTTGAGCCTTTAAAGAAGAGAAAGAATCTGAAAGACAGAAATGAAAAGGGAGTCCATTCCAGTTATAGGGGGTGGGGTGGTCTATGTGAGTGTGCCAAAGCAGTAGATGACATGTCAGGTTTAGAGAACAGGTACAGTAGTAATTCAGTTTGGCAAATGAGATTATCCTCATCTTACAGATAAGGAAACTAAGGCCTATAACGTGCCCAGGAGCATGTAAATCCTGGGAATGATTTTCAAACCCAAGTCTTCTTTCTGACTCGAAGTCCAGGGCTCTTTCCCTTAAATGGCCCTGCTCCCTTTTGATGTGGTATCTTGGGTACAAACATTTAGCTTTTTGTGCCATATCTCAGAAAAGAAATAGTAGGGCTATACTTGGTCTGGAAAAGAGCAATTAAAATAATCAAGGGAGTGAATAGACAGTGAAGAAATGGGGCTCCCCATCCTCAAAGAAGAAATCTGACAAAGAATGCCATATAAGTTTGTAGTGTCATGAGGTTTATTAATAGAATAAACATGGACTTGCTGTTAAATCTTGGCCGTTAGAACCAGGGAACATCCCCTTGAAACTCCAAGGGTATAGTGCGAGGACAAATGAAAGAAAGTTGTTTACATTAAGCTTTTGGAACTCATTATCCAAAGGAACTGAAGATATAAATAGATTTAAGAATAGTTACATCAACTCACACATGATTTGATAATGGCTCACTAAGAGGAGCTAGGAATATTGGGTCTACATTCTTAACCTTTTGAGCTTGGCATCATAGAGGGAAAATAACATATTTTCCCAAAATAAATAAAATCTCCTACTATCACTACCAGAGATGGAGTTTTAGACGGGATGAAACTGTTGTGACCCAAGATGGCATTTTTTTTTTGTCTTCTTAGTGTTGTTGAGTGACAGTGACTTCTATTATAATGTTATCTTCATGTCTTAGCACATGGAAGAATCTTCTCAAAAAAACCTTTGAGTGATATACAAAAACTGACCGCTGATGATGGACTGAACTATCCTGGGGACACTGTCAAAGAAAAGTCTGGTGGAGGAGGTAGCTAGAATGGCCGTCTCAGGCTGGGTGGTTCTGTTTCCCTCCTCTAGACAAGGTCCAGCTTGTGAATGTCCTTCTGAAAGTGTGGCATCCAGAACTATGCATAATACTCCGGGGATGGCCTAACTTGTTTTTATTTCTCCCCAAAGGGAAGATTTAGGAGAACTGGATAAAAGGCAGATATATCCTAGAAAGGATACTTTTTGAGGCATAGTGTTGACTAGTTGCCCCTGAGTTTCCATTCAACTGGGAAATTCTGGGATCCTAGGACTTGGCTCTGGTTTGAAAATTAAGCTCTTGAGAGTATTTGAGTCTTTCTCCCAATTGTTGCAATAATAACTTCAAGTCCTACTGTCTATCCCAGACAGCCAAGAATCAAATGTTCCTGAGGATCTATGTATTGATGTAGAGGAGAGCATGGGATGAAAGAGGTCCCAACCAAAATATCTTTTCATCAGGGGTTCTGCTGGAAGAAATCTAGAAGATAGAGAATCCTGAATTATATTTCCTGCTGTGTGGTATGAGGTGAGATTCAACAGGGGAGTTATTTTTCTAGTTCCACCATCAAGTTTTTAGACCCTCAACAAACTATTTAACCTTTTTTTTTGCCTGGTAAAGGTCAAGCTGCCATTCACTTTACATAAATGATGATAGTATCATTGTGCATATGGAAACATTTATTCCATTCAGTGAAGTCAAAGAGAAGTTGTTTGCAAAGAATACAAATCTCATATCAGCCCCAGAGTGTCACAGTTCAAAGGGAACTCAGGAACAACCTAGTCAATATTGCTTAATTTACAGATTAGGAAAATGGTACCTAGTCACTTGTCCAAGGTCACACACCTGTCTCATGGTGACAAAATTGGCACTCAGACACTTGATTCCCAATTTAGTGTACTTTCAGGATATTTTAATTATGATATTGTGGAGGACTTTTCATTCTTACCTGCTAAAATATAGGAACGAAGATCCTCCAATGTCATGGAACGGAAGTTGCTTGAGGGAAGGGATAATGTTTTTTTTGTCTTTGTATAAATGCTTGTTGATATAATTGATATAATTAATGGTCAAGCTTCCTAGGAGGCTCCATCTAAGTAATTCAAGATGAAAGCTCTCTTAGACATGAGATCCTTATTCCTGCCTTCATTAATCCCTCCGGAAGTTCTTCCTGAGCCTAATCTTGAATGTACTTCGGTCTCCTCATTCTGACCTTCCCTCCCACTTGAAAACAGCTGGAGTGAGCCTTATTTGTGCATGGACCCAAATTAAGGTAAATTAGTTTTGCAGATACATATTTTTGAGTCAATGAGTCTGCAAAATATTATAGCAGTCTATAAAATATTTACCTATCCTTTTGACCATACCGGTATCTTATCAATGAAGTGCCTGATGACAGAGAGTGATGATAATAATGATATGAAGAACAAGACTGGTGTTAGGGGAGAGGAGTTACATTTTCAATTTTAAAATTCTTGTGTACATTTTGATTTAATTTGGGCTCAGACTGATTTATCTTGGGCCCTTGGCTTGGGGTTGTGGACTGAGCCAGATAAACCATTATAGGGTAAATGAATGAAAAAAAAATTGAGTGGTAAACTAGAAGATTAAATCTAATTCGTGGGTTTCTAAAATTCTTTAGATAACAAGGGCTTAATCGGGGACAAACAAGTAGGCTGCTACTGAATTTTTAAGCAATTCTCTGCTAAAAATTAAAAGGTGAGAAAACCTTCTTAAAAAACTTTTCTAAATAATCTGGAAACATGATCTCAAATTGAGGCTGTATCTGCCACTAAAAGTGTTAAATGATTTCTTCTTTGGGAAGAATTTTTTTAAAAAATTAAACTGTCTAATCCTGAGAAAAGGATAATGTAATTTATTTGTTCCCTTCCTACTGTATCCTGGTGTTTCTTTCCCCCACTGACATTTTCTTCTCTGTATTGATTTGCATTCCTTTCTCTGCTTAACATTCTCTTGGAAGATTTGTGTGGGGGTGGGGGAGAGGAGAAGTGTGTGTGTGTGTGTGTGTATGTGTGTGTGTGTGTGTGTGTGTGTGTGTGTGTGTGTGTGTGTGTGTGTGTGTATGTGTGCGTGTGTGTGTGTGTGTGTGTGTATGTGTGTGTGTGTGTGTGTAATGGGCTAAAGGATAAAATAAAAGTGAGTGTGGCTTGAATTATGGCTCTTCTATATCATTTTAGTGGTCTCTGGGTGTATATACAATAGGTGAGTCATAAAGGCACATATCAGTTTTAGGTGGAAGTTGTTGATGATGGTTTTATTGCTCATATATACAATAGGAAACTGTAATTCACATCTTTTTGAGGGGGGAAACATTTTATTGTATATAAATATTTTATCTGTTAGAGTTATGAAAATCTTTTCTCATACTGCTGTTTCTTGCTCAACAGTAAAGGAAGACAGTTATTGAAGTTGGCTGTGAATACTTTACATGTACTGTTAAAGATGTATTCACTTTTGTCTGGAAGACTGTAGGGTGCATTCTCTGGAAATGAGTGAATTGAATATAAGTCATATTTCTATTGCTATTTTCTATCTGGGGATGTGTACCTGCAACTTTTTTTATTGAACAGAAAGCTGTGTGGGCTTGTTTGGCTCAAATGAAGAAATTGTTAAATTCTTATCTTGCCTCTGATACTGTCGTGCTGGGCTTTGAACAAGTTATTTTATCTTGCCTCTATTTTTGTAATATATTAAATAAAGATATCAGCAAGCTACCTTATAGGGTTTTCATTAGAAATTAGAAAAAAAACTTTAAAACTATTTAACAAGGTATAAATCATACTCACTAGCATGATTTCCCAGTTTTCCTTGAAGACATCTGGGTTTTGGTCTGTCACCATTCTTGACTTGGATAGAGAAAGGCTTAAAAGCAAGGAATTACAATGGAGACTGTGTGAAGGTGTCTGTGTGTACAAGCTAGCATGTTTGCAAGAGTGCCCTGGAGAGGGCATGCAACATGACTGAAAAGTAGTGTTTACATTTAGGATTTTCTTTCTTTTCAAGTGTCAGATGTGGAGCTTAAGTGCCTGTTGTTCTAAGGGAGGAGAGGACCAGGAAGACACTGTAGGTCGTTTCCTAGTTTGATGGTACCGTGGATTCCAGAAAAAAAAAAAAGCTAAAACAACCACAAAAAAAACCCAAACCCCAGACTTATTCCCTGGACAAGTCATCTCACAGATAGTTATCTAAGTTAACTGCTGGTCAGACCTGGGGCTTGCTTATTACTCAACTAAGGTGACAGAGAGACAGATACGGAACTAGAAAGGGTGGCAGTTTGGGTTCAGGACAGAGAGGAGTATGGGATTAAGTGTTGGCTCTCTCCTTCTAGCTCAGCCAATTGCCAGCAGTTGAGTACTGTCTGTTGCCAATTTAATTTACTTTGGTTGCTCTTGGAGGACAAAGTGCTACAGTAGTTTATGCAAAGTATCCCCTAAGGAAATTCCCTAAGTAAGGTGCTCCCAGCTGTGAAACTGATTGATTGTTTTAAAGCTCCCAAAGAGCCTTTGCTGGCAGCCATAGATGTTATTTGAAACAAATCAAAAAAAATATTTGCACCCAGTAGCAGGATTCTGGGAGATTATAGCCAGTACTTCAAGGATCAGTGATTTGTCAAAGTAGGTCTTCCCTCTTGCCCTGCATATTGTAACCCCTCTTTGGTTTAATAAGTTGTTATGGCTGAAAAATTCACCAGCCTGTATAGGGCAACCTGGTGCAACCATCTCATGGCTGACAGGTGCACAATCCCATCACAAGGCTATGCACAAACTCTTTATATTTATAAAGTGATTAGCACAGCATCTGGCACATAATAGGTCCTTAATAAATGCTTGTTAACTTCCTTCCATTCGTTCTTCCTTCTTCCCTCTCTCCCTCCCTCTCTTTCTCCCTTTCTTCTCTCCTTTTTTCTACCTCCCTCCTTCTCCTTCCCTTCCTTCCTTTCTTCCTTCATTCCTTCCTTCCTTCTTTCCTCCCTTCCTCCCTTCCTACCTCCCTCATTTTCTTCCTTCCTTTCTTCCTCTCTCCTTCCCTTCTTTCCCTCTTTCCTTCCTTCCTCCCTTCCCCCCTCACTTCCTTCCTTTCTTTCTTTCTTCCTTCCTTCCTTCTTTCCTTCCTTCCTCCCTTCTTTCCCTGCTTGTCAGTACTTGCCAGCATTTATTTTACTACCATAGCCTTTAAGACCACAGGGTCTCCTTCATACTAAGATGAGGCATCAAAAGAAAAGAGAGATGTAGTAGCAATTTAGATTTGAAGATCTTTCCCACCCTTTAATAGGCCATGTGACCTGCTTAGTTGCAGGAAGCCTAGGGTAGTGTGGTGGGAGCAGCTTCCTGACAGGAAAAGGAAGTTGTGTTACAGGAAAAGCCAAGGTGGGGAGAGAGAGAGCGCAGTTATGGCTGCTAATGGCTGCCCTCGTGATGGTTAGAACTGAACAGGCTATGACTTAGCTGTACTGTGCGTTTGTTTTGGGGAAGACCCCAGCAGGGGGTCAGAGAGGTTTTGGGATGGTGAGGCTCCATGTTGTGATATCGTGTTTTAAGTTCCTTGCTGTTATGATAAAGTGGGCTAACTGGCTGTGGGAGCTAAACATTTTGTTATGGGATATGGTTCTCTAGTGTCTGAATAAATGTCATACTTCTTTCACCTTCTTTATGGAGAGTCTCCATACTTTGTGATACAGAACTACATAGGCAGATTCACGATTATCATTGATATTGTGTTTATTGCGTTACTGATACAAGAGGAAGAAGAGATTATGTAGGAGAAATTTTTCCTTATTTTTTCCCCTAAAAATGGAACAGGTGCTTGGGCAAGAGGGAAGTAGGATTGGGGGGCAATGGAAGGGGAATAGAAGGCAATGAAATAAATAAATACATTTTGTCTGGTCCTCCTTCAACTGAAGGTATTAGAAATCTCTATGGTCTGCAAGCAAGTGTATGTCAAAATATTATTTGGTAGGTAATTGTGAAGACATAGGTTTGATGCTGCTTAGACACTTCCTGTGTGTTCGTGGGTCCCACTTAACATTTCTGAGCTTCAACCTGGGTAGACTGGTACTGTATACAGTTATCCATTCCATGTCATGGGGCGTAGGGATGTGGTGTCCCCCCATCTGGAAAATTCAGGTAAAAATTTTTGACCCTCCCTTCATACCAGAGAAGTCTGATTTTTTTTCTTTTTCTTTTATGAGGTGTTTACAGTACCTGATTATAAAATTTTGATTGATATTATACCACACTGTACATATATTTTATCCATTTCTGAGTTTCTAAACTTTTTCTGTGTCATCTGCTGGCCTTTGCTTGTGTGTTGTCTGGGGCTTCTGCAAAACTCCCCCAATATTCCCATTTAGTTTCTTATGCTGAACCATGGTATCGAAACTGTGATAAGGAAAGTCATAATATGGAAGGCATAACTGTACATTGTTCTCTTGGTTCTTCTCACTTCAGTCTGTGTTAGTTCTGTCCTTGAAAAAAATTAGAGAGTTTAGAGGAGGATTTGGTTTAAAAAGAGAATATGACAACACTGATTTGTACATCCCAGTGGAGATGTCCAAAAGGCAGCTATCTAAAAGGTCTGTTGTGAGGATCAGATGAAATAATATATTCAAAGCATTTTGCAAACCTTAAAACATCATATAAATGTGAGCTATATTATTGTTATCACCCTCTATAAGCAGAAAATGTCAATACATAATATTCAACAAATATCATCAACTACAGGTAAGGCACTTGAGAATATTTTGAAATTCATTGTTCATCTTTACATTTTGAATTATCCATGAAAGCCTTAAAAAACTAAACTGAATGCACTAAAAAGCTCTTGGTTGGTATTCTTTTTCTTTTTTTTTTCTCTGAACCTGAGATGGACGAATATATAGATACTCTTTTTGCTCTAGCAAGGTAGTAGAAAATTACAGTGCCCATCAATTGGGTAGTGCTTGAACAAATTATGGTATATGAGTGCAATAGAGTATTATCGTGCCATAAGAAATGATGAAAGGGAAGACATATATGAAGTGATGCAAAATATTCCCCCTTTTCTCCTCTGATACTGCCACCACCCTGGTGTAGATCCTTATCATCACACCCGGATTACTGCAAAAGCTGCTGGCTATTTGTCCAGCCACTGTTTCTTCTCACTTCAGTCCATCCTCCATTTAGTTGACAAAGTGATTTTCTTAAAGAGCTGGTCCAACCATGTACCACCTCACCTCCCCATACTCAGAAATCTCCAGTGGCTCCCTATTACCTCCGAGATCAAAAGCAAAATCCTCTGTGGGATGTTTAACTCCACCCCCTGCCCCTACGCGCGCGCGCGCACACACACACACACACACACACCCCTTTCCAGCTCTGCACGTAACTTTTCCATCGAGTGACACTTGCATGCTTACTTTCTCTCGCACAAGAAACTCCATCCCTTCTCCGAGTATCCTCCATGCGTAGAATGCTCTTCCTCCTTATCTCTGGCTCATGGCTTTCCTGGCTTCCCTCAAGTCCCAACTAAAACCACACCTTCTTTCCCAATCCTTCTTAATTTTAGTGTCTTCCATCCATTATTTCCTATTTATCTTGTATATAGTTGTTTGTACATATTTATTTACTTCTTGTCTCTTCTTTTAGATTTCAATCTCCCAGAGGGCAGGGACTCTCTTTTGCTGTTCTTTGAATCCCCATCACTTAGCACAGTGCCTGACCCAGTAGGTGCTAAATAAATATTTATTGACTGACTGAAGTGAGCAGAACCAGGAGAAAAATTTATAAGATAACAACATCGTTAAGAGAAACACTTTGAAAGACTTAAGAACTGATTGATTTTATTACCAACCTGGTCTCCAGAGGATTACTACTCACCTTTGGACAGAGAAGTAGTGAAGTCAAAGAGCAGAATAAAACATACATTTTGGGTCATGGAAAATGTATGGATTTGTTATGTTTGGCTATCCTTATAAGGATTTCAGTTTCCTTTTTTATTATTTTGAAGGGTGGAGGAATATGGAAACTAGTAATAATGTTGTCCCTTCCCCCCAAAAAAATAAAAGAAAGAAAAGCGGGTCATAAGTTTTATTTTTAATGAACATGAGAGAAAAGGAGGAAATTCAGAGAGACAAGCAGAGCAGCTTTGAAAATAACATTGAATTTATTATATACTTTTTCACAAAAGTAAGATGTACATAATAGAGATTTGTGTCTGCACATATAATTAGCTTTTTCTGTTCTTTTTTGGATGTGGAAATGTTCTTTTTTGATGTTCATTAAACTTGCAATTTTGAAACAATTAAAAATGTTTTAAGAATATTTCAGAATTTGTTGTTCATCTGGACATTCATCCATGAACAGCTAAACAGATTACTAAATGTAATATACTAATAATCTCTTGGTTGTTTTACTTTTTGTTGCTGTTGTTGTTTGGTCTGAACTTGTGATTTCAATGGTCTAAGGAACTTCCAATGAGGAAAATACCTCTACCAATTTATATCATCAACTCTTCTTCAATTTACAGATTCAAAGAGCTGCCTAGGGGCACTGAGAGGTTAAGTGTCTTCCTCAGGGGTCACACCACCATTGTGTGTCAGGAGTAAGACTTGAGTCTGGGTCATAGTTTTGCCCTTGATGGAAACAGGGAATTTTAGAGGAGGAGCAGTTTAAGAAGAAAATAAGAATAGTCTGACTTTCAGATGCCAAGTGATGATGTCCAGCAAGCAGTTGGCAGGTGATTCCCACTGAATTTTTTTTCTATCTCCTGTTGCCAAATTCTTGACCAAAGGTAGTAACCCAACCAAATTTTCTTGCTAAACCAGAAGTTTTATCAATGAAAACTATGGCAGCTTTTATTCCATTTCAAATCCAATAAAGATTAACAGTATGAATAAGCCCTTCCTACTATTACCCTGACTACTATTATTTTGTTATACCACCACTTCTGCATTATAATCAAATATACTGCATTGGAGAAAGCTTTGGCCAATAATGTGAAATACTCTAGATTGTTGGTGAGCAACTATAGACTAATCTGCTTCTGCCATGTTGCTTACTATGTATGAGTAAACATTATTCTTGTGGAGTTAACTGCCCCCATAATATTGTTTCACTTAATGTTATGATTTCAAAGAATTAATTAATGACAGTAGGTGAGATATCTTTGGAAACATTTAATAGGATGAAGAATTTGGACCATGTATCTCTGTGCTTTCCTGGACTCATTAGAACAATTATTCATAATTACTCATTTATTTAATGAATTTGGGTTAAAAAGGTAAGAAAGCCAGAGAGAGGACTGAGCAAAGGATTTCATTCCATTCAATGAATTTAGCAGATGCTAATTTTTCCTCCCTAATTCTGAATACAGAGATGGCTATAGGAAATATATTTATATCTCTTGATCTCCAAGGTCTCTTTCAGCTATGTCTGTATGATCTCTGCATTTCTTAAACAAATGATTTGAATATTATAACTCATACCTTCACAGAGTTCTACTGTGATGCGTCATCTTGGCATAAAGGTGATTCTCAATTCATGAAGGCTATACTAATGGAACCCATGCTCTAGCAAGTTTTATTCTCACAAACATTTCAAGAGTATTTCTGGAAACAAATTGATTCTGTTTTCTTACAATCAACCCACTTACCAAGTACGGACCAGTTAATCAATTGGTGCCTCAAAGCCTAAGTGCCGTCTATGTGCCAAGCACTTTGTTAGGTGCTCGAAAGGCAATGAATAAAGCAATTCCTGCACTAAAGGAGCTCACATTCTAATGAAGTTACAAGAAGAACTTAGATTTATTCTATGTAATTGTAAACAGAATAAATATAAGGATAATAAATTCGAAGTAGTTAAATCCAAGGTAGTTTGAGAGAAAGGGCCCCTGAAATCAGGAAAAGCTTCATGTACAAGATGGTATTTTTGTCTTAAAGAAAGAAAAGAATTCAATAAGGTAGAAGTGAAGAAGGAGTAATATTCCAGGCATAGGGCCAGGGTGGAAAGTGGGGGAGCAGTTAATGAAAGTCATGGAGGTCTAGTCAACATAAGCAGGGTTCAGTTCCTGGTTAAGGAAGAAACTTTTGGGGCAGTAGACAGACTGTCAGGCCTGGAGTCAGGAAGACTCATCATCCTGAGTTCAAATGTGGACTCGGACATTTACTGGCTACGTGACCCTGGACAAATCACTTAACCCTGTTTGCCTCAATTTCCTCATCTGTAAAATGAGCTGGAGAAGGAAATGCTAAACCACTCCAGTATCTTTGCCAAGAAAACTCCAGGGTCATGAAGAGTCAGACATGACTGAAAAATGACTTAACAACAACACAGGGAGATTGAGAGAGATGAGTATTGTATATGAAGCAGGGAGGTCAGTTTGGTTAGATGGTAGAGTGTAGAAGGTAAGGTAATGTACAAAGAGTCTGGAAGGGTAGGTTGGGGGCAAGATTCTGAAGGGCTTTAAAAGTTAAAGAATTTATATTTGATTGAAATTGCTCTCTCCAAAGTTATCAATGGTCTCTTAATTTCTAAATCTAATTGTATTTCTCAATCCTTATCTTTCCTCCCCTGTCTACAGCCTTTAATACTGTCAGTCACCTTTTCTTCCATGATATTCTTCGCTTTAGGTTTGTGTAACACTAGTCTACCCTGGTTCTTCTTTTATCTGTCTGACCTCTTTTTCTCAGTCTCCTTTGCTGGATCATCCTCTAGGTCATGCCTGCTAATAATGGTGGGTACCACTCAGGGCTCTGCCCTGGATCCTCTTCTCCTCTCTCTTTATACTATTTCACTTGGTGATCTCAGAGGTCTCGGTGATCATTTTTGTGCTGATTCTCAGACCTACTTATTCAGCGCTAACCTGTCTCCTGAACTCCAGATTCACATTTCAGCTACTTATCTTGCATCTCAACTTTGAGTCAAGTAGACATCTTAAACTCAGCAAGTCCAAAACTGAACTTATGATTTTCCCCCTAATCCCTCCCCTTTTCCAAAATTCCATATTAATGATGGGGGTACTACCATCCTCCCAGTCACCCAGATGCACAACCTTGGTGTCATCCTTGATATCTCATTCTCTCTTGCTCCACGCCCCACCCTCAGACCATATTCAGTTTCTCCTCTGGCATTTCCATTACCCTAGTCCATGCCCCCATCACCTCATGCCTGGACTATGGCATTAGCCTGATGATTAGTCTCCCTGACTCAAGCTTTGTCCTGCTTCAGTCTATCTTCCACTCAGTTGTCAAATTAATTCTCCTAAAGAGCAGGTCTGACCATGCCACACATACCCCATCCCCCATTCAATAAAATCCAGTATTTACTTATCATCTCCAGGATCAAATATAAAACCCTCTGATAGGCACTCAAATTCCCCCATAACCTTTCCCCTTAATACCCTTCCAGTCTTCTTACACCTGACCCTCTGCTCCCTTTCCACCACTCGCGCACGTGCGCACACATGCATGCTTTGCAATTCAATGTCATTGGCCTTTTTGCTGTTCCTTGAACAAGTCCCTATGAGGTTCCTTCTCCTGGCTCTGGGCATTTTCACTGGCTGTTTCCCATGCTTGGAATTCTCTATTTTATCTCTTCCTCCAAGTCCTAGCTAAAATCTCACCTTCTACATGGAGCCTTTCCCTGTCATCCTCATAGCACCTTTCCTGTGTTATCTCCAATTTATTCTGTTTATAGCTTATTTGTACATAGCTGTTTGCATGTTGTCTCACCCATTATACTGTGAACTCCTTTAGAGCATGGACTGTCTTTTGACTTCCTTTGTAACCCCAGTACTTAGCACAGTGTCTCACATATAGTAGGCTGCTTAATAAATGCTTGCTGGCTGACTGACAGATTTGAGAGACAATAGGAAGCTGCTGGAATTTACTCAGTAGGGAAGTAAGATGGTCAGAACTATACTTAAGAAATTCACTTTGGGGGCAGCTAGGTGGCACAGTGAGTAGAGCACTGGCCCTGGAGTCAGGAATACCTGAGTTCAAATCTGGCCTCAGACACTTGACACATTTACTAGCTGCGTGACCTTGGGCAAGTCACTTAACCCCAATTGCCCTGCCTTCCCCCCTGCAAAAAAAAAGTAAAAAAAAATTCACTTTGGCAGCAGTGTGGTAGATGGACTGAAGTGGGGAGAGACTTGAGTCAAGGAAACCAATTTGGAAAGCATTGGAAAGCATTCCAATAATCTAGGTGATAAGTGCTGAGGGCCCAGGCCAAGGTGACAGCTATATGAGAAGAGAGGATGGAACAGATGAGAAAGATGTTATGGATGTAAAAATGGCTAGATTTTGCCAAATGATGTGGAGTGAAGGAGAATGAGGAGTCAAGAATAATGACAAGATTATAAACTTGTAATACTGAAAAAAATGTAGGGCCTTCGACAGAAATAGAGACGTTTTCAAGAGGGATGAGTTGCAGGTAGAAGGCAAAAGAGTTCTGTTTTGGATATATTTAATTTGAGATGCTAAGAGGTATCCAGTTTGAAATGACCAATATGTAATCGATGATATAGAGAGCCTGAGACTGGGCATATAGATCTGGGAGACGTCAGCAGAGAAATGATAATTAAATCCATAGGAGCTGATAAGGCCACAAAGAGGAAGTGTAGAGAGAGAAGAGTAGGGATCTGTGGTATGAGCTATATTCTAACGCCTTTCCCTTGTGTAAGATAGACTAGTTTTTCCTTTAAAGGCATTGAGACCTTCCTTGATACTTGGTTGGCTTAAGGGACTAAAATCTGACTAAGGGTCAGAATCTTGATGTCACTTCTTCTTTCATTGAGTACAAAGCAGCCACCAGGAGCTCTAGGGGAACTCTGATGCTTCTAGATCACAATTGGTGACCTTGGTAGATCACGATATGGGGTTCAGGCAAGGGAGCTTTGCTCAGCTGAATCAGCACTGGGTGTCAGTGCCTATCTTTATTGATGAACTAAATGAATCTGTTTTATTAACTGTTGAATGACCTACCACAATTCATTCCATTATGGAAACTAAACTGTCAGTGGACTGGCCTGAGTCAATCCCTACCCAGAACAGCATCCTAATAATACTAATTAATCCTAATCCTTGGAGAACACCCACAGTTAAGGAGTGTGATGTGGGTGATGAATCAGCAAAGGGAGAAGAAGTTATTAGACATGTAGGAGAAAAATCAGGAGAGGGTATCATTAGTCACAAAAAAGAGAGAGTGTCCAGAAGGAGCGGGTGATCAACAGAGTCAAATCCAACAGATTGATTGACGAGGGTGAGAAATGAAAAAAGACCGTTCATTTGGCAACTAACTTTGGAGAGACCTGTTTGAATGATGAGGTCAGAAGCCAGATTGCAAAGGATTAAAGAGTAAGTGAAAAGAGAAAAAGTGGATACGAGAGTGTAAAGAGCTTCTACTAGGAGTTTGTCTGAGAAGTAGAGAAGAAATATAGGATATCTTCAGGGGATAGCAAGATTTAGTGCATAGGTTCCCAAAGTAGGCAATACCACCCCATGGGGACACTGAACGATCCAGGGGGTGGTGGTAGTAGCTTTGCATGTAATTGGAGGGGGAAGACATTGAATAAAAATAAGAGGGCGGTGGAAGCATAAGAAAAGAAGATAAGAAAATCTTGAAAAACTGTTTGTACATGTTTCATCTGATGTGTAACAGAGCTAGTCATAGTGATTACATTATTTTCCAAATAAATATACAAAAGGCAAATTATAACTGATCAGTGGTCAATTCTGCAGACAGGTCTTAACAAGCAAGTATTGGCAGGTGAGCATGTCATACATTGTCAGGAAGTTCAGCATGCAGCTGCAAGGATATGTGCATGTAATGACTTATTTACAATATGATATTATATGGTTAAATGGAGCAGTATTGTGTTATCAAAATTTCAATACAGGAAAAAACCCACACAATAAATTATTAAATTTAAGATGCATCAGTTTTTAAAATTATATTTTTGAAATGATGCAAATTTTTAAAAAATCAATAAAGGGTTAAAGAAAGTAGATTTGGGGGGTAGTTTTTTTTTTTGAAAAGGGAGTGGTAGGCCAAATAAGTTTGGGAACCTCTGAAAATTTTTTAGGGAAGTGGGAGACTTGAGCATGTTTGAAGGCATCTGATAAGGAACAAGTAGATGGAGGGTTAGATTTAAGATTAGAAATCAATGGGCTAATTGAGGATGCAGTCTTCTGGAGAAGACAAGAGAGAATGAGAACAGGGGTACATGTAGGGCCCTTGGCTTTGGCAAGGAGAAATGCCTCCTCATTGTCAGAAACTGGGAGCAAAGAAGAGAGGGTGGGCTATAATGTCAAGGGATTTTGACATGAAAAGAATAGGAGAATAGGGAAGTTATGAGAAATGGCAAGATTATCAGCTCAGAGAGGGGAGAATAATGATATGGGAATCTTGAGGAGTGAAAAGAAGGTTTGGAAAAACATTTATGGAGAATAAGATAGGGAATCAATGAGGGAAGGATAAAAGAATTGCTTTGCTGCAGCCAGGGCACGGTTGAAATTGGATGACATTAATTACAATACATAAAGTTAGCAGAGTAGTGTGACTTCCTCTAGCTCCTTTTAAGCATCATATGAGTAATTATGGAAGAGGCATCAGTCCTCCAGGACAGATACTCCAGTATCTTTGCCAAGAAAACCCCAAATAGCATCACAAAGTCACATATGAATGAAAAATGACTGAATAACAACAAAGAATGACAATAAGACAAAAAGATGAGATTCAAAAGCTAAGGGCAGTGTCGTCTCTAGTTGACTAACTACAGAGTCAAAATTGCAGAGGGAGAAAAGTCAAAGAATAGGTATGGCTTGAGAAAGTACTGAGGGAGTAGAGGAATTGGAGGTCTTGATGAGAGCAAAGAATAGTTATATAAAGGAGGAGGCATAGGGAGGAATGGATAGGAGCTTGTAGTCAGATAAAGGAATGTCAGTTTTTAATTAGAGGAGTGTAGGCTGACCACTTGGCTATGGATACCCATTTTTAAAAAAAATACAAAATGATTCTCAGGCACTATGCAGCCTCCTTCTGCAGTGTTGGTATAGGGTGGAGGTATAGAAGGGGCTAAGAATAACGGTTTTTAGATTGATGGTAAACTTTAACCTAGTCATTGGGTCTATAAATGTGAGAACCTGGTCCTATGGCCAGAGTGAACATACCACTGGAGGAACCAAATCATATCAATCTTAATATTCTTACTACGAATAAAACCAGAAGAAAGAAGGTATTTCCAGCTAAATGGAGGGATCACTCACGGGGATGGTGAGAGGCAAACAAAGGAGTTAGAGGGGTTGGTCTGATTGGGATCCCAAAGGCAACAAAAATTTCATGAAATATTTGGCTTGATGAAGCAGTAAAATATGTATTGCAATCTGTAATTATAGTGCTTGTGATAAC
The DNA here is from genome assembly GCF_011100635.1 of Trichosurus vulpecula. Taxonomy (NCBI): domain Eukaryota; kingdom Metazoa; phylum Chordata; class Mammalia; order Diprotodontia; family Phalangeridae; genus Trichosurus; species Trichosurus vulpecula. Next base: position 151,092,967 of record NC_050573.1, read on the forward strand.
TATTCGCAAAAAAGACCATCATGAAAATAATTGCAGCTTGTGTACCAACATCTGTTCCAGAGGATGAACAGAGAAATTTTATGAAGAACTTGATAAGACCATCCAAATTAAATCAAAATATACTTTGATACTCAGCAACTTTAGCGCAAAGGTAGGAATAGGTGTTGGGAGGATGAGAAATATGTCAGAAAACATGGATTGGGAATATGGAATGAGAGAGGGCAAAGACCTGTAGGCTACACAGAAACCTTGTGACTATATATAATGGATACATTATTTGAGGAAAGTATTTAGAAGGCACTGGACATTACAAGCACTCAAAACATGGAAACTTATGACATTTAGTCAGTAAACACTTATTAAGTGCCTACTATGTGCCAGGCACTGTACTGAGCATTATGTATAAAAAAGAGGCAAAAAGACAGTCCCTGCCTTCAAGGAAGGAGCTTACAATCTAATGGACAGAAAAAGAACCTCTTCCTTTTGTGGGAATCAGCTGTTTGTGTAGAATCAAACCATTAGTTGACCTATCAGGGCAAAGTTCAGAGTGAGCACAGAACTAGAAGAAAGTTCTTAAAAATTAGAAAAAAAATGTAATGGGAAATTAAAACAATGCAATACTGGCTTATTTAAACTGTCTTTAGGCAAAAGAATGTAATATAGATGGACATAGACATTGTCTAGATTACATCTCTAGACTCTGAGCATTTTCTCTGGTTGTTCTCTTTGCCTGGAATATCCTCCTTCTTCATCTCTACCTCCTGGCTTCCCTGGCTTCCTTCAAATCAAAGCCTTTCTTGAGCCTCCTTAATGCTAGGGTTTCCCTTTGGTTGATGATCTCCAGTTCATGCTATATTTAGCATCTTAGTATATAGTTGTTTTCATGTTGCCTCCTCCATTAGACTGTGAGCTCTTTGAGGACAGGGACTGTCTTTTGTCTTTCTTTGTAACCCCAGTGCTTAACATAGTGCCTGACACATTGCAAGTGCTTAATAATACTTATTAACTGACTGCCTGCAGTGACTTCATGTAGATTTTTAACCAGTGTAAATCAGTGTATCATAATGAGGAGTCAATCAGTAAACATTTGCCTTAACTGCCAAGGAAAGATTGATGGCTGTCAAGGGGAATACTCGTTTAGAATATAAGATCATTGGCAAAGTCTTATAGAAAGGATAATAGAAGATGGTAAGCAGTATTACTTCATAAAACAGAAAGAAACAGTGGGTGGTAAAAGCCAGTTTGAAGAACATTTGATGAGAGATCCAAGACAGCAAAGCCATCCCAAGGGCTTTTAAGGAGGGAAATGGAAGTAGGATGATAGGAAGTAGAAAAAATGGTGGGAAAAAACCCTACAAATATATTTTATAACAAAGCCTTTTCACCACCAGTCCTGGAAGTGCTTGTAAAGGAGAGGTGCCACTGACAGGAATAATGACATGAAGAGCAGCTAAAGCAGACAAAGTGTACTTAGAAGAGATGTGTTCTGTAGGTGAGGCAATTGTAAGAATGTTGAAGGCTAGATTTGTAAAGCTAGCTGAAGGAGAGACAAATACCAAAAGCATGAGAAAAAAATGAACTTTGTTAACAAAAAAATTAATTAAAAGGATATCAAAACCACCTACCTACATGCCCACATTTCCATCTATGTAAATTTTTAGGAGAATAATCTACATACGCACATCAAAGGCAACCTTGATGAAGGTTTTAATACAGAGCAGGCAAGCTTTCTATGCTGATTCAATAGTAGACCACATTTTAATTGTCACACAACTTGCTGGAAAATGAAGAGAATCCCAGATCCCTTTATGGCTGTTGCTTGTTGATTATATTTCATTCCATAGGGTTCATTCCAGGTTCTTCAACTGTAAAATGGGGATAATCATAGCATTGACCTCCCAGGATTGTTGTAAGGACCAAGTGAGATAATATATGTAAAGCACTTAGCATACTGTCTGGCACATAGTAGGCACTTCATAAATGCTTACTTCCTTTCTCTCTCCTTCCCTTGGATTATTAATAGCATCTGGTAAGGCGCAAAACAAGGGGACACATACTCACTAAAAGTATTCATCGCAGTCATAGAAGAAATTTAGGGCAGAGTCCAAGTTGAAGAGGAATTAATTCCCTGTGAGTGGTAAGGGCCTTCGGAATATGCCTTTTTACAGAGGACATAATGCTGGCTGCAGCATGCCCCAGAATATTGCAGAACCTCCCAGACACAATCTATAACCACTCAAAAGAATTTAGCCTAATTATCCGCATGGGAAAAAACCAAGTGAACCAATAATATCTATTATTCAGACTGTGACATACAGATAGATGAACAACATAGAGAGCTAATCCATCTATATACATACACCTTGGACAGCATTGTAAATGAACAATGAGAAAGGGATGGAATTAAGCAGGCAGAGGAAAGAAAGCAGGATTGCCAATGGGAAATTTCAGAGCTCCTTTAAATGGCCCAAAAGTTCTCCCTGGAATGAAGCCTGATATCTTCAATACCAATATTTTACCAGGGTTGATATATGCTTGTGGATCAAGAAATATTATAGTCCTCAAAGACTTTAAACTGAATATCACTCAAGGGTGATAGAGAAGTGCTAGATGGGTGTGAACAGCCTGTAACACAGTAAATAAGGGGCTACGAAGAGCTAAATCAAAGTGTGTTACCAAAGAAAGATTGGGTTGAAAAACAAGAGGGTTGGTCAATGGCCCTAGGGAGGGATGACCACCAGGCAGCCTGTGTGCTCCATTGCTATCCTAGCACTGTTCAGAGAAATTAAGGAAGGCTCCCAGCAAATGGACCACCTTGGCCATCCCACGACCCCCTCCCCAACCCTCTCAGTGCATGGAGGGGAGGACGTGGATAAGTGTTGCAGAGGGCAGACAAACATTGGTGGACTATGGTCTATAGAATTACCATCATCACAGCCAGCATTTATATGGCACTCTGAGGTTTGCAAAGCACTTTACGTGTGTTCCCAACTCTGATCTTCATAATATTCCTGTGAGGTGGGTGCTAATTTCTACACTAATTTTACAGATAAGGAGCCTGAGGCCAGGAAAGGTTAAGCAACTCAGGCTGAATTTGAACTCAGGTTTTCCTAACTCCAAATTCAGCGCTCTATCCTCTGCACCACCTAGCTGCCACTCATTGGCATCATCGTTATCATTGTCATGGGATCTTTATTGTTGTTATTATCATCATTAGAGGAAGGAAACATGCATTTATTAATTAATTTATTAATTAATGCCTACTATGTGCCAGGAATTGTGCTAAACTTTGCAAATGTTATCTGATTTAATCTTCACAACAACCCTGGGAGGTGGAAGCTCTTATTATCCCCATTTTACAGATGAGGATACTGAGGCAAACGGAGGTTTAGGGACTTTCCAATGGTAATATAGTTAATAAGTATCTGAGGCAGGATTTGAACTCAGGTCTTTCTGACTCCAAATCCAAGACTCTGTCCACTGAGCCACCTAACTACCACATGTCATCAATATTATTATCATCGTCATGATCATAATGGCCCCATTATTGTTGTTTTAAAATAATAATTATTAATAAAATGAAATAACTATCATTTTCTATTATTATTATCTTTGGAGGGAACATCGAAATTGATGGGATCACAAATCCACTTGAGTAACTCAACAGACCAGTGAGAGAACACAGTATTTAGAGTCAGAGGACCTGGGTTCCAATCGTGACTTTGCCATTCGTTATCTATGTGAAATCAATCACTTAACCTTTAGGTCTCATGGAAAAGGGATTGGAGTAGATGATCTCTACAGTTTCTTCTAACTCCAAATTCTATGATCTCTTGTCATACAACAACACTCAGTAAGACTTTGTCTGGCGTTGACCTGGGCTTTGATCCTATCCATTCCTTTTCCCCTCTGCCCCAGTAGCTGTACAAATGAAGATTAAGGAACGGAGTGCAAAGGCAAGAATCCAGATGAACGGCCCTGTTACTCATGAGCAAGGTTGACCAAGTAGCTTCAGTCCAGACAACACCTTCTACTTGCACTGAAAAATAAATTAAGACCAACTGTGTACATCCCATACTCTCCAGGCTCATTACTTTGCCTTGGAAATTTTAAGTTCATGGTGGAGTTCACCTCACTTTCTCCTTTGATCCTGATGAGGAAATTCAACTCAAGTGATTTCTCTTGGGTTGCAGGACTAGTCGCTTTGAAAAAAAAATCACAGAATTATAAAATATCAGAGCCCGAAGGGACCATATAATCATTAGTCATTTAAGTGTAGTGGAAAAAACACTAGCTTTCCGATGAGAAGGCCAAGCTTCTACTCTGCTACCTTCTGGCTGAGTGGCCTCAAGCTAGTCACTTTAATTCTGAGTCTCAGTTTCCTTATCTTTAAAGTAGGGATAGTACTTACAATATCTATTTTTAATAGGGACCTAATGGCCTTTGCAGTCAGGAGAGGTTATTGGCAGTGACCACAAGCTTGGTCCTTTCTTCTCTGCCAATATTTCTAGTACTTTCTTGAGCATTCTCTGTAATTTGTCTAATCTGGCCCTAGTAACTAGAGTACTGCAGAAGGTGACATGGGAAGGCAGGGGACCATGAGACTCAATCAAATGAATGGGAGGAAAGGAGTGTTTTTCTCTTGCTTAAGGGGCCTCAGCGGAAGGTATTGACTATATATATGGGGAGGAGGGTACAGTGTTACAGGACTAGGTGCAACCAGCACATTGCCATTGGCAAATGGAAGCACATTCCCTCCCCATCCATAGGGAATCCTCTTTAACTTGGACTTGGTACTGGATCTCCATCACACATCTTTAACGAGCATGTATCTTGTCTTATTCTCCTTTGTTGTTGTTATTTAATCGTTTTAGTTTTGTTTGCCTCTTTGTGACTCCCTTGGGGGTTTTCTTGACAAAGATACTGCAGTGGTTTGCCATTTCCTTCTCCAAATCATTTTACAGATGAGGAAACTGAGGCAAACAGGGTTAAGGGTCACACAGCTAGTAAGTGTCTGAAGTTGGATTTGAACTTGAGAAGATCTATACACTGTGTCAATTATCTGCCCCCAGCATTATATTTATGAATGGTCACTATCTATTACATCTTTCAAGGAATCTTGAATGATTTTAATGTAGTAGATGCCTTGCTGGAAGAGAACTTTAATGCAGTATCTTGCTCTACCAAATCAAATGCTTTTTCATAATATAAAAAAACCAGGAGCAGCTAGGTGGCACAGTGAGTAGAGCACTGGCCCTGGAGTTAGGAGGACCTGAGTTCAAATCCCATCTTAGACATTTGACATTCTTACTAGCTGTGTGGCCTTGGGCAAGTCACTTAACCACAATATCCTTGCCTTCCTTCTTCCAAAAATAAAATCCAAAAACCACAGTAAGTCCAGAATGTTTTCCACGTCTTTCAGTCAACTGCAAAACAGTAGAGATGTGGTTCATTGTAGAATATTACTTGTGAAAGTCTGCTAGTTCCCTAATAATTTCCTAATTAAAAACACCATTGATTTGTGTATTGATGATTCTCATAAAGACAATAGGTAGATAGGAAAGGAAAGTAGACATAGTGGCTGAGTTATTGATGTTTCTGGAGCTGCTTTTTGGTGGACTGGTATTTAACCGATTTGACTTTGAACCAATAATAGCTGATCTTTCATTCCAGTCATTTAACCAGATCCAAATTCACCCCAACTATTCTATTGTGCAGCAGACATCTCTCTATTTTATCAATAAGGACAGCATAAAAAATTTGATCACATCCTTTGCAGAAATCTAGGCTATTGTGACCAGAGCAATGGCTTCTAGCCCTTTCAAAGATAAGGATTCTTTTTTAATGTGAAATGATCACATGGATCCCTACTTGATTTTAGTTTAACTATTAATGCGCATTGAGAAACTACATCATTATAAAAGAATTACTGTAAAGTTAATCACATTTTAAAATTAATTTGCATTTTATGAATGACAAAATACATTGGCATACATTTGACAAATATTAAGATAAACCTGGACAATATTTTATTCCTTCAACAAGTTAGATTTGCTTATTTTTTCATTTGCATGTAGATTCTCAGGCCTCCCCTTATAACTTCCTGGCTCAGGACCATCACTCTTCTCCCTTACCTCCACTCCATCCCCCCAACCCCATGAGTCTCCAACCCCCAGGGTAGGAACCTTTGTTCTACACAGCATTCTTCTAAATAGTAACAACATTAGAAGTGCAGTCTCATTAAAGTACAAAGTTTAGGATTAACCTTAATTTGCAGCCTATTTGTAGTTTCAGAGCCTAGGGCCTGTCTCTGCTGGAGGAGAGATTCTGGCTCATACTTTAGTATCCACCCTCCTCTGTAACCCTCAAATTCTACATTTTAGGTAACTTCACCTAGGAAAAGGAAATTAAAAGCAAGTTACCTAGAAACAAAGCACAAACGGACAATGTGTGAGGCTTTACAAAAACGATTTTTCTATGTTTATGTTTGTGGTCAAGCTCAAAATAGTCTAAAACCAATTCCACTCATCATAACTGAAGAATAATGGATATTACATCAAAAAAATAAAGATAAGGTTAAAATTAGGACTTCAAAATTGTGTTCATTACATGATTGCATGCTATAAAAGATTTGATTTGCCTTCCATTAAAGAAAAGAACATAATTCTGTGAGTACATAAGGAGCAATATAGCTTTTGATTCACTTTCTCAAATGGAAGGCCTATAATTTATGTCTTTTCTCTTTGAAAAATAAAAATCTTGTAGATTTAACCTTAAAATACTGAATATAATTCCAAAGACAGATTTAGATAACATGTCAGAGATATTTTCATCAACTCACCAATTAATACCAGGGGTTTTTGTGGGGCTCTTTTTTTTGGGGGGGTATATATGTAAAAGAACTCTTGCCCTCTTTTCCCTCTCTTTCTCATTAAGGCGTCTTTTCTTGGGAGGGTGGGGTTGGTGAAGGCCAGTGGGGAAGAGTATAAGGAAGGAATGAATGATATTTTCACTCAGAGGCTCAAAATCTCAGAATCATCTTTGCTTTTTCCATGTCCTTCATTTTCTATGGCCCATTATTTACTCTAAATTGGTGCATCCAAATCTTCACTATTGTCCTTGACTTAAATCTTTTTTTAATCCATTCTGTAGAAATACCACCACCAGATTATTTTTCATTAATAAAGGGTTTTTTTCCTGTCATTTTGCTATCTTTACTGAGGTCCTATTCTAATTATAGATTTAAAGCTGGAAGAGACCTCAGAGACCATACACACACACGTACACACGCACACACACTGTCTCTTGATCTGTTCTTTCCATTCTGGCCCAGTTTACCTCTGTTTAGGCAGTGTGGTGGTCCCTTATTCCTAGGGGCTTACCATATTGGTTCTAGACCTACTTTAGTCCTACCACAGCTCAGAGCTCAGGGGCTCAAATCATTCTCCAGATTCACAGATACACACACACACTGTCCCTTGATCTGTTCTTTCCATTCTGGTCCAATTTACCTCTGTTTAGGCAGTGTGGTAGTCCCTTATTCTTAGGGGCTTACCATATTGGTTCTAGACTTACTTTAGCCCTACTGCAGCTCAGAACTCAGGGGCTCAAATCATTGTCCAGCTTCACGGTAGCAGAGACCCCTTGGAGGTTGAGTGACTTGCTTAAAGTCGTACATGTAATAAGTGTCAAAGGTGGTATTTGAACCTAGGTCTTCTGCAGAACTAGTATGCTTTCCTCTGTACCACACCGCCTAGGATACCTCATTGTAGCACAGAGGTAGATGATACCTGGTGATTAAGCTAAACTGATTTCTCAAAGGCACAAGCTCAACTACCCTGAGAAAGATCAGAACAAAAACCAGGTGATGGATTGTTTGTGCTGTCCATGGATCACTTGAGGGAGGCTTGTCACCAGGTTGGCTGCAAGATTGTGAAGAGTTTGATTGTAGCAAAAGCCCATTCATGGAAGCGATATACATACTGACAATATCGCAGATCCTTGATTTATTAAAGTATGTCACTACCATACTTATATCCCTCTCAGAATTTGCCATTCATTGTTCACAGTATTAAATCAAAGCTTCTCAGTCTGACATTCAAATATGGGTGTCCTGCTCTTCCCTAATTTTATCTTCTACGACTTCATAACACAATTCAGTGTGCTAGAGCAAGCATTAACTAGGCACCTTCTGTTTGTATAGGAAACATAAAAATAACTCATAGGATTGTAGATGTAGAGCTGAAAGGGGCTTCAGGGGTCATCTGTTCCAACCCTTTCATTTTACAAATGAGGAAACTGACGGCCAGAGAAGCTAAATGTCCTGTTCAAGGTCACACAAGTATGAAGATACAGAACCAAGATTTGAACCCAGATCCTTTATATTGAGGTAGTGAAAGGGAACTTAATAAAAAAAATTGTTTTAAAATGCATTAGTTTAGAGTGAGCAGATCCTAAGCATCATTGAATATTCTAAACAGGATTCCGCTAGATAAGGAGAGACATAAGAATAGATAGGATTCTGCTAGTGTCAGGGGTTGCATTTAATGGACTCATCAGTTATTCTAGCTGTTTCTATCTACATATTCTCCCTTCCTCCCTCTAGGGAAAGGGTTTTTAACTTAGAGTTGTTAAACATTTTTGTTTGCTAATAACTATACTTCAATGTGATTAGTTTAGTTGGTAATCTTATGCATTTTATTTGTTTAAAAACATTATTGTGTTTTTGTGGGGCAGAACTAAGATGGGACATTAGGCGCTAATGTCCCAGCTAAACTCTCTGAGTATTTCCCTCCAAACAACTTTAAAATAAAGCTTCTATTCAAATTTTGGAGCATTAGCGCCAACAAAAAATAGGGGTGAGATTTTTTTCCAGCCTAAGTTAACTTAAGAGGTAGACAGGAGAAGTCTGTAACACTAGGATGGGGGTCCCACACATGGGATGAAGGCAGGGTCAGGATGGGGTAAAGGAGAAGGGCAACAGCAGCTACAGCAGTAGCCAAAGCAGCTTTGGAAGGTCTCAGACCAGAGATGGTAAGTGGGTCAGACAACTGGTCAGAAAGAGACCCTTTGCTGGCACTGGGTACAGCTGGCACTAATTGGCAACTCTATTGCCCATATAAAGTTCTGGGTCCCATTTCCAAGGTAGAGGAGCACTGGTGGTCCATCACAATGGGGCAGGGGCCCTGATTACAGTTCCAAGACAAAGGGGAGCACTTAAGACATGCAGTTGCAGAGGAACAGGGGCTCTTCCTTGGTAAAGACCACAGTGCAAACCAGGAGAACAGTGACCATACTTCCCCCTGCATCACATCACATTGGAAACACTGAAAACTTGCGGACTACCAGAACTAGCTCTGAAAAAGCCTGAAGCTTGGGACACCTCAACATGAGCAGAATTCAACTTTAGCATAAAATTCAAAGCTAAGAAATGGGCTTGGAAAATGAGCAAACAATAAAAACAACAACAAAATTTGACCATAAACAGCTACTACAGTGGCAGAGAAAACCAAGATGTAAGCTCAGAAGAAGACAACAGTGTGAAAACAGTTACAAAAAAGAAAAATGGTAACTGCATCCAAACCAAATTAGAATTCCTTGAAAAATTAGAGAAAGATAAGAGGGGTATATGAAAAAATGAGAAAAGAAATGAGAGAGATGCAAGAAAATTATGAAAGAAGAATTAATAGTTTGGTAAAAGCACAAAAATACTGAAGAAAATAACAAATCTTAAAGAACAGAATTGGCCTGATGGTTGAAAAAAAGGCACAAAAATTCACTGAAGAAATGAATCTTTATAATAGGTCAAGTAGAAAAACGTATAAAAATTCACTGAAGAAAAGAATTTCTTAAAAATTAGAATTGGGCAAGTGGAAGCTAATAGCTCCATGAGACATTAAGAAACAATAAAACAAATTCAAAAGAATGAAAAAATAGAAGAAAATGTGGGATATTTCACTGGAAAAATAACTGGCTTGGGAAAATAGATTGAGGAGTGATAACTTAAGAATTATTGGACTACCTGAAGCTATGATCAAAATATGATGTAACAGAAGCAAAGGAGCTAGGATAAGAACCAAGAATCACCTACCCAGCAAAATTGAGTGTAATTCTTTGGGGGAAAATGGATATTGAATGACATAGAGGACTTTCAAGAATTCCTGATGAAAAGACCAGAGCTGAATAGAAAATCTGACATTCAAACAGAATACTCATGAGAAGTATAAAAAGATAAACGTAAAAGAGTAATCAAAATTTTTTCACATAAAAGTAGCATGCAAAGAAGAGTTTTTACAATGGAAGGGGAAATGAAGAGATTGGTAGGCAATGCTTGAAACTCACTCTCATTGGAATTGGTTCAAAAAGAGAATAATGTATTTACACACAGTTGTGTATAGAAATGTAACTTCCCAATAGGCAAATAGGAGGGGAAGGAGATAAGAGAAAGAGGGAGGGCAGATTATGGAAGGCAGTGATTAGAAGCAAAATAGACTTTTGAGAAGGGACAGGAGAAAAAAGAGGGAGAGAAGAAGAAACAAGATAATAGGATAAAGGGAATCTTCCATCCTATTAGTTAGTAATCAGTAGTTAGTAATCATAACTGTGAATGTGAATGGGATGGGCTCACCCATGAAATGGAAACAGCAGAATGGATTAGAAACCAAAACCCAACAATATATTGTTTACAAGCAACACACAGAATTAAAATAGAAGGTGGGAGCAGAATCTAATATACTTCAATCTAGTGGGAAAAAAAAGAAGATGGTAGAGTAAAAGCAGGGACTTGCTTGAGCTCTCTCCCAAGCCCCTGCAAATACTTGTAAGAAATGACTCCAAACAAATTCTAGAGCTGCAGAATCCACAAGAAGACAGAGTGAAACAAATCTCCAGCCCAAGACAATCAGGAAGTCCAACAGGAAGGGTCTATCACATGGGGCTGGGAGCAGAGTGCAGTCCAGCGTGAGCCACACTGGAACAGACCGGGCCAGAATATGCCTCAGGGCACTGAATCCCTGGCAGCTATGGCAGTTTCCAGATTTCTCAACCCGCAAATGCCAAGGACAAAGCACACGGTCAGTGGGGAAACTCTTGGACCTGGGTGAGAGAAGAGCACAGTCCAGCCCTAGCCCCAGGTGGTAGAGGTGGTGGTGGCAGCTTCCAGAGCTCCAGGCTCACAGATCACGGAGTGATCAAACTGCTGATCAGAGGAGGATTGCAGAGAACTCTTTGCTGGCACCAAGGCAGGATTCTCTTGCTTTGTCCTGCTAATATTTGGGTCACAGTCCTGGGTGGTGGTCCTGGGGTGAGGAGGAGTGCTGGTGTGGTGGCTGTGGTGGCTGTGGAGAGGGAATCCTCCTCACAGTTCCAAGGCAGAAAAGAGTGTTTGAGGTTACTCACAGACCAGAGCACAGGCCAGGAGAGGAGTAAACACCTCTTCTTAGATCATTCCAACTTAGAAGAACTGAAAATTTACAGGTGCCTAGAATTGTCTCTGAAAACAGCTGCGCAAAACCCCTGAGGCTTGGTACAGAGCACTATCCACTCTGGAAGCAGAGTCCTACCGTGACAAAGATCTCAAAAGTCAAGTAATTGTGGGGCAGCTAGGTGGCACAATGAGTAGAGCACCAGCCCTAGAGTCAGGAGGACCTGAGTCCAAATCCAGGCTCAGACACTTGACACACTTACTGGCTGTGTGAGCTTGGGCAAGTCACTTAACCTCAATTGCCCTGTCTTCTCCCCTTCCCCCCCCCCCAAAAGTCAAGCAATTGGCTGGGAAAATGAGCAAACAGTGTAAAAAACATCAGACTATAGAATTTTACTTTGGTGACAAAGAAGATCAAAATATACAACCAGGGGCAGCTAGGTGGCACAGTGAGTAGAGCACCAGCCCTGAAGTCAAGAGGACCTGAATTCAAATCTGGCCTCAAACACTTGACACACTTACTAACTGTGTGACCTTGGGCAAGTCACTTAACCCCAATTGCCCTGCCTTCCCCCCTCAAAAAGATAAAACAAAAACATACAACCAGAAGACAACAAAGTCAAAGATCCTATATCCAAAGCCTCCAAGAAAAATATTAATTGGTCACAGGCTATGGAAGAACTCAAAAAGGATTTTGAAAATCAAGTAAGAGAAGTAGAAGAGAAATTGGGAAGAGAAATGAGAGTTATGCAAGAAAATCATGAAAAACAAGTTAACAGCTTGCTAAAGGAGACGCAAAAAAATACTGAAGAAAATAACACCTTAAAAAATAGACTAAACCAAAAGAGGTCCAAAAAGCCACTGAGGAGAAGAATGCCTTAAAAAGCAGAATTGGCCAAATGGAAAAGGAGGTCTAAAAGCTCACTAAAGAAAACAATTCCTTAAAAATTAACATGGAGCAAATGGAAGCTAATGACTTTATGAGAAATCAAGAAATTATAAAACAGAACCAAAAGAATGAAAAAAGAGAAAACAATGTGAAATATCTCATTGGAAAAACCACTGACCTGGAAAGTAGATGCAGGAGAGATAAATTAAAAATTATTGGACTACTTGAAAGCCTTGATAAAAAAAAGAGCCTAGACATCATCTTTCAAGAAATTATCAATGAAAACTGCCCTGATATTCTAGAACCAGAGGGTGAAATAGAAATTGAAAGAATCCACCAATCACCTCTTGAAAATGATCTCAAAAGTAAAACTCCTATGAATATTGTAGCCAAATTCCAGAGTTCCCAAGTCAAGGAGAAAATATTGCAAGCAGCCAGAAAGAAACAATTCAAGTATTGTGGAAACACAGTCAAGATAACACAAGATCTAGCAGCTTCTACATTAAGGGATTGAAGGGCTTGGAATATGATATTCCAGAGGTCAAAGGAGCTAGGATTAAAACCAAGAATCACCTACCCTGCAAAACTGAGTGTAATCCTTCAGGGGAGAAATAGATATTCAATGAAATAGAGGACTTTCAAGCATTCTTGATGGAAAGACCAGACCTGAATAGAAAATTTGACTTTCAAGTACAAAAATCAAGAGAAGCATGAAAAGGTAAAGAGGAAAGAGAAATCATAAGGGACTTATTAGTGTTGAACTGTTTACATTCCTATGTGGAAAGATGAGACCTTTCTCAGTATTAGCGTAGTGGAAGGGAATATATATATATGTGTGTGTGTGTGTGTGTGTGTGTGTATTTATATGTATATAATATATTATATATATATACACGTACATACATATATACACATATACATATATGTGTATACACACACACACACATATATATGCATGTATGTATGCATGTATGTATAGACTGAGGGCACAGGGTAAGTTAAATATGAAGAGAAGATATCTATAAAATGAAGGGGTAAGAGAGGAATATATTGGGAGAAGGAGAAAAAGAAAGATAGAATGGAGTAAATTATCTCACATAAAAGAGGCAAGAAAAAGCTGTTACAATGGAAGGGAAGAGAGGGGAGGTGAAAAGGAATGAGTAAACTTTACTCTCATCAAATTTGGCTTAAGGAGGGAATAACTTACACACTCAATAGGGTACCTTAACTTACAGAAAAGAAGGGGGGAAAAGGATAAGAGACGGGCTAAGAAAAGGGAGGGCTGATTGGGGGAGGTGGTAGTCAAAAGCAAATACTTTTGAAAAGGGACAGGGTCAAAGGAAAAAATAGAATAAATGTGGAGCAGAATAGGGTGGAGGTAAATATAGTTAGTCTTTCACAACATGACTATTACGGAAGTATTTTGCATAACTACATATGTATAACCTATATTGAGTTGCTTGCCTTCTCAATGAGAGTGGGTGGAGAGGGAAGAAGAGAGAGAATGTGGAACTTAGAGTTTTTAAAACAAATGTTAAAAATTGTTTTTACATACAACTAGGATATAAGATATACAGGCAATGGGGTATAGAAATCTATCTTGCCCTACAAGAAAGTAAGAGGGAAGCAGATAAGGTGGTGGGGTGATAGAAGGGAGAGTGGACTGGGGGAAGGGGTAATCAGGATGCATACCATCTTGGGGTGGGGGGGGAGAGGAGAGATGGGGAGAAAAATTGGAACTTAAAATTTTGTGGAAATGAATGTTGAAAACTAAAAATAAAGAAATTTAAAAATATAAAGCACAAAAAAGGCTGTGGTAGCATTCATGATTTCAGACAAAACAAAGCAAAAATAGATCTAATTAAAAGAGATGATCAGGGAAACTTCATTTTGCTAAAATGTACTATAAAAAATGAAGAATATAAAAAATTTTACAGCAAGTTTCCCTGATAAAAACCTCATTTCCCAAATATATACCAAGTATAGAACTGAGTCAAATTTATAAAAAAAGAGTAATTTTCCAATTGATAAATGGTCAAAGGATATGAACAGGCAGTTTTCAGATGAAGAAATCAAAGCCATCTACAGTCATATAAAAATGTTCTAAATCACTATTAATTAAAGAAATGCAAATTAAAACAGATCTGAGGTACCACTTCATACCTATCAGAAGTGACAAATGCTGGAGGGGATGAGGTAAAAATAGGTACACTAATGAACTGCTGGTGGGGTAGTGAACTGTCAAACCATTGTGGAAAACAATTTGGAACTATTCTGAAAAGTCTGTGCAGATGCTTTGACCCAGCAATACCACTACTATATCTGTATTCCAAAAGATCAAAGAAAAAGGAAAAGGACCTATAAATACAAAAATATTTATAGTAGCTCTTTTTGTGATAATAAAGAATTGGAAATAAAGGAGATGCTCATCAATTGGGAAATGGATAAACAATCATGGCATATGATTGTGATGGAATACTATTGTGTTATTAAAAAATGATGAGTTGGAACTATGCCCAAAGGGATAAAAAATGGGCATACCCTTTGACCCAGCAATACCACTTCTAGGGCTGTGTCCCAAAGAGATCACACAAGTGGGAAATGGACTAGTATGTACAAAAATATTTATAGCAGCTCTTTTTGTGGTAGCAAAGAATTGGAAATCAAGGGGATGCCCATCAATTGGGGAATGGCTAAACAAATTGTGGTATATGAATGTAATGGAATACTATTGTGCTACAAGAAATGAGGAACATATGGACTTCGTTATAACTTGGAAAGACTTATATGAATTGATGCTGAGTGAGGGGAGCAGAACCAGGAGAACATTACACACGATTACAGACACATGGTATCTGTAAGGACTAACTTTGATAGACTTCGCTCTTTGCATCAATGCAAGGTTCAAAGACAGGTCCAAAAGACTCATGATGGAAAAAGCTATGCACATCCAGAGAAAGAATTACAGAGTCTGGATGCAGGTTGAGGCAAACTATTTGCTCTCTCTCTCTTTTGTTTTCCTCCTTTTTTGCTTTCATTTCTTCTTTCTCATGATTTATTCCATTGGTTACAATTCTTCTTTACAACTGGACTATTATGTAAATAAGTTCAATGTAAAGGTATATGTAGAACCTATATGGGATTACATGCTGTCTTGGGGAGGAGGGGGGATGAGAGGAAAACTTGGAACTCAAAAACTTGTGGAACTGAGTGTTGTAAACTAAAAATAAAAAATAAATTAATAAAAAAAAGAAATGATGAAGAGGTTGGTTTCAGAAAAACATGGGAAGACCTATAAGAACTGATGCAGAGTGAAGTAAGAAGAAATGGTAGATGGTTGTGCACAGTAACAGTGATGTTGTAATGATGATCAACTGTGAAAGACTTTGCTACTCTAATCAATACAGTGATCCAAGACAACTTCAAAGGACTTATGGTGAAAAAATGTTATCCATCTCCAGAAAAAGAACTGATGAACTCTAAGTGCAAATTGGAGTGTAATTTTCTCATTCTTTATTTTTCTTGCTTTTAAAAAAATATGGATAAGATGGAAATGTTTTGCATCATTTTACAAGTATAATTTATATCATATTGTTTGCCTTCTTAGGGGGTGTGGAAGGGGTGGGTGGGAGGGAAAGAATTTGGATATCAAAATTTAAAAAGAAAAATAAATTTTTGAAAATTAAAAAAAATTATTCTGAGCCTTCATTAGACTCTCCAAGGGGTCCACATCACAAATAATCGTGCTCTCTCTGACCAAACCCTACCATTGTTGTTGCTGTTGTTCAGTCCTTTGGTCATGTCTACCTCTCCATGACTCCATGGACCATAGCATGCCAAACCCTTCTATCCTCTTCTGTCTCTCAAAGTCTGTCCAAGCTCATGTTTGTTGCTTCCATGACACTATCTATGCATCTCATCCTCTGCCATCCCCTTCTCCTTTCACCCTCAAATTTTTCCAACATCAGGGTCTTTTCCAATGAGTGCTGTCTTCTCATTATGCGGCCAAAGTATTTAAGCTTCAGTATTTATTCTTCCAAAGAATAGTCTGAATTAATTTCTTTAAGAATTGATTGATTTGATCTCCTTGCAAGGACTCTCAAAAGTCTTTAGCATCATAGTTCAAAAGCTTCAGTTCTGTGGCACTCAGCTTTCCTCATAGTCCAACATACACAGCCATACATTACTACTGGAAAAACCATAGCTTTGATTATCTGGGCCTTTGTTGACAAGGTAGATTCTTCACTTTTTAGTATGCTGTTCAGATTTGCTATCCAGATCTTACCAAGGAACAAGCGTCTTTTAATTTCATGGCTACAGTCATGGTCTGTAGTAATCCTTAAACCCAAAAGTATAAAATCGAACACTTTCCACTTCTTCTCCCTCTATTTGCCAGGAATCCATTAGATCAGTTGAAATGATCTTAGTTTTCTTGTTTTGGGGGTCTTTATTTTTGGTAAAGCAACTGCGGTTTAGTGACTTGCCCAGGGTCACACAGCTAGTTAGTACCAAGTATCTGGTCTGAGGCTGGATTTGAACTCAGGTCTTCCTGACTTCAGAGTTGATGCCCTATCCACTGTGCCACTCTCTGCTCCCACAATCTTAGTTTTTTTTAATGTTAAGCTTCAAGCCAGCTTTTACACTCTCTTCTTTCATCCTCATTAAGAGCCTTAATTCTTCACTTTTTGTAATCAGAGTGGTATCATTTGCATATCTGAGATTATTGATGTTTCTTCTGGCATACTTAATTCCAGCTTTGGATTCATCCAGCCTGGCATTTCACATGATGTATTCTGCATATAAGTTAAAGAAATAAAGTGAATATACAGCCTTGTCATACTCCTTTCCCAATCTTAAATCAATTAGTTATTCCATGTTCAGTTCTAACTGTTGCTTCTTAGCCCACATACAGGTTCCTCAGGAGACAAGTAGATGATCTGGCGCTTCTATCTCTTTAAGGACTTGCCACATTTTGTTGTGATCCACACGGTCAAAGGATTTAGTGTAATCAATGAAGCAGAAATAGATGGTTTTTTTTTCTGGAACTCCCTTGTTTTCTCCATAATCCAGTGAATGTTGGCAATTTAGTCTCTAGTTCCTCTATCTCTTTAAAAACCAGCCTGTTTTTCTGGTAATTCTCAGTTCACATATTACCGAAGCCTAGCTTGGAGAATCTTAAACATAACCTTGCTGGTATGTGAAAGGAGCGCAACTGTTCAGTAGTTCGAACATTCTTGGACATTGCCCTTCTTTAGGACTGGGATGCAAACTGATCTTTTCCAATCCAGTGGCCACTGTTGAATTTTTCGAATTTGCTAGCATATTGAGTGCAGCACTTTACCAGCATCATCTTTTAGGATTTTAAATAGCTCAGCTGGAATTCCATCACCTTTACTAGCCTTATTGTTAGCAATGCTTGCTAAGGCCTCCAGGAATGTTTGGCTCTAGATCAGTTACCACATCATCATGGCTATTGGTGATGTTAAGATCTTTCTGGTATAGTTTTTCTGTATTTTCTTGCCACCTCTTCTTAATCTCTTCTATTTCTGTTAAATCCCTGCCTTTTTTGTCCTTTATCATGCCCATTTTTGCATGAAGCATTCTCTTGACATCTCTAATTTTCTTGAAGAGATCTCATCTTTCTTATTTTATTGTTTTCTTCTATTTCTTTACATTGCTAATTTAAGAAAGCCTTCTTCTCTTTCCTTTCTCTTTTCTGGAATTCCACATTTAGTTGAGTGTAACTTTTCCTTTCTCTTTTACCTCTCATTTTCCTTCTTTCCTCAGCTATTTGTAAAGCCTCATCAGATAGCAGCCATTTTGCTTTCTTGTTTCTTCTTTTTCTTTGGAATTTTTTTTGTTGTTGCCTCCTGTACAATATTGTAAACCTCTGACCATAGTTTTTTCAGGTAGTCTGTTTACCAGATCTAATTGCTCAAATCTATTCATCACTTTCACTTCATATTTCTAAGGGATGTTATTTAGACCTATTTGGTCTGATGGTTTCTCTATTTTCTTCAATTTAAGTCTGAATTTTGCAATAATAATCTCATGATCCAAGTCACAGTCAGCTCCAGGTCTTGTGTTGCCTGTATACGGTCTGTATAGAGCTTCTCCATCTTTGGCTGCAAAGTATATAATCAATCTGATTTGTATATTGACCACCTGGTGATGTCCATGTGTAGAGCTGCCTTTCGGGTTGTTGAAAAAAGAGTGTTTGTTATGACCAGTCAGTTATCTTGACAAAACTCTATTAGTCTCTGGCCTGCTTCATTATGTACACCCAGGTCAAACTTGCCTGTTTTTCCAATTATCTTTTGATTTCTTATTTTAGCATTATAATCATCCATGACGAATGATATCTTTTGGAGGGGGTGTTATTTCTAGAAGATGTTGTGGTTCCTCATAGAACTAATCAACTTTGGCCTCTTCAGCATCAGTGGTTGGTGCATAGACTTGTATTCCTATGATGTTGAACAGTTTGCCTTGGATCTGAACAGATATCATTTGGTCATTTTTGATATTATATACTAGTACTGCTTTTCTCACCCTTTTCTTGACTGTGAGGGTTACTCCATTTCTTCTAAGAGATTCTTGCCCGTATGCAATGGTCCCTTGAATTAAATTCACCCATTCCCATCCACTTAAATTCACTGACACCCAAGATGTAAATGTTTAATCTTTCTATCTCCTGTTTGACCACATGCAGCTTACCTTGGTTCACATATCTTACATTCCAGGTTCCTATGCAGTATTGATTTTTACAGCATTGGAATTTCCTTTTGTGACCAGATACATCTACAGCTGAGCTTCTTTTCAGCTTTGGCCCAGCCACTTCATTCTTTCTGAAGTTACTTGTGGTGATCCTCCATTCTTCACCAGTAATGTATTGGACACCTTCTGACCTAAGGGGCTCATCTTCTGGTATCATATCTTTTATCACTTTAATACCGTTCATGGAATTTTCTTGGAAAGGATGCTAGAGTAGCTTGCTACTTCCTTGTCCAGTGGATTAATCTTTGTCAGAACTCTCCACTATGACCTGTCCATCTTGGGTAACCCTGCATGTTACAACTCATAGTTTCACTGAGCTGTACAAGCCCCTCTACCATGGCAAGGCATTGATCCATGAAGAGAATTCTACCATAGACTACACTAAGGGAAGGAGTATGAGATAAGGTTGTGAAATTAGATTGGATCCAGATTATGGAGGGTCTGGAATGTAAGGATTTAGGGCTTATATTTTCATTAGTAATCAATGGGGAGCCACCAAAGGTTTTAGAATAGAAGAATAACATATCCAAAGTACCTTACTTTGAGAATATGTGCTGCTCTAGCTTGGCAGATGCCACTGTCTTTCACCCTGAACACATTATACAGACTCCAAGCCTTTGTTCTTGTTGTTTCTTTCCTCTGGAACGCCCTTCCCCTCCCTCCCACCTGCCCAAATCTTCCTCACTCTGATAGGTCCAGTTCCAACTCTACTCCTTCCATAAAGGCATTATCGACCTAATTTTACCCAACACTGATATTCTCCTTTCCTGAGACCCTATGGAGAGACAGTTCTTCCAGCTTATGCCACTCCTTTGATAACAATAGTTAATATTTACATAGTGCTTTGAAGTTTGCGTATACCATCTCATTTCATCCTTATAACAGCCCTGCAGAGTAGGTACCACATGTGTCATTATCTCCATTTGGTTGATGGTGAAACTGAGGCTCAGAGGGGCTAAGAGATTTTTCTATGGTCATGCTGTTAAATTCTTGATCATTACTTAATTCTGTCTCCTCAGTCAGAGTACCAGCTCCTGGAGGGCAGGGATTCTGGCTCACATTTCTTCTGTATCTCCCTCAGTTCTATGTTGAGGCAGCTAAGTCTAAGCCTAGCAGTCAGGAAGACTTGAGTTCAAATGATGCCTCAGACACTTACTAGTTGTATGACCCTGGGCAAGTCACTTATGACTCAGGTTCCCCAAATGTAAAAAGAGGATCATAATAGCACCTACATTCCAGAGTTATCATGAAGATCCATGAAATTGTATGTGTAAAGGGCTTGTCACAGTGCCTGACACGTAGCAGGTGCTTAATAAATGCTTGTGCCCTTCCTCCCTTGTAGGTAGTAGGAGCACTCTGCTACGTGTTGAAGAAAAAAGTCTATTAAATGAACTAAAAATTAGGGTAGAAGAGAGTCATTGTCCCTCCCCCTTCAGAACAAGACTGGCAATATATGTGTGAAAGAATAATTTTTTATTCAAATATACGAGTGCTAAGGTGAGCTGAAAGGATCCTTAATCATGGCTAGTAATTATTATTTCTATAATTGCAATTACAGAAGTGGAATTGGTAATGATACTTGGCCTCCAGGATAGGCCCGTACAATTGCCCTGTGGATCTAGTGCCTTTCATACAAAATTCTCAGGGTACTTAATTGGAGAAGTACCACAAGCAAAAAGAAAAAAGTCTGTGTGTGAATGAATAATTTCACATTTAAGGCTTGTATGATAATAACCAAAGACTTTAAGCCTGCAAAACAGCTTAGTGATAAGAAAATAATTGCACAAGAAAAACGCCTTCAAAAGAATTTTAAGTCCTTGCAGAGGAAGAGAAATTACATAAATACTTGGCACACAGACTTGCCAGAAAATTCAAACTTGTGAACATGTAACCCCCTATAAATTCTTTTTGACTCTGGTTTAGGGGAATCTCATGGATGCTAGGTTTTGGGGCAATTTAATAAAATACAGATAATAATAATCAATATGTTGCTGTCTTCAACACGAGTGAATACAAGGTATCTTTTCCCTCTCACTGCTCTTTTTCCATTTCCCTTTATGTGTTGCCTTCCCCATTAGAATGTAAGCTCCTTGAGGGCCAGGACTGTCATTTTGCTTGTATTTGTATTCCTAGTATATAACAGTGCCTGGAACATGGTAAGCACTTAATAAATGCATGTTGGTTGACTGACCGAATATCCCCACAAGAACCCCCACTACAACATCCAGACCTCTGCTTGAAAACTCTAATAAGGAAAAATTTAATACCTTCCAAGGCAGCCTAATTTTCCTTTTGGATTATTCTAATCAAGGTTTTTCCTAACATGAAGTCTAAAGTGGCCTCTTTGTGGCTTCAACCTATTGCTCCTGGGTCTGTCCTCTGGGGCCAAGCAGAACAAGTCTAAGCTCCCTTTCAAATGATAGTCCTTCAAATACTTGAAGACAGCAAAGTGCCTCAGTGGATAAAACCCCAAACCTGAAGTAAGGAAGACTCCTTTTCATGAGTTCAAATGTGGGCTCAGACACTTAGAAGTTGTGTGAACCTGGGCAAGTCACTTAACTCTGTTTGCCTCAGTTTCCTCATCTCTAAAATGAGCTGGAGAAGGAAGTGGCAAATCACTCTGGTATCTTTGCCAAAAAAAACCCCCATCCTCAAAATGGGGTCACAAAAAGTTGAACATGACTGAACAACAAAAATATGTATGTGTGTGTGCACACATCCATAAATTTATATCAAAATAACTCTGATATTTCATCTCATATCCAGCAAATTAGTAATGATGGCAAAAGCAGGAAATAGCCAATATTGGAAGGCCTGTGATAATCACTTTGGAAGGCCTCATAAATGCCAAAATATTTATAGCAGTGCTTTTTATGACAGCAAAAACTGGAATCATAAGTCACCCACCAATTAGAAAATTCCTAAACAAATTGTACTATGTATATGTAATGGAACATTACTGTATCACAGGAAATGATGACTATGAAAAATTTAGATAAGCATAGGAAGACTTTATGAATTGATGATGAATGAAATAAAAAGAACCAAGCAAGTAATATACACAATGATTATAGACACTAAATTCTGTGTCATTATAATGATTGAGTTCAGGTCTATAAAATATACCTCCCATCCTTCTTTGCAGAGGTGTTGCACTATGGAAAGGGACTATTACATATACTGTCAGATCCAATTGATGTGTTGGTTTGATTTGCTGAACTCTATTTTTCTCTTAAAAATGTCTTTTTTATATGGGATGGCTTTCTGGTGGGTGAAGAAGGGATATATTTGTAAATGAAGGCTATGTAAATAGAAAAAAATCAGCAAAATTAAAAAGAGAAAAATATGTTTTATTAATGTCTTTTGTCTTCACATTTCTCACCCCCATCAGATCAAATCTTACCTTGTAGGAAAGACAAGCAAAAACATCTGAAACAAAAAGTCCATCTGATGATGTATAGCATTCATCATTTTGTCCTGGAATTGTCCAGTTTTCTGTAATGAGAGAGAAGGTATGTTTCACTACCTCTTTCTCTAAGACCTTACCTGTTTTTTCAATCACTTAAAATTCAACTACTGTTTAGTGATCTTTCCTTTGTACCTCTTGGTACTGCTTATTTGGCTCTGAATAAGTCCATGCATATCTTCCCATGTTTCTACAATTATTCGTTGTTTGCTATTACATTTATATACCCCAGGTGTGCACCCGCTCACAAGAACTGATCATTAAATTTTCATTTTGAGCTTTTACACCTCATACCTCAGTTTTTACAACACGGTTTGATTTATTGTGTTGTTGATCATCTAGACTTAAGAAAATGATGAACAAAATGGTAATAATACAGATTAACTTTTGAAGTATGTTGTGCATATATTTCCCCCACCCTAAGCATCAGTTATTAAACATTTACCAGCACACTCCTATCTCTCCATTTTTTTTACATCCCCTCCTCAATGAGCATGCATTTCTTTTCCATTTCTTTGGTTCCTATCACAAAGAGGGATGTTTTGACTATTTTGGTATATATTACATAATTGTTTCTGTCTTTGGCATCCTTGAGAGAATATACCCAGTAGTGGGTTTGATGTGCCGAAGGATACAGATAATTAAGTTACTTCTGCTGCATAATTCCAAATAGATAGCCAGAATGGCTGGACCAGTTCACAGCTTCACCAACAGCATATTGGTGTATGTTTCTTACCATACATAGCCCTTCCAAAATGAACTATTCTCATTTCTTTTCATCTTTGCAAACACATTAATTGAGGAAGATGAAGAAAAAGAAAACCTCTGAAGAATCTGATAAAACCTTCCAGATTCAATCGACATGGCCTTTATTTTTCATTTATTTCAATGTAGAGGTAGCAATAGATGAGGACAACAAAAATATAAATATGTATCGGGAAAAAGTAAGTAGTGAGACTAAATCCTTGTAGATAGCATAGAATCTTCGTGGCTTTGTATTATATTGTGGATACACTGATACAAAAAAAGGCTTGGAAGTCACTAAATATGGTGAGCACTAAATAAAATTTTTAAAAATTAAATTTAATAGATTTTAATAGACGGGAATTGACTCATTATTTATGGAGCAGTTATTTCTGAATCAGCCATGTGTGTACAATCAGACCACCGACTTGTTAGAGCAAAGATCAAAATTAGTATAAAGCTAGAAGAGATAATTAAGATTAAATAAAATGGCATGTAGTTGAAACAATTCCAACCTGAGTTATTCGAGCAAGTTATTGACAGTGAAAATTGAATAATGAAAAACATAAATCCCATTGATTGATTATAATAATTTTATAGAGATTTAATTGCTATAAAATGTAACAGCCATGTATCAATTGTCATATCAAGGAGATCAAAAGGGCCTAACAAGCATTTCAGTCAAATTCCAAAAAGATCTTGATATGTTAGAAAATTAAGCTGAATCTAATGAGATCAAATTCAATAGGCATAAATTTATAGGCTTAGAGATAGAAAGCCATATTTCAGAGGACATTAATCTAACTCCTGCATTTTACAGATGAGGAATGTGTAACCCAAAGAAGTAACTTACTCAAGGTCATACATGCCAGAAACAGAATTTGAACCAAGGTCTTCTGTCTCAAGGCAACTAGGTGGCACAGTGGCTAGAGTGCTTGAGTGGGAGTCACCAGACTTGTTCTTTTTGGTGCCAGAGGATAGAACTGGGAATGATGGATAGAAGTTGCAAAGAGTCAACTTTAGTCTTGACATCAGGAAAAATGTTCTAACAATTAAAACTACTGAAAGTAAAATGAGTGGTCTTAGGAAGCTGTGTAGTGCTTTAAGCAAAAGTTGCATGACTTTTTAAGAGTTAGTTTATGGTAGGAGTCTCTTTAGGTATGGATTAAACTTGATGGCTGTTGAGATACCTTGTAACTCCGAAATTCTGATTCTGTGAAAGACATTGAATCCATGCAATAAATAACATCATAGGATTCTATCCCCATGCCCAGTAAGAGTAAGCTCTTGGAACACTACCTGGAAGGATCCTCCAAATCATATTGTTCAGGCTGATTCTGCCTGTTTTGGGCTGGCCCTGTAATAGCACCAGCTATCAGTGGGTACAGGGTTTTCACAGCTAACAACAGAGCCACCTTCTACTCAGCTATGAAATTAAAGAGTAGATCTGACCATATCGCCGTCCTCCTCCCGTTCAATAAACTCCAGTGGCTCTCTAGCACCTCCAGGACCAAATATAGGGCATCCAAACCCCTTGACAATCTGGCCCCTTCCTCCCTTTCCAGTCTTCTGACATCCTTACTCCCCACCATGTACTTTGCAATTTAGTAACATTATCTCCTCACTGTTCCTCACATAAGACACTCCCTCTCCTGACTGAACGTTTTCACAAATGGTCTCCCATGCCTTGAACGTTGTTCCTCCTCATCACCACCTCCCAGCTTCTCTGGCTTCCATCAACTTCCAGCTAAAATCCCACCTTCTCTGAGAGGACTTTCCTGATCTCCCTTAATGCTAGTTGCTTTCCTCTCTTAATTATTTCCAGTTTATCCTGTTTGTGCCTTTTGTGCATGTTGTTTTCTTCATTAGACTGTGATGAACTCCTTGAGAGCAGGGACTGTCTTTTTCTTTTGTTTATATCTATACAGTGAGTGATTATTGACTGACTGACTGATATTCATACACAATATTTGTAAATTATTTGCTTTTTAAAGCACTTGCACATTTTCTACATGTACATATTGTCAGATTGGGTGACAATCTTTTTTTTTTTTTGAAAAATTTAAATCTAAGTGACTGATTCCTTTCTAAATGAAAGAAATCCAAGAGAGTGCACACAGAAAAGGGGTCTTCAAAGTCTTAGGTACATTCTGCTTGTTAAATACTTTAAAAAAATCCCCCCTCCGCCACCCCAGGCTTTAGCAGAAACCAGGCCTCAAGGTCTGTCAGGTGAGAGGTCAGAGGCTTGTACACATGCGCATGCTTTTTGAAAAAGCAGTCAGGGGAATTAGAGAGGCCAAACAGCTTGAACCAGTTCAAGCTTATCTAGGGTCTGGTCTTGGTTGAGAATCCAGGCCTACTGATTTGCATAATTTGCATATGTTAAAGAGGGAAAGTAGGGGAAGTAAAAGAATGTAGTTTAATCCTAAACTAAGACAAGGAAAATCTAATTAACTTCACTTTTGCTTCTGTATCCTTATTATCCTACCTATATAAACTGTATAACCTAGGAAAATTATGTAAAAAATAAAGATTGTAAAGTAACCATAACTCTAGCAGGAGTGGAGGGAATGGTTACCCCTGCTCCTGCAGCTGTATCAGTGTGAGTGTTGCAGTGAGCACTACACCCACTTTCGAGGAGCGTAATAAATACCTTCTTCTTGCTCTCCCCCAAATACTTTAAAAAAAAACCTCTTAAAAGCTGATTGAAAGGGATGCCTAGTGATGAACCACGGCATCCCAGGGTTGCTGAAGATTTCTAGACCACTAGCTCATGATGGCAAAACAACTTCGGAGTTTTATTAAAATGCTAAACTGGGGACATTCATTAAGCAGATTCTGGTGGCAATGTTTTGATAAAGCAAGAGACAGCTAGATCCTTTCAGATGGCAGAGAAAGAAATCTATGACAAGGGTAACTTTGATACTTGCTGTGCTTCGTAGAAAAAGAGCAGAAATAATAGAGGACAAAGTTGATATTGACAGGGTGCCAGAGTGTGGAATAAATTTTGAGACATTAGAAAGGTGGTAACCTGTTCTCTTCCGTCTTGAGACAATGCTCCAAATGCCATCACATAAAGAAAGCTTTATTAAAATAGTGTTAGAGCCAAGGAGAAGTTTGCTGTAGCCTGGAACTCTGTAAACCTTGAGACATCTATTTGTGATGCTTAAAATGCTTTTACATTTTTATAATAATACATTTCCAATTAGACATGCCAGTGTAACAGTGAGATTTTTAAAAACATTTTTAATAAGAAGACTCATTATCACTTTTCTCTTGCCATGAGAGCTGTCACCTGTTCTCTTAGCCAAAGTCTGTATACAGTGTTAGGAATAACATTTCAGACTAGATGTGTAACTGAGGTCCAAGTGTAATCATAAAGGCTCGATGAAGAAGCATCGCATTATAGCAAAAGGAGTATTCCCCAGGGATCTCCTATGGTGTTTTAAGCCCTTCATAACCACACTCTGGTCTAGCCTATGTTTTCAGACTGATTATATATCACTCGCCCTCATGCAATCTACACTCCTGCCCAATTGGCTTACTTGACGTATTCCATTCATACCATTCCATTTCCTGCTTCCATGACTTTGTACAAGGAAGTACCTTGTGCCTAGAGTGTTCTACTTCTTCTCCTTTCCCTCTTGGAAGTGAACTTCTTTCAAGGCTCGAATTAGGTACTTAATGATTTTCCCAGTTGTTACTATTTCTCAGCCCTAAAACTGTATCTATTTTTTTATATTTATTTATCTCTATACATGCTATACCTTGAGGACAGGGGCTGTTTTGTTTTTGTCTTGGTAGTTCCATTGCATGGAAGATAATAAGCATTCAATAAATGTGTGCTAAAGTGAAATGAATTTGATTGATTCCTTTTCAGCCCTCTTCTCTTTCCCCACTACAATATTATCTCCCTTGACAATCATATTGACTCCTAACCCTTTGATGATCGCATTTAATTGGGTCATTTTCAAATCTGGATCTTAAACTTCACCAAAGCTCCTGTTCTACTTCTGGTTCTCTAGTTCTAGTTTCTAAAGTATAGCAGACTTTTAGATAGCTCCTATCTGCATGTCCTGCCATTTCAAGATCCACTATTTCAAATTCAACAAATTAAACTTGGCACCTATTTTCCTGAGATTGCTCCTTCCCCTCTAGAATACCCAATTTTTGTCATCCAGGCCCAGAACTTTGGAGTCATCTTTGGCATGTCCTTCTCATTCATTGCCCTCCCCCGCCATCCTCCATCCAATCAGTTGCCAAGTCCTGCTAATTCTACCCCTGCAGTATTTATCACATAGATCCTCACCCCTCAACGTACTCTGGCAACACACAAATGACTTTTCACTTGAACTATTTTAGTAGCCTCTTAACGACTTTCCCTTCCTCTAGCCTTTAGTCCTTCTAATATATCCTGCACACTAATACCAAGTTAATCGTGCTAAGGAATCACTCTAATCATCTGTCTTCTCTGTTAATTTCTCCCCATGGCCTACAAAATTAAATGTGAACTCCGTAGCCTAACATTCAAAGCTCTCATGACTTGGCCCCGACAGACATTTCTAACATTATTTCCTACAATTCCTCTTTAAAAACCCTTTTCTTCAGCCAAATGGGACTCTTGGCTATTCCAAAAAAGGAACTACTGTACTCCTTTGTTTCTTCCTTTATCTTCATATATGCCTGGCTCTGGCCAAGCTTCACTTCACTCCCTGGTCACGTCACCATCCACCATGCCACCTGGGCCAGAAACCAGTCCCCAGAGAGCTAAATTCTTATGCCTGGATTCCTACTCTAGGGCCTGCCTTGCTAATCAATATTTATACCAGTCACCCAATATATCTAGAATGAATACCAGCTTCACTTTACTCCCATCTTGCTTCTGCCTCCCCTTTCCAGTGGAATAGGTTAGGTACACAATACACAATAGTCAATGACTACAGTAATCTACTGTTTGATAAACCCAATTTGATAAATCCCAGCTTCTGGGATAAGAACTCACTATTCAACAAAAGTATGGGAAAACTGGAAAACAGTATGGCAGAAAGTAGGCATGGACCAAGATATTATACCATATACCAAAATAAAGTCAAAATGGATGCACAATTTAGATAAAAAGGCTGATACTATAAGCAAACAAGGAAAGCAAGGAATAGTTTAACTGTCAGATTTATGGAGAAGGGAAGAATTTATGACCAAACAAGAGATACAGAACATTACGAAATGCAGAATGGATGATTTTGATGACATTAAATTGAAAAGTTTTTACACAAACAAAGCCAATGCAGCCATGATTGGAAGGGAAGCAGAAAGCTGGGAAAGAATTTTTACAGCTAGTGTCTCTGATAAAGGCCTCATTTCTAAAATATATAGAGAACTGAGTCAAATGCACAAAAATACAAGTCATTTTCCAATTGATAAATGATCAAAGGATATGAACAGGCAGTTTTCAGAGGAAGAAATCAAAGATTTCTATAGTCATGAAAAAATGCTCTAAATTACTATTGATTAGAGAAATGCAAATCAAAACACCTCTGAGGTACCAAATCACACCTATCAGATTGGCTAACATGACAAAACAGGAAAGTGATAAATGTTGGAGAAGGGATGGGAAAATTAGAACACTAATGCATTGTTGGTGCAGATGTGAACTGATCCAACCATTCTGGAGAGCAATTTGGAACTATGCCCAAAGGGCTATAAAAATGTGCATACCCTTTGACTCAGCATACCACTTCTAGGGCTGCATCCTAAAGAGATCATACAAATGGAAAAAGGACCCACATGTACAAAAACATTTATAGCAGCTCTTTTTGTGGTAGCAAAGAATTGCAAATTGAGGGGATGCCCATCAATTGAGGAATGGCTGAACAGATTGTGGTTATATGAATGTAATGGAATACTATTATTCTATAAGAAGCGATGAGCAGGAGGACTTCAGAAAAACCTGGAAAGATGTATATGAACTGATGCTGAGTGAAGTGAGCAGAACCGAGAGAACATTGTACACAGTAAAAGATGACTAACTTTGATAAACTTAGCTCTTTTCAGGAATGCAAGGATCTAAGATAACTCCAAAATACTCATGATGGAAAATGCTATTCACATCCAGAGAAAGAACTTTGGAGTCTGAATGCAGATGGAAGCATACTATTTACTCTTTTGTTGTTGTTTTGTTTCATTTTGTTTCTTCTTTTGCATGGTTCCTCCCGCTGGTTCTAATTGTTCTTTACAACCTGACTAATGTGAAAATATGTTTAATATGAATGTATTTGTAGAGCCTATACCAAATTATACACTGTCTTAGGGAAGGGGAGAAAATTTAAAACTCAAAATTTTATGGAAGTGAATGTTGAAAACTAAAAATAAATTAATTAAAAAATAAATGCAATCCCCGCCCCCCCAAAGAAGCTTTGGGTAAAAAACCCAGCAGATTATATAATATTATCAGTTGATAGGTACTAATAAGGGAATTTGGGGAAACAGCTGATCTTGTCTTAGCACTATCTTCGGAGTCTTTTGTTCTAAGATGTCTCTAGCACAAATGACTTATATTTCCTTTCTCTTCCACAATTAAGTCCTGCCTTTGCTCCTCAGGAATGTTGCAGGGTGCCATGTTTGCTCCAGTATTTCAAATTTAGACCCTCAAAATCTCTATCTGGTTCTGAGATATCTCCTCCCCTTTATACAAATTCCTCATAGTGTGACTAAGTCTCTCCCACAATGATTTTGATTCATTCAGGATGATGTACAGATCCATTCACATTTGGTTCTGATTGACTCAATCTAGAAGTGATCTTAACCTAACGAAGGTGATTACTTTTGAGCAGGTGGGACAATCAATGTAGCCCTACTCCTAAATTATTAACATATCAATTCATCAACAATGATCTGCTTTGGTAATAGAAGTCTATAATAATAGTTAACATTCATATAATGTTAAAGTTGGCTTTAAGCTTGGCAAAGAGCTCATCTGATCCTCACAGCAGCCCTCTAAGTTAGGTGCCATAATTATCCTTATTTTATAGGTGAAGTAGCAAGAGATTAAGTGACTTCCCCAGATAGTGAATGTCTTTGAACTCAGGTGTTCCTGACTCCAGGTCCACTGGTCTATTCACTGTACTACCTAGCTATTGACGAATGAACAACTAAACATTTTGATCATTTGATTTTGAAGAGGCATGGTGGACAGAAGATGGAAGCGTGAGTAAGTAATTAAGAATAAATACAGAAAGAGTGCCTTCATTTTATAAAAAGTGTCAAGCATACAGAGACTCAGTATAAGCTGGAAAAATGCTTATAAAAACAAAAGACCTTTTGTTAATTAAGTTGGTAGCAAAAATAAGGTCAAAGAAGGAATAGGGTCATTGTTCAGGGTGCATAGGACAATGACAAGACAACTGACAAGAGAGAGCAGAACTGCAAAATTTTAATTTTGTTTCTGTTTTTTTTCTACCAGAAAGAATGATCTTTATACTAAGAAGGATAAAACAAACAAAATTATTGGAAGTTGAGATCAGGGGTGGGGAACCTTTAGTTCTGTAAAGTTTGGATTCAGTCCAAGAGTCGAACTTGAGGACCTACAGGGCCACATGTATCCTCAAGGCCACAG
Organism: Trichosurus vulpecula; assembly: GCF_011100635.1. Classification (NCBI taxonomy): domain Eukaryota; kingdom Metazoa; phylum Chordata; class Mammalia; order Diprotodontia; family Phalangeridae; genus Trichosurus; species Trichosurus vulpecula. The sequence continues at coordinate 151,123,874 of NC_050573.1, forward strand.
GGTGTCCATCCCTGCTCTAGATAAATGACAAGATGTTAAGGGAGAGCCTACTTGCCCTTAATGAGGTCAAATCTCCTTGCCTAGATAAATTACATGCTAAGTTTAAAGAAGAATTTGTGTACACGATTGCTGAAATGTTGTCAACAATCTTGGAAAAATTATGGAAAAGGGCAAGTTGTTGCAAAACTGGTGACCAATAAATTGAGTTCTGATTTGTATTCAGGAGAAGAATGTAGATTCTTATAACTATATATGTCAGTGAAATCAACTTTGATGCTTAGCAAAGATGTATTATTAAAGGCATATAGAAAGGTGGGATTCAGCCTAGACAATGACCTACACCACTTAAAGCATTAAGATGCTATGCCCTGATACATTAACCGTGCAGTAATACTTCTCTATTGAATCAATCAAACATATGCTTTACATTAAGTGCAGAAAAAGCCCTTAATCAGTTTAGTTGTTCTTGAAAGCCATTGGATTAACTAGAGGAACTTTGAATAGGAAGTATATTTAGAGTGGTTGAGGAAACTTGGTCATTCGCTGTGGTTCATCTAGAAAATAGCAAATTAGTTTGGAACTGAGAGATTCAAGTGGCTAGTGGTGGAAAAGGAGAAAAAATTTCCAGTGGAAAAGAATAACTTGGATCGGTTGTGGGGAGAAGGCCCTAACCTTGGTCTCAGTCTCCCCTCTCCCTGCCCCATTAGCCAGAGGAGAACCTTGTGCACTTCAGAGGACGAGAAGATTTGGTCTTGATCACTGGTGTTATAACAGCAACAGTTGATGTCAGTGTCTGCCTTGTGACCTGAGGACAGAATGGATATGATGAGAAAAGATCGATTCAAGTCTCTACAGGAAGCCCAACAGAAAAGCTGCATCTTACCTAAGGGGAACTTCACGAAGACCCCAGGAAGAGGAGAAAAGGACTTCCTGGAACGATTATGTGTGAGTTACTCTTTGCCATGTGTGCTCTAAGCTTGAGCCCCTTTTCTCTTGGACCGCATATTCCATTGTGGAAGAATGTGTCACAGACTTTTGGGGGATTGTTTTATACATGTTTCTAAATGCTAATCAAGTATGGCTAGCTAACTGATATCAACTGCTAATCATTTGGGAAAACACATTAATGGGGGCTCAATTTAGCATTGGAGAAACCTCCCAACCCCCAGAGCTTTTGCGCTGGAGATGTAGCAGTAGAGCTCAAGGAATCTGGTCCACCAGCTCAAACTGGAAACAAAGTAAATGCCTATTGATTTGAGTGTCTCATCAAATTGCTGTAGGTGAGTATGATATTATTGTGTTATAATGATGAATACAAAGAATATGGAGAACCACAGGAAAACATGGAACCAGATGTGAATTAAAGTAGTGTCAGGAAAACAATAAAGCAATGAGCACAACAATGGAAACTGAAAGAGTAACAACAACAGTCAAAATTTAAAATGAATGTTGAGTAATTATCATTTCCCAAAGAAGAGATATGGAAGTATTCTTCCTCCAAGTCTTTGAAGAAGTTGGTGACTACGGGTGTGGAACACTTGATACACCTTTGAAAATGGTTGATTGTGTTTAATTATGAGATGGCAAGATAGGATATGTTAGGCTAGTTTTTCTGAACAGTTTTTTTAATCTCTTTTTAAAATGCTGTTACAAAGGATGTTTCTCTGGATGCAGTGAGTATATAAACAAATAAAGGTGATACATAAACAAAAGATAGGAATATAAATTTTTCAAAACATCTCCAAAAGCTAAAATAATAGAACAAATCTAATGAAACATTTTTTCTTTTCTTTTATTACACAATTAGTAATACAGTGATTTCAAAATACAACTGGTGCATACTTTAAATTGGATTTAATTTAATTTAAATTTAATTTTTTCAATGGATAAAGTCCTTTCATTCCCAATAATAGTAATGTCAATAGCAATCCCATACTGTTTAAACAGTGCATGTATATACTTTAAAAAACAAGATGACTGTGTATTTTCTTTTTAATAGTACTTTATTTTTTCCAATTATATGAAAAGATAATTTTTAATATTCATTCTAAAAAATTTTTTTGAGTTCCAAATTCTCTCTCTCCCTCATCTCCCCCTCCCTAAGATGGTAAGCAATTTGATATAGGTTATATATATGCAATCATGGAAAACATACTTCTGTGTTAGTCATGTTGTAAAAGAAGGAAGAAACTAAAAGAAAAAAATAAGTACAGAAATAAAGTGAAAAATAGTATGCTTCAATCTGCATTCAGAGTCCATCAGTTCTTTCTCTGGAGATGGATAGCATTTTTCATCATGAATCCTTTGGAATTGCCTTGAATCATTGTATTGCTGAGAAAAGCTAAGTCACTCACAGTTGGTCACTGTACAATATTGCTGTTACTATGTACACTGTTCTGCTGGTTTCGCTCACTTCATTTTGCATCAGTTCATGTAAGTCTTTCTAGTTTTTTCCGAAATCAGCCTGCTCATCATTTCTTATAACACAGTAGTATTCCATTACAATCATATACCACAACTTGTTTGGCCATTCCCCAAATGATGGGAATCCCCTCAATTTCTAATTCTTTGCCACCACAAAAAGAGCTCCTATAAATATTTTATATACAAATGGGTCCTTTTTAAAAAAAATCTCTTTGGGATACAGATCTAGTAGTGGTATTGCTGGATCAAAGTGTATGCACAGTTTTATAGCCCTTTGGGCATAATTCCAAATTGCTCTCCATAATGGTTGCATTAGTTTACAACTCTCCCAACAGTACATTAGTGTCCCAGTTTTTCCACATTCCCTCCAACATTTATCATTTTCCTTTTCTGTTATATTAGCCAATCTGATAGGTGTGAGGTGGTACTTCAGAGTTGTTTTTATTTGCATTTCTCTAATCAATAGTGATTTTGAGCCTAATGAAGTATTCTAATCAGATATAGGGATAAGAACAGTCTTGCATTGAGAGGTGACTGATTTCAGTAAGGTTTAATGAGAAAGATACCAAATTGTACCTGTAGCATAAATCTGTTAAAACTCTCTCTTTACGACTTTTGTCAGGTTACAGTCTTAGTCCCTAATTGTTTTCCCTTCATATTGGTTACATGCAGGTCCTAAAAGTCATACTTTTTAGAAAAGAGTCTAATTAGCTTGGACCATAACTATGATTACAATTATGACTTATAACTCTAATGTGGATTGATCTACAATTCTGATGAATAATCACCATTCCCTGTTAACTTGGCTCCTGCTGTTTTCCTATTTTCTGCTTGCTACCCAAGATAGATAGAAATTTGAACCTGATGTTACATGACTAGACATGACATGGCTGGTTGTCCACAGAAGCAAACACACGTTTAGCTACTTCATGCAGCATTTATTCAATGTAGAAGTTATAATCAAACAAACTATGTAATAACAGGAAGCAAACGTGTAATAAAACAATAAAAATCTGCCAACAGATAGTGAGCCCACCTTTTACTAAACCCAGGAAGTCAGCCCAGACAGAAGATTGATCTGGATCTGTGAGTACTAAGACATGCACAGTTGGAGTTTGTTTAGTTCTGCATGACTAGATCTCCTGTGAAAGGCATGTAAACTATACAATTTCCACACAGCGTTCAGCTCACTCTTCCAGTAGGACAATCAGAAGCAGAGATGGAAATTTTGAAGGAATTCTGGACCTTGGACTCACAGCATGAAAGTGTGGGATTCTGTCTTGGATGTCTTGTCATTAGCAGGGAACCTCTTCTGGCTGCATGAAGGCCTTCGCAGAGCAAGATAAATTGACTCATAGGCCAGCTTACACCAAGAGAACATTCTGTAGCCATTGCTGGTCCTGTACCCCTTTCTCTTTGACTTCAGATATAGTCTCTTCCTACAAAAACTGCTTTTTCACTCCACTCCTCAGCCACATGGGGATAATAGCACCTACCTCCCAGGGCTGCGGTGAGAACCGAATGAGGTGATAATTGCAAAGCACTCAGCACAGTGTAAGCTCTATATAAATGTTAGCTATTATTATTTTTGTTTCTGTTTCTGCAAAGAAGAATGACCTTTACACTGAAAACGACATAACAAAAATGACTAACAGGGAATTGATATACACGATGAGTAAGGGGATAGTAAGAAGGAGCTTAGCTGACTTTGTTGAATTTAAGTCATCTGGCCCCTATAAACTGGACGTTCTTGGGTCCTGAAAGAACTGATAGATACGATTGTGAACCACTATCAGTGATACTCAAAAAATCATGGAAAACAGGAGTAGTACCACAACACTAGGGGAGGACCAATGTCTGCATTTTCAAAAAAGGGAAGGGGAAAAGGTCCGTAAACTATAGACCAGCAAATTTGCTTCTTGTGAAAATTCTAGACTAGACCATTAAAGAGATGGTTGGTAAATTTCTGGAAAGAGAACTAGTGATTACAAAGTGTCATCATGGTTTCATCAAGAATAAGTTATGCCAGACCAATCTCATTTGATAGGGTTACTGAACTAGTAGATGAGAAGAATGCTGTAGCTGTAGCTTGCTTAGATTCTACCAAAGCTTTTGATGTTATTCTTGTTGAAGATATAGAGAAATGTGTATTGAACAATAATATAAGGACTCAAAGAATATTTAACTGATATTTAATGCCTTTATATCAACATGATAGAAGATGTCCCTGGAACATCTCAGGGATTTGTGCTTGGACCTGGGGTACTTAAAATATTTATCAGTGCCTTGGATAAATACATGGCTGGTATGCTCATTCACCTTGTAGGTGACACAAAGCTGGGAAGGAGACTAGTCTGGTAGATGACAGAGTCAGAATCAAGAAGCATTGATAGGCCAGGGCATTGAGCTGAATCTAATAAGATGAAATTCGATAGAGATAATGTGCCATCTTGTACTTACATCCAAAAAAATGAACTGTACAAATAGAAGATTGAGGAGGTAGAGGAAGAGCAAGTTAGTTCAGAAAAAGATCTGGAGGTCTTAGTGGACTGCAAGTTAATTATGTGTTAGTAATATTATATGGAAGCTAAGAAAGCTAAGGAAACCTTGGACTATATTAAGAGGGGTATAGCTCATAGAAATAGGTAGGTAATATTCCCATTGTACTTTGCTCTCATCAGATTGTATCAGTAATATTGCATTCAGCTCAAGTGTTGCCATTTTAAGAAGGATATTGATAACCTGGAGAGTGACTCAGGATAGTGAAGGAGTCCATGTCAGATAAGAATCAGTTAAAAGAACTAGGCTTGTTTAGCTTGGGAAAGAGAAGAATGGGGTGGTGGGGGGGGGAACATGATAACTATGTTCAGGTATTTGAAGGGCTGCCATATGGAGCAAGCCATTTGCCTATAGAACCAGGAGCAGTGGGTGAAAGTGTCAAAGAGGTAGATTTAGGCTCTATGTGGAGGTGGGGAGGGGAACTTCTTCTTAACAATTAGGGCCAAAATTAGAATAGGCTACCTGGAGAGATAGTGGATTCCCTGCTCTTTGGAAGTCTTCTAGCAGAAGCTGGATTACCACTTGTGGGTATGGTATAATGGGGATTCCTTTGGTGTATGGGTTGGAATAAATGGCTGATGAGGTTCTTTCCAACTCTGAAATTCAGTGATTCTGCAGAATCCTTGAAATAGTTGGGACAGACCTCTGTGGAGTATGAGAACTTATAGGACCATTCAAGTTGCAGAATCATATAGAATTTCTGTCTCAGAAAGCTCATTAAGGGGTCCAATCAAATCAAGGTGGAGGGGTGGGCAGCTAATGAAACATTACCCCATGCAGGAGTGCTTCCATTTGTCCTGGCTCTCTCTCAGGCTCTTAACTGTGATGGATCCATTAACAGTAGCTGTGGGATTGGCATGACTCCAGTAGAGCTTCCACAAAATCAATCAGTCAGTCAATCACAGTATGTATTAAGTGCCTGTTAGGCACTGTGCTTGGTGCTGGTGACATTAATACAAAGAATGAAACAGTCCCCTTGCAATGGCTTACGTTGTAATGGGAAGACAAGGACACAACAAGAATAGCTACATTTACATAGCACTTTAAGATTTGCAAAACATTTTACACACATCGATTGTCTTGTTTGGTCTTCACAACAACCCTGTAAAGTGGGTGCTATTATTATACCTATTTTGCAGATAGGGAAACTGAGGCAAACTAGTTTACACAGAAACACACCACTAGCGTCCAAAGTCCAGTACTCTAGCAAAATATATGATTATATACAGAATATGTATAAAGTGAATAAGTAAAAATTTATACAAAGAAGTTAAATACAAGGTAGTCTGAGAGGGAGGGCAGTTGGGAGGGAAAATGTAGAAAATAGTATGTGGGCATTAATCTCGAAAGAAGAAGAGAGGGAATCTTTGAAGGAAGAAGTGCATTCTGGGCATGGAAATAGCTCTTGCAAAAGCACAGAGATAGGAACTGTCTACATCCTATCAGGCTCCTCCACTCTGGAATCTGAGCATCTTGCCCTACTGTCAGCTGAAAAGAATTCAGCTAAGAATTATCTTCCTTGTAATGTACTGTTTACATTTCAGTTGTTTGAAAAGTTTCCTTTTCATAACAAGGTAAAGAAAGCACGCTCATCTCAATCCCAAACAAGCCCACAGAATAAACCTGCTCTGCTACAGAGGTCTTCTGAATGGCAGCTTGGGGTTGCAAGCACAGGTTGGGGTCTTTGGAATGCTGCATGTAAACCTCTTTAAAGTGGAATCACGTCAACTCATCTTCCTTTAGCTCCTAATATGTGCAAGGCAACGTGCGAGGGTTGTAAACATATGATGAAGTGACGATAGCCAGCATCCCAGCTGCGTTGGTTTGGGTTGGTACGTGTCCTCAGTCTTCTTAAGGCTTATTTATCATCAGCCACAAGACTGTGATGACTCTGGCAGGCAGTACACCATATCTGGAATAGTATTGTCTAATTCTTATCTTGTGAAGGCCCGGCTGCAAGACTGCTCATGTCAGCTTTTCCCTGAAGCCATTTTGCAATTCTGTTTGTAGCAACCAGACTAGGAAGATCTGGCCCAACATCTTAGTGCCTAGGCAAGGCAGAAAACAGTAATAAGTCATAAGGAGTAAACTTTCCCATTTTGTTTTTCCATTTAGAAGGAAAAAAAAATCTGAGATCTGGGGCTAGAAAGGATATTTGAGATTATCTAGTCCAGAGATGTCAAACTCAAGCAGGCCAGAACCAGATAAAAATGAAATTGGGAATTGTTTGATAAATACAAAAATCCAGTAAAACATAGGCAATGTCAATTTGTGGTTTTCTCAGTCAATATGCTGACAGCAGTTTGTTTCTATTTGAATTTGATAACACAATTTCATTTTATAAGATGAAAAAACTGAAGGCCATAGAAGTTAGGTGACCTGCCCAAGGATATGAGTTATACAGGTATCCCTAAAGTCTGAACACATAGGAAATCTTGTTAACATCTCATTAACCGTTTCACTGAAGGCTCTGTGTTGTTCAGTGACTTCTTTTCTGGGGTATGCTAAAGGAGAAGGTGTACTCAATGAAAATCACAGATGCAATACACTTGATTGAACACAAATGAATAATGAGTGAATCTGCTAAAGTTGACAGCAATGTGGAGCTATTGCATCGAGTTCATGTGAATCTTGCAAAGAGCATCCACCTTTCCATCACAAATGATGGAAATCATATTGAAGATGTTATTTGTTAATATTCCAATTAAATAAAATGTTGTTGAAAATTTCATTCATTTCATTTCTTGAAAATATGCATTTTTGCCTATGTGTCCAGACTTTAGGAACACCCTGTAGAGCCAGGATCCAGAATTATAGGATCACAGAAGTTGAAAGGGACCTTAAAGGTGGTAGTGTGCTGATAAATGTTTAACAACAGGCTTTTGAGAAGAAAAGCAAACTAAATTAAACATCTCACACTTCTAAGTTCAATCTACGCAACTAGGTGTTTCTCCACTTTAAGTCGGGACAATCAACAAAACAATATATCAAACTCTGATTTGTAGATCTGCTGATTTCCCTGGTGTAAATGCTCACACTGAAAATTTAGCAATTGGGTCCAGAGCTAGCGTAAGCAAACTAGCACACCCTTTCTTAGAGGCCATTTTGCCTGAACAAAAATACCCTCTGTAATATGGCCAATAATAAGTGGGCAGTCCATTATGCTTATAGATAGATCTAATTGTTAGGAAGTTTTTCCCTGACATCCAGCGTAAATTTCACTTCGTGGCTTCCACTCATTGTTCTTCATTGTGCTCTCTAGGGCTGACCAGATGAAGTCCAATCTCTCTTCTACATAAACAGCCCTGTGCTTTAAAGTTTGCAAAGTACTTTGTGTATGTATGTATGTATGTATGTATGTATGTATGTATGTATATATGTGTGTATGTGTATATATATTAATATATTATAATTAATATATAATATTATTAAAAATATAAAAATATATAATAATTAATATATAATAATATATATATATATATAATTTCATTTTATCCCCACAACAACTCTGTGAGGTAAGTGCTATTATTATCCCCATTTTACAGAGGAGGAAACTGAGAAGGAAAGAGGCCAAACAACTTGTCCAGATTCTCATAGCTAGTTAAGTTCTGAGACAGGATTTGAACTCAGAGCTTCCTGACTCCTGGTCTAGCACTCTATCACGAGTACAAAGAATAAAACAACCTCTGCTTATAATGGTTTTCGTTCTATTGGGGAAAACAGTAGTGACAACAATAGTAATAATTAGCATTTATATAGCCCTTCAAGGTTTGCCAAGCACCCAATAGGTGCTGCCTCGTCTGTTCCTTGCAACAATTCTGTGTCCAGGGTCACATTCCAAACCTAACACTCTACCCACTGTGCCCCTTAGATACTTCATCCTTCCTAAAATGTGATGCTTAGAACCGAACACAATACACCAGCTGCAGTCTGATCAAGGGAAACTATCATTTCCCTAGTTGTAGGCACTATATCCCACACGCATCCCAAGATAAGAACTCTACTTCTTTGATTCTAGATTCCACAGTACATCTTGGAGAGGGGGAGAAGGAAGAAAAAGAGAAAGAAAAGTGATCAGGTCTAGAAGAAAGCCTACTACACTTGAATCAGAAGAACTTGACTTCTAGGTCTTGGCTCCGATACTTAGACATGCCATTCATTATAGGTCTTCCTGATCCTGGGGCAGCTAGGTGACGCAGTGGATATGGCGCTGGGCCTGCAGTCAAGAAGACTCATCTTCCTGAGTTCAAATCCAGCCCCAGTCACTAGCTGTGTTACCCTGGGCGAATCACTTAACTCTGTTTGCCTCAGTTTCCTCATCCGTAAAATGAACTGGAGAAGGAAATGGCAAACCATTTCAGTATTTCTGTCAAGAAAACCCAAATGGGGTCACAAAGTTGTATCAGTAAGGCAAGATTCATGACCTTGAGGATGACCATGAACATGCCTATATGGTTTGGGATCGGAAAGTATGAAAAACTCTCCAGGTAGAAGGCAGTGGAAGTATAACATTTATCTAGACACCAGAGGATCAAATCCCAAGACCAATAACTCCAATTCAATACAGCAGTAATTATATTACAAAATCAGTAAGCCCACCTCAATGTAGCAACAAGGAAATTATAACACAGTATTATAGCAAGGAACCAAGTCATCCTGTAACCTTGCCCTCTGCTGGGGCCTCCCTGTAAACACTCAGGAATCCTAACTGTCTGCTTGCCTTCGTTCTCTTCTTCCCTTAGTTCTCTGGTCTCGGCAGCTCCCTGGTTTCCACTCTCCACTCTCAGCTGTCTCTGCAGCTCCGTCGACTCCGAGTTCCTCCTCCTTCTCTTTGGGCTGAATTCCAACTTCTGAATTCTTTGCAGATTCTGAGTTCTATGTCTACCTTCTGGGTAGATATATACTCTTTTTAGGGTCCCAAGGGCTTCGTAACTCTTGTGACGTAATTAGCAAAAGGGTGTGGGCCTGGGGCCTCATGCCTAGTTAGTGAAAGGGTGTAAGCCTGCCTACAATCAAGCCTTTCCTAATCAAGTTTCTCCTAACTGGCTCCACCCAAGAAACTTCCCTTAACTAGCTCCATCTGAGGCTTATTGAATGGGGGAGGCGGGGGAGGGGAAGAAAGATTTTTAATCACATTATCACCACAAAAGTCAGACATAACTGAAAAAAAATTGAACAACAGCAGCAGCTTCTGATTCCAGGCCTGGTGTTGTATCCACTGAGCCATCTAACTGCCTCCTTTTTTCTATATAGCTTGGCTTGAGTAAAACCTACAAGATAAATTCACCAAAGCCACTCTATCTCTCCTTTGGTTGAAATTTCAGATGGTCCTGAGCCTCTAACTCTGATGGTAGTAGTGTTTGACCAAAGGAAAACATCAGTTCTTCTGTCCAGTCTGATCCCCAGCACATAGGCCACGACTCTTTATTTTTTTTATTTTTACTTTGCTATGGGCCTCTTCTTTTTCCAAGGGAGAAAGCAGGCTGCAGGAAAAATCAATGTATATCTGCTTCACTCTTCTTTCCCTAAGTTAAATTCTTTCTGGGCTCCTCAGGTGGCTTCTCTCTTTACTGGGAACTGACTAAAGAGATCCTGGTTTGTCATGGCAAAAGCAGTGGACAGAGGTGGGAAGTCCTGCTTAAAATCCTTCCTCTGACCTTGACAAATTCATCTCATTTTTCTGGACCTTAAGTACCCCATCTGTGAAATGAAGGGATTGGACTAGACCACCACCAAAGCTGCTTCTAGAGCTAAAGGTTGTCTTCCTGCCGCTGTCAGGTGTTTTCCATTGTCCACTAGTAGGTCCAACAAGTGAATCCTCTCTGGGCCTCAGTTTCTTTCAAATGGCCTCCAAGGTTCCTTCCCGTTCTAGACATATAGTTCTATGATCATCCAGTTGTTTGCATTACACTTCTTGGACCATCTACAAATTCAGCCAACATTCAAAGATTTTCATTAATTAATTTTCATTAGTTTTAAAATTAATTTCATTAATTTCACATTAAAGTTTTCATGAAGTTTTAAAAATCCCACCCCCCTCCCCCATTCCCACAGGATGGCTTTGACTCAGGGGTTCTTACAGCTAGTGGGCACAAACAACACAAGCAGGAAAAAAAATAACCTCTCATGCTGGAGGATTCAACAAACCACCAACATTCAATAGGAAAGCAAAAAGGAAAAACTTTTCCCACTGTTTTGCAGCAAAGTTCCCTGATGGTAGAGATTGTGACTTGGGGGTGTGTATAGAATATTGTAGGTGTTTCATGGCTGCTTTTGAGGCTGTTAAATTCTTTCTGGGGTCCTTCTGTTACTTTTTCATCATTATTGAGCCTCATGGAGGAGGTTATATACCTTCTTATACTGAATGTTACAAAAGGATTGTCAGTCAATCAAATATTTCTTGGCAGTTTACTATGGACAGGAACTATGCTAGATGTTGGTCATATAAAGAAAGTCAAAAACACAGTCCCTGCCTTGAAGGAATTTGTGTTCTAATGGGAGAGATGGCAGGCAAATATAAGATATATGTAGTGTAAATAGAAGGTCATCTCAGAGGAGAAATTGCTACTATGGTGGAGGAGGGGTGGGAAGGTGGGGAAAAGCCTCATGCATGAGGTAGACTTTGAGTTGAATCTTGAAGGCAACTACAGAAGCTAGCACACAAAGATAAAGGTGAAGAGCACTCCAGGGATGGGGCCAGCTAGTGCAGACAACAATACCCAAGATGGAGGGTCTTGTGTGTTGAGTAGCAAGGAGCCCAGTTGCTAGATTGTGTTTGTCCTTCATTTTCAAAAAGGACCATGACATCAGGGAGATGATGACATGACTTGCAGTTGACTTTGGTTTGAGTGAGGTAGGGCTGTACAAGGTCACCAGCCTCACTCTTCTTCCAGAGCCATCTGGGTCCAGTGGTCTGATGTTCATCAGGACGACTGGAGATGGTTGTAGAGTATATGGAGTCAGTAAAATGTCAGAAGACTGGATAGGTAGGAAGGGGCCAGGTTGTATTTATTTAGCATTTTATTTTTCCCCAGTTACATGTAAAAACAATTTTTAACATTGGAAGGGACCAGGTTGTAAAAGGCTTTAAATGCCAGGCAGAGGATTGTCAAAAACACTTATTATTAAGGCAGATTGCAAGAGACCTTCCCCCATTTGATTCTCTTCAAGAAAAATGGAATCCACATAATGGATTGCTTGTCACTGCCAGCAGCGATCACCTTGTCTTCCTTTAAAGAGAGACCTTAGCAGTCTTTAGAATTGATGCTATCTTCAATAAATATCATCATCGTTTTCTTAACAGACATTTGCAGAACATGCTAGCCTCTGCAAAAGCTTTACATCCATCATCCTCTCTGAGCCTCACACTCTGTGGGAATAATAATACTACATGTATGTAGACGAGGAAACTGAGTCTCAGGGAGGTACATGATTTGCCCATGATCACAAAGCAAGCAGTTTCAGAAGCAGGATTTAAACCTTCGTCTTCCTGATGTAAATCAAAAGAAAAAGGTGAGGGGGAATGGGGCTGGGAGAGGGGAGGAGACGGGAAGGTCTTGGTTTTAAAAAGGAGGAAAAAGGTTATTTTTTGACTATAGTCCTAAGTCCTATACTACATGTTTCCACTCAAATTGTAAGTAAAACAAAAGGTCATAGAATATTCTGTCTTCCTCTCTTACACCATCAGTCAGTCAATCAAGCAGCAAGCACTTATTACGTGCTAGGTGCTGTGCCCTACATATTTTAGTGCTGATTTAGCAGGGAAAGCCCTCTGACAAAAAAAAATATCCAAGATGTAGGTCATCCAATCCACATTTTGGTGGATTTTGAATTCCAGCTGTGTGACCTTGGGCGACTCCCTTGACCTCTTTGGATCTTAGTTCTGTCATCCAAAAAAAAAAAAAATTGAAGGGGCTTGGACATGGTAAGAAAAATGAGAAACCAAGAGGACATGGACATATAACAGCACAAACTGTATTATAAAACAATATTCACCGAATCATTTTCACATTGCTTAAGAATACTACTTGTGGGAATCTTGATCACAAAGTAGATAGAACCATGGACCTGAAATCAGGAAGATCTGAGGTCAAATCAAGCTTCAGCCCTTGCTAGCTGTGTGACCCTGGGCAAGTCACTTAACCCTGTTTGCTTCAGTTTCCTCTTCTGTAAATTGGGGATAATAATAGCACCTACTGCCCAGGGTTGTTGTTGTGAGGCTCAAATGAAATGATATTTATAAAGTGCTTAGCACAGTGCCTGACACATAGTAGGTACTATGTAAATGTTAGCTATTGATATATTGATAGTAGGCACTTCATAAATGCTTATTTCCTTTCCCCTTGGTCTCTTCCTCCCCCTCCCCCACCTCCCTGAGGAGAAATGTAAATCCGTTGAAGAGACTAGATAAGCAAAACCCAGAAATGACTGAAAACAGTAACCCATAGTCTGACTAAACCCAAGTAGGTAGGATTCACTTTTTGACAAGAATTGCTGGGGAAACTGGACAGCATCTTGACAGAAATTAGTTTTAGAGCTATTTTTTACAATAGAGCAAGCTCACATATAAAACCTGAATATTTTTAAAAGGTCATATTCAAATAGTCAAATAAATCCATGATTCCACTGACATGGGTGTTTTCTTCGATGACACCAGTTGCAATCCATTTGTTTCTGCCTAACCTTGTAAAACTTGTACAACTCTTGTCCAAGTGCTCCTGTAAGTTCACCTAGGGTGGGGTTAGGAGAGGGGTTGGGGAGGCATGCCTAACATTCTTGGGGCCTTCCTTACCTTCTCTTGACATCTCACAGATATGAATGGGCATTTAAATTGTCCAACTGTCATCCCTCACTTTTACCAAATGAACCGCTAGTCTTTTTCACTAAGTATATACCCTTGGAGATATCCTTGACTCCTTTTGTCTTTGAAGTCTCTTATTTCTTAGATTGTGGCTGGATTACACTTACCTTGTTCCTACTGTTACCCCTGTGAATGATACTCATTTTTTAGTTCTTGAGAGACTAGTCGCCATATAATAACATTGGTAGAATACTGGCGTTAAAAAAAATAGGTATTAGATTGAAGCATAACGGTTGCTCTCTTTTTCTTTTTTTGTTTCTTCTTTCTTGTGGTTCCTTCCATGGGTTCTAACTCTTCTTTACAACATGACTAATGAGAAAATATGTTTAATATGAATGTATATATAGAGTTTATATCAGATTGTATGCCATCTTGGGGGAGGGGGAGAGGAGGGAGGGAGAGAAAATTTAGAACTCAAAATCTTATGGAAGTGAATGTTGAAAACTAAAAATCAATTAATAAAAATTTTTTTTAAAAGATGAGCATTTATTTCTTGGAGAAGTTTTGAGGTCATCAAAAGAGTTTAAAAATCTCTAGAAATCAACAAATCCTCTCTCATCCTCTGTTTAATTCTTCCCAACCTATACAACCCTTGTCTGTGTCCTCCCATAAGTTTACCTGGGGTGGGGTTGGGGAGGCACACTTAATGTTCTTGGAGCCTCCTTTTGCTATCTGTCAAAGATGTGTGTATGTAAGTATGCATGCATATATGTCTGTATTATGTGTGTGCTTATGTATATATTGATATACAAGCTCTGCAGCTGTTCCATCTCATAAACTGGACAATTAACAGTCTTCATCCACTTAGTCTTTCCTATGTGGATAGTTAAAAAAATAGGTCAGAAGCTTTGGAATGATTACAGAGGCTATTCCAGGAGGTATTGTAGTATTCTGGGCCTTGATATAACTGTTACAATGCACCCACAAACTGGAGTATATGGAGGACTTTATTTTATATAGGGAATATATCTTCAACTTAGTGTGATAGCTCTCTCCATCACAGTGGCAAACACCTTTGGAGATTATCATGCCTTCCCATCGTATGAGTTTCCTGATTGTTTTACTATATCTTTCAAAGAATCTTGAATAATTCTGATGCATGTATAACACCACTAGGCGTTTTTGTGGAGCCCAAGGGTCTGTGCTCTTCTAACTTCTCCTTCTTTTATAGAAATTTAGCTTCTGGGACCTGTGTGTACACTATCAGTGGTCTCATGCTCCAATGACTCATTCTTCTTGGAGAAATCTGAGTCCCAAGTTCAAATTTTAGGATCTGCTTAGAAGAGTTATAGAATACTTCATAAAAGTCAATTGTGATTCATTTAGTCCCAGGTAGGTCTTAAATTACCACCTGCAAGGTCCTAGCTTAGATAGTTTGTGAATTACAAAACCTTTCAGGACCATCTCTCCGTGTACACT
Source organism: Trichosurus vulpecula (assembly GCF_011100635.1). Lineage (NCBI taxonomy): Eukaryota > Metazoa > Chordata > Mammalia > Diprotodontia > Phalangeridae > Trichosurus > Trichosurus vulpecula. The sequence goes on from NC_050573.1 coordinate 151,139,136, forward strand.
CTGATCTCGAGTATATATATTCTCACAAACAATGGGGGTGTGTTTCAACAATCCAGCTAGCAGCTGTTGTGGGGGTGAAAGACCAACACAAGCCCAACAACAAGCACGCTACCAGCATGCTGCAAAAGCCCAGGTTCTTTTGATCTGCTTTATTAAGGAAAGCAAGGTTAAGGGGTTGACAAGTTTACTTTAATTCAGCATACAAATACCATTCACTTAGTTCAGGGGGAAAAGCCAGCACCCTGAACTTCAGAGCAAATGCAAACAAATTACAAACATTGACAGACAAACCAAATACAGTTCATAGTTACCAACATCTAGGTTCAGCCTGGGAGCTCATAACAAGGGCTGGCCCAGAATCATGCACTCCACCATGGCTGTGGGTAAGAGCTCCGAAAAATAGAAAGCCAACCCCTGGTTTTATATCTTTTTCAGGGTCAAGGGTGAGTCACACATGCAACTCACCCACGTGACCTAAAATCGTCACAAAGAGGCGACTTAAACCCACATGGTCTAAAAGCCTCTGATGTCCCAAACATGTCACTCAAACTCATGTGTAAACTAGGCCCTCCCCTGAGGCAAGCAGGTCACCAAGGACTCCCAATCTAATCAAGGAAACAAAGGCCAAACTTTTCAAGGGCACTTGGTTGAACTGAGTGCTAAGAGCCCATCTTGTTTACCAACACACTCTATTGGGGTATGTATGAGAATCCCCAAGAATCATTTTGGACAGATATTACCTAAACCAGGATTAGCAGCTCAAGGAGTACATGGCTGGAGTGATAGATTCTAATTATCAAAGAAAAATTGTTGTGACGCTCCAGAATTTGGGTGAAAAACCTGCACAAGTTTGTAGAAATGATAGGATAGTTCAAGTGATTATTATCCCCTGTGAAAAAATCCCTTTGTGAAAACTGACCCTCCTCCCAAAACAACCACTAGAGGAATGAAAGGGTCTGGCTCTATTGATAGAATAAAATTGGGAGCTAAGGTATGGGTAAAATGGAAGCCAGATGATATTCCTAAGGCTGCAGAAGTCATAGCCCATGGGAAGGACAACACTGTAACAGTTGTCTATTCAGGGGAAGATAATTACCAAATCATACCCCTGAACCATATATTTTACCATGAATAGGGCTATAATAATAGATTCATGGAATCCAGAAGTATGGCTGATGCTGATAAATGCCACAAGCCACTCAGAAAGAAGGTGATTTTGTGTGATTAACAGATGAAAGTTTGTATCTGGGGAAAAGGCCTGGAGGGCAATCCTAGTCTCCATCTGGGATGGGACCCTTCTGGCTTAGTTTCCTTATTGTGTTCCCTTGGAAAAGAAACATTTCCTACCTGAGTTAGGCTATGGGATTGAATTTTTGTATAATTGGAGTCTCAACCAGAATGGGGATGATTTTATTTGAAGTATAATAGTCCATACTTGCATACTCTTTTGTTCTTTGTTTTGGTTAACCTTGTTGCTAGTTCTGTCTCCTTTAGGCTTAAGTACCATACACTTTCAGATGACTGCCTAAGCACCTAGCATTCTTGGATTCCTGCCAGCTTGCTAAAGAACTGACCTCTCCAATGGGACTCTTGGGGCAGGGACAGCTCTACATCCAATTTCAGCAAGAAGAAGCTACGGAAAATGAGACCTTCGCCCCTTACCCCAAGATTTTGAGCTCCAATCATTCGAGGGAGGGGGAATGATGATACTGTTCTGTGTACTTATTTTGTATTACCCTTGCTGTATTGTTTTATTGTTACAGTATTATTGACACCCATTTCCTATGTAATGGATACAAAGATCTAGGGGCCAACAAGTGAGCCATGTGGCCACTCTGATGGTGAGATATTAAGTATTTTGCAAAATTGATGTGTTCATTTTTGGGGGAGGCATTCTATTATACAAAAAAGGTGGGGAGAAAAAGAGTTTGTACCTATTTAGATACAAGTTGCCTATGTAATGGGCGTGAAAGATCTTGGGGCCAAATGTTAAGGCAATCAGTATGTGAGAAGCTCTTTCCCACCCATTTTAATAGGCTTAAGGTGGGGCCCCAGGTGGGGCTGACTAAGGGGGGGCCCCCCCAGCCAGCTAAGAAGGTCTGATTAGATCTTTGCTCCTAAGTTTGCCCCCAAACCCTAATTACTAGGTGCTAAGCCAATGTGGGTGTGACGCTCCCAGGGTCCTAAGGGGAGGTGCTAAGAGCGAAATCATAGGAGCTTAAGTTCTGGTTGCTCAGATGAGGCTTGATGATGTCTGAAACTGTATAAAAGGAGAGACACAGCTTGGAGATTGAGACTTGTCGGAGCCAGCAGCAAAAGCCAAAGGAGCTGAAGAAGCAGGCACTGCTGGTAGCAGGGCTGACCCCAGTGCGGACCGGAGAGTGCTGAACAAGGGCTTGAGGCCAGCGGGTAGTCTTCTTACTGGAGGGGGGAAGCATGAATGTGATTTGGTTTAATGTCATCATGTTTTTCTGTAACCTTCTGGTTACTCTTGTGAGGCAGACTTATTGGGCCTGGAAGCTTTTGGCCAGGATATCGAACTGGGGACACTGGTTCGTGGGTCTGCTACTTTGGAGCTTGAATACATGCTTTAATTCTTCTACCTTCTACTTAGAGAATTCTTTATATCCTGTGGTTCTGAACCATTCAGGCATATATATGATTTTCTTTGAAATCATGAATTCTGCCTTTATAATATAGGATGAACCAATTTATTAAGAGAATCAGGTTTACAAAATGTCCCCAGATATAATGGATACCAAAATAGGATATATTGGGTTTTTTTTTCCCCAAGGCTGCCTAAACAGACAGAGGAAGAGGAGAGTGAAGAAGAAAGAAGCCCCACCCCACCCATTACCATTATACTTCTCAGGCAAACTTGATGAATATACTACCTGTTATGTCCTTCCTCCAATCAAGTCACAGCAGCCCCCTCTGACCACGGTGAAAGATCATTCTGGCCATCCCAGAGGGAGCCCAGTTGTTTTTAGCTTTCCAGTCTCTGCTGCTACTACCATTCACATAATCTACCTTTTCTACCCACTCCCCAATTCTTTTTGGATGCCACAAACTTCATGGGGCTGCCAGATCCCATCATCTTACCCAAACTTGGTTAAAAGGTAATGACTGCACCTCCCAGGATGCTATGGAATCCCTCTATGGAAGCTTGTGGGTGGAGCTACATATATGCATTGGACTCATCTTGTTGGAAGAGAATCTTTAAGGTAGCATTCTGCTCTACCAGATCCAATGCTTTTTAAAATAATCAACAAGAAATAAAAACAATACATTGCTGTATTCTTTATTTACTTTGGTCGATCTAGTAATGACAAAGATGTGGTCTGTGGAATACTGCCTGTGAAAGTCTGCCTGTTTCCCACTAATACCTTCATTGAGGATTGAGTATGGATAGTTCTCATGCTTTTTTTGCATGAATATTGAATATGAGGCAGCTAGATGGTGCAGTGGATAGAGGGCTGGGCCTGAAGTCAAGAAAATTCATCTTTCTGAATTCAAATCTGGCTTTAGACACTAGCTGTATGACCCTGGGCAAGTCACTTAACCATGGTGGCCTCAGTTTCCTCATCTGTAAAATGAGCTGGAGAAGTAAATGGCCAGTATCTCTGTCAAGAAAATCCCAAAAGGGATCCGAAGGAGTTGGACATGACTGAACAACAATAACAACAGTAGGGAAAATAGGTGTGAAAGTTGGGAATTGTGATTTTCTTGCTCACTTTTTTTTCCAGTACTAAGAAGGTCTGGGATTTTTCCCCCCAACACTTTTACCATTTTCTCCACCTTCCAACATCTTGTTAATCAAACCCTTAAAACCCTCACAATGGTTACCTCCAACATGGATTTCCTTTCTAGTTCCATTTCCAATCCCTATTTATTCCCATTGCCACTTTTTTCTCTGATTCCTTGATAAGCACATACAATTATGATGTCAGGATCCATGTGGCTGCTTTATTACTCTTGACAATGAAAAAATTGTTATAAAAAGTATTTGCAGATGTTTTCCATTTTCTTTTGTTTGCTTCTCTCCTATTTTCCTTTTTAAATGCCCTCAAGATGATTTTGCTTCCTTGGGTCTCTTGCCAAGCTTTATTTAAACCGGTTTTACCTCCTACTTTTTTCCGCTTGAGAACATTGTTCATAATCTTCTGCCATCCTGCTCTTTAAGATTTTTCAAACAAGTTTATGTTCCAAATGGGTATTGCTTTTGGCTACCATCACTCTCTGCTTAGCAAATAAGTCAAGTGTTTGCTCACTTAGGCACTGTTAGGCTCTTGTGGTCTTGTTATATCAATTAACTCACATCAACGAAACTTCTGTATTAAATTAGTATGGCCTGTAATTGTGGGGCAGCTAGGCAGTGAAGTGGATAAAGCACCAGGCCTAGAGTCAGGAAAGCCTGAGTTCAAATCCAGTTCTCAGACACTTCCTAGCTGTCTGACCTTGGGCAAATCACTTACCTTCTGTTGCCTCAGTTTCCTTATCAGTAAAATGGAAATAATAATAGAACCTACCATCCATGGTTGTTGTGAGGATCAAATGAGATGATATTTATAAAGTGCTTAGCACAGTGCCTGACGCATATTAGGCGCTATGTAAATGTTAGCTCTGATTTTCTTTTATCCATTTTTCTCTAGCAATAACTTGTTTACATTGGCCAGAGCTGAGCTGTTTTGAATGCAGGTCATTTTTTTTCTTATTTTTATTTTCATTTTCAGCTTTATACTAATTTTGATATTTGCTTTAGAAGGTCAGTGGTCCAACTACACATAGACAGTTGATTCAAGAATGAGTCCCATAGAAGTAATGAATTGTTTGCTGTCTGTTAAAACATAAGCAATTTCCTTTTTGTGTGTAATGTTATTTGATGCTCACCAGATCCATCACCCACTTAACCTTTTTCTTTTTTTTAAGGAAATTATATATGATATATGTAGGTTCTGTTTTGTCTTCAAGTCTTGAGCCTTTCTCTTTTATTATTCCTGCCTATTTTTGCCAACATATTTCTGATCATCCTCAACTATTCAGATCTTTGCACTGAGGTCAATGAATATCAAAGTATATGTTGATTTAATTTGGAGAGTCTTCTCAAATTCTTTCTCTGCCTCTTTATTCTTTGCAAGCACTTGGTACACATGCTTGAAAACTTTTTTTTGAAGGGGGTAAGGCAGGGCAATTGGGGTTAAGTGACTTGCCCAGTAAATGTATCAAGTGTCTGAGGCCGGATTTGAACTCAGGTCCTCCTGACTCCAGGGCTGGTGCTCTACTCACTGGACCACCTAGATGCCCCTGCTTAAAAACTTTGGAAAAATATTTGCATCAAATATCATCTATAAAAGCCTGATATCCAAGATACACAGGGAATTAACACAAATATATAACTATTCCTGAACAGATAAGAGAGGCAGTATTTTATAGTGGATAAAAGTTGGCCTCAGAGTCAGGTACACCTAGGTTCAAGACCTTTCTCTGACAGTTACTTGCTGTGTCATTGTTTAGTTGTTAGCTATGTCTGACTTCATGATCTCATTTGGGGTTTTCTTGGCAAAGATACTGGGTGTTCAGGGAGGACTAACACCTCCGGTGTGAGGGTTTTTTCAGGGCTGCTTATCCACCTTTGGTGTCCAGCTCCTACTCAGCTCTCACCTGTGACTCCAAGAAGCTATAACATTAGCAGTTGCCACATCCCGGTAAACCATCTTGGCAGATGGCTAAACCAGGTAGAGGGTAACCGATAGGCCTCAAACCTTTTGATGAGTTAGGGGGATGTCTACCCCAAGCGTATGAAGATTTCCCCCAGCAGAATGGGGGAATGTTCTAATGGCCATGAAGGCAGTTGAAGCAGGTGCTTTGGAGCATTTAGAGCTTGGTTGGGCATTGAAGAAGGCAAGGTCCCAGGTCATCTCCAGTCATCCTGACTATTGTCTTGCCATTGGACTTCAATGACTCGAAAAGAAAGAGAGAGCAAGGCTGATGACTTTGTGTAACTCTGCCTCACTTCAATCCAGTTCATGCACCCTGTGTTGTCATTGGTCCTCTTTGAAAACAAAAGATGAACAACAGTAATGACAACTTTCTGGGAGACCCTGGGAAGGTTGTTTTACTTTTCAGTGTTCTAGGTAACTCTCTTAGACTAGAAGGTGTCATGATGCATTGGTAGCAGACGTTCTTCACCAGTACCAATGAAAGCCCAACTTTGGTCTCGATAACTCCAGTAAATAAGTCATCAAATGCTATGAACAGGCTGTTTTCAAAAGAATAGCAAACTCAAAGTGAGCACCTGAAAACATGTTCCAAATGAGTCCAAACAACCCTGAAGGTTCATCTCAGTCTGTAAATTGACAAATATAGCAAAACCTGGGAATAATCAATGTTGGAGGGACTGTGGGAAGGTAGGTACACCGATAGACTGTGAGTGGGTCTAACTGTTCTCAGCATCAGTTTGTAATTATGCAGGAAAAAATTATTTAATTATCTATATCCTTTGACCAAGCAATACCACCATTGGCATGTACTCCAAAAGGATATAATGACAGAAATAAAGGCCAAATATGTACCAAAAGATTGATAAAAGCACTATTTGTGGCAACAAAGGGCTGGAAATACACTACATGCCCACCAATGAGGGAATGTCTTTAAAAAATTGGAATATATGAACATAATGGAATGTTACTGCATAGTAAGACAAATGTGGAATTCAGAGAAATATGGGGAAATGTGTTGGAACTGATGACAATAATTAGCATTTATATAGTGCTTTAAGGTTTGAAAGTGCTTTATAACTATTAGCTCATTTTATCCTCATGCCAATCGTGAGAAGTAGGTACTATTCTTATCCCCGTTTTATAGATGAGGAAACTGAGGCAAGTTGAAGTTCAGTGACTTGCCCAAGGTCACCAGCTAGTGGGTATCTGAGCTCAGGAAGGTCTTACTGACTCCAGGTCTAGCCCCACAGCTGCCTCTCTATCAACTGCCATTGATATATAGGGAAATAAACGGAACCAAGAGGACAATATGTCTAATGACTACAGTAACGTCAAAGGAAAGATAGCACAAAGAAGTTGGATTATGAATAACTGAAAAACCATTGAAGGCCTCAGATAGCAGATAGTGAAAGGAGTTATGTCTCCCTTCTCAGAACAGAGGCAGGGGGACTACTGGAAAGAATGTTGTATATGTTGCCAGATACAGAAATTATCTCATTCAGTTATTAACAAGGCATTAATAAGCATGGCTATACTGTAAACCAGGTGGATGCATCTCATCCTTGATGTTGAAAAGGAACAGGACTGGGTGTTTTGCTTAATTATTTTTCTTTGTCACTAGGGAGGGTTTATTCTGGAAGAGGGAAAGAAGTTTTTTTTTTACTCTAGAGATGAATGTGATTTAAAGACAAAAGTTATCAATAAAACACATTAAAAATAAAGTTCTTAATCTTTTCCTCAAACTGAGGGGGATTCTTAAAGCAGATGATTCTTTACTGATAGAGCAGACAATGTAGTTAATAACACTGTTTTGTTTATTCATCCATTAGAGTTGCAAAGTTACTGGCTTCTGATTTCTTATGCTGAGACCGTCATAGATGGGAGTTGTTTATTTGGTGTGGTTTGCTGGACTTGGAATCAAGAAGAGCAGTGTTCAAACCCTGCCTCAAATGCTTACTATCTGTGAGGCCATGGTCGAATCACTTAACTTCTTTCAGACCCAGTTTCCTCATCTGTAAAAAGGGTGATACTGATAGTATCTATACTTCAAGTTTGTGGTGAGGGACTAAATGAGATAATTTATATAAGGTGTTTTGCAAACCTCAAAGTGTTATTTGTCAACTTCTCCTCTTTCACTTGTACCCTCTTTCTAGGACCTTTTTCCCCCACTCTATAGCCTAACTCTAGCTATGTAGGTACTAAGTTTAATAAAGCTCATTCTAGCTGATGGTTTTAATGCTTTTCCAGGAAAATAAAAAAATTTTTTATATCACTTGTGTTAAAATCTGTCCTGTGCTGGAACATTTGCTCTCCAATTCTATTGTCAGAAAGGAGCTACAGCAAGGTGAATAGTTGAAGTTTGCACAAGTTTTTTCACTTCTTAGAGCTTGATGGCTTACAAACTCTACCCTCCCTTAATGGGCCTCTTGGGAAACAGTCCTATGTTTCTTAGAGATCCCAAGATGTGCACATGCGTTGTGCTGGCATGCTTCCAGTTCCTTTTCAACATCGAGGATAAGATGTGCACATCTGGTTTATAGTGTAGCCATCCTTATTAATGCCTAATTTCTTCTCCAAAATAACACCACCTGCCATCACTCAAGCTTGAGTTTCCTAAGAGCCTACATCAATGTTTCCTGGAATACTTCATAAAACAAATTCCCACTGATGACAGTCTTTCACCTCCCCTTTCCTGAGAAGCAATCATGAAAACAGAGAATTCCAGCATTTCCATAGAGGCTCGGGAATTCTTCATATCTTTCAGCTTTCATTTGTACCAGGGTTCTCATCTTAAGAAAATTAGTAAGAAAATCTTTCTTCACACCTAAAGCTTTTGTTATCTTTTAAAATAGGTGTGTGCTGATTTATAAACACCCAAATAATAAATGTTGAGTAGCTATAGTTATGCCAGATGTGGAAATGGGCTTCCCTCATCCCCATAGGCTGAGAAGGATTTCTCATGTTTTGTTATCTCCTTACGATCCACCAGGTAGTCACCACCATGCCTGAAAGGGGACACATTCCTTATGGTATCGTGTTTCCTACTTTTACATCCAGTGATCTTCCTATAGGAACAATTTAATAAATGGTGGTTTGTCCCCAGGCCAGCCCACAAAAATCTATTTAGCTCAGAATGTAGCAGAAAATACTGTTAGTAGCATATTGTAAGCTACTCAAGGGTGGGGACTGTCTCATATATCTTTGAATCTCCAGAGCAGAATGTGGGCTTCCAATACAGTGCTACCCACCTGACACAATATATCCAAGAACGCATCTTTACCAAGTTGTTTTTCTTCCTTCTCACCAGCAAAAATAGTTATCAGACATTCAACCCTCCGGTAGCTTCTTTGATCTCAGTCTCATTTTGTCCATCTGTAAAACTGAAATGATCATATTTGCTCGCACAATTCCCTCCTTCTCTCTGATATTTTCACTAAAACTCAGAATGAGAAGTGGACCATTCTGCAACATTAAATTACAGAAGTTAAATTACAAAACATTCCTTATGTTAACAAAGAAAGACAAATAATTTTCATGGTTGGGCTATGATAAAAATTATACTACCTAAATTAATTTATACACTTAATGTTATACCAATCAAAGTACCTAGGGGGAACCGAATAAGTATTTACTAAGTGCCTACCAAGTGTTGAGCACTGCGTTAAGTACTTTGCAAATATTATCTCATTCAATCCTTACAATAACCCTGGGAGGTGGGTACTATTATTATCCTAATTTTACGGTTGAGGAAACTGAGTCAGATAGAAGTTAAGTGACTTACTCAGAGTCACACAGCTAGTAGGTGTTTTGGAATGGATTTGAACACAGGTCTTCCTGATTCCAGGCTCTATCCACTGCGTCACCTAATTGGCCTTTATATAACTTGACAGAATGATAACAACCTTCTCAAGGGAAATAATTTTCATATATATATACATACATATATGTGTATATATACACACATATATGTATACATATATATACACATATGTATATATGTATGTATGTGTGTGCGAATGAAGAAAGCCTACCATTACTGGATTTCAAACTATATAATAAGGCAATAATCATCAAAATTACATGGTGCTGGTTAAAAACAAAAACAACTCCAAAAATCAGAACAGCAGAATAGACTAGAAAAGCAAGACTACAAAGCTATAGAATACAGTTATAATCCAGCTTCCAGTAAATCTGAAACTCAAACCACTGGAGAAAGAACTCCTACTTGAGAACTAGGAGGAAACTGGAAAGTAGTTGGCAAAAATTAAACTTAGAGGAGACCAAAATTTTGGAGCAAAATAGGGTCTAAATAGAGGTGACCTTAATGTAAAAAAAAAGCTATTATCATTAAAAATCATAGAACGAGAGGAGAATGAAAGAGGTACCTTTCAGATCTATGGCCTGGGGCAAAATTCACAAGAGAAAATAAACAATTTTGACAATAGGGAACTGAAAAGTTTTTTCATCGACAAAATCAGTGTAAGTAAAATAAGAAAAATTGTCAGTTCAGGAAAAAAATTATTCACTTCAAATATATGTGATGTGCAAGATATATTAGGAATTGATAAAAAAGACCAAGAACTATTCCCCAAAAGGTCAAAAGATAGAAATAAACTTTTTTGGGAGAAAAAAAAGTACATAACCAGCAGTTTTGTTTTTTAAAAAAGTTCCACATCACTAATTAAAGCAATTAAAATGAAAACAACTCTGGGGTTTCACCTTATGTCCTCCAAATTGGCGAAGATTATAAAACATGGAGACAATCAATAATCAGTGCTGGAGAGGTGGGACAAGGACAGACATACTAAGAAGCTATTGATGGAGCTTTGAACTGGTCCGACCATCTCGGAAAACTATTTGAAGTTACGTGAGAAAAGCAATTAAACTAGTCATGCCCTTTGACCTAGTGTCACCCGTACTAGGCACTTGTCCCAAGAAGATCAAAGATCAAGAGGGAAAGTTTCCACATATACAAAAATATTTATAGCCATATTTGTTTGTAGTAGCAAGAAATTGGAAATAAAGCAAGTACTCAATGATTGAGGTGATGGATAAAAAAATGGGGTATATGAATATAATGGAGCATTATTGCATTATATGAAATGATAAATATGAAGATTGCAGGGAAACTTGGGAAGATTGGCATGAACTGAGGCAAAATAAAATTAGCAATACCAACAAAACAATATCCACAGAGATCACAATCAGGCAAAGGAAAATATACTAAAATAATATTGTCAAATGAGATATTTGTAAAATACTTGGTAAAGTGCCTGGCACATAGTAGGTGTTTATTAATGTTTATTTACTCTCTTCCCCCTTATTCCCAGATGAACTCAGATCAGTGCAAACACTGATCTTGACCCCAAAGGACTGAGGAGGAAATGTGCCTTTCTTGTCTTAGAAGAGAAGTGCTGAAACAGAGGTATAGAGTAAGGTGTCTGACACGGTCAGTGTTGATTGGTTTTAACTTCTTTGTTACAAGGAAAGATTCTATGAGAGAGGAAGTGATATTGAGAAAGGACAGCAATGTTTTGCTTTGTTAAATTAAAGGGGGGTAACTAGGTGGTGTAGTAGATAGAGCATGGGCCCTGCAGTCAGGAGGACCTAGGTTCAAATCCAACATCAGACTCCTGACACCTGACATTTACTAGCTATATGACGGTGAGCAAGTCACTTAACCCCGCTTGCCTTGCAAAAAGAAAAAAGAAAAAGAAAGGGAAAATTGAGTGCTGACAAGTTCTCCTTTTCCCCAAGTCAGTGTCTGTTTGTTCTGTACCTTAAAAATGACAAGACACATTCAATTTAGAAAAGCCTCTCTTTTCAATGTGTTTGCTATTCCAAAGTAGATAAAGAAAAAGCAGTGAGGGGGAAATTATGTAAGACAAGCATTTTTTAAAAAGGCTTCTCAAAATGAGAGTGAAATATGTAAGGGGACCCATTAGGAGGAAAACATGTCAATTTTATCATATATTAAGTGGGATTTAATTGTAAAGAAAGTCACTGCAGGAATGTAAAGCCTGATTGGATGTCAGAGCTGGCTTTATTTTAGGATAAATGGGTACAGTTGCTCTGGGTCACATACCATTGCAGGAGGGGCATTATGGGTGCTCTTGGTAAGAAGCACTGTGGTACAGAAGTCCTTTGGGGGTTGTGGGGGGAAGAGAGGGAAGAGGGCAGGACTTGAAAAGGCAGCTTTGCTCATTAGAACAATCTTCTGCTTAAATTCTGGCTGCTTTGGGCCATAGTCTGCAGGGGTCAGATGTAAGTAAGTAAGTAAGTAAGTCTGCCGTTTAATTTGTTGGCCATTGTCCTTCCCAAACCATCTGCAGGCCACTAGCCCTAGCCCTTAGAAAAATATTTCAAGGCTGTTTTTAATGGTCTCCTGCGTTGCTATTACAACCATGATGGATGATTGTATTGCTTTGTGTTTTGTACAGAGGTCTTACCCTATGAGAGACAACCTGGTTATTGTAGCTGGCCTTTGCTACTTCCTTGCGGAACACACTGTGTTCACATCCAGGATTAGCTACTAGTTTTGGAAATGAAAACTAGTATATTCTATATTGTGTTGTCAATATCAAAGTCACTGTAATCATAATATTTTTTCCCTTCCATAAATTTTTTTTTGAAAAGTCAAATCACATTTTTCTTTAAAAAAAATTTATTGACACCTTTTGTTTTTAAGTCACAGTCATGTCTAGAGAAAAAAATGCCAAATGCGCAGTGAAACTTCCTTGTAAGTAAAAATATCTCATACTCTTACGGCATCTGTTAACGTATATAACATTTTGCAGTAGCAGTCCCCCACCTCTCTGCTGTGAGAATGGGGTTATATTTATCTGTTCTCTTGGGTCAAATCATGTTAAAATAAACAAACAAAAAGATTATATATTGAAAAATCAACTCCCTTATTGAAGCTTATATAAAGTCTTTTACATGCTATTAGATTATGAGCTTCTTGAGAATTGGGACAATCTTTTGCCTCTCTTTGTATCCCCAGCGCTTAGCACCATGCTTGGTATGTAATAGGCACTTAACAAATGTTTATTGATTATTGGTTGCATGCTACATATTCAAGTCAATATCAGTTCCTTGAAGGCTATTATAAGGATATCACAGCCAGCTAGAAAAATGTCATTCCTCTTAATGGGATTCTGAGATGAATGACAACTTGGGCATCAAACAGCATCCAAGTGAGGATACAGCCTTAATGGGCTCTCAAAGCTCTAACCTGGTCAGAGGGATGATGTCATATAGTTCCACCTGGCATGACTCTTTCTAGCAGAGTTAAGCAGTCCTCAGCATGTCTCCTTGGAGCAATTACTCTGTGATACCTAGAGTACATTAATTGAAGAAGGAGGACGGAGTGACACTGTTCTAGTTGACTCCACCGCAGGATTATCAGTGGGAAGGTTCAGCAGCAAACACCTCCTAGCTAAAATGAATGTGAGTTTCAAGTGCCTGGTATGGCAGGGCTTACAATTCTGGGCAGTCAGCAAGTATTTAATGAGAGCTGATGCTGAAATTTCTGAGCAGGACAAATAAAACTGCCCTCACTCTGAACCAAGTCCCTGTTTCTTGGGTAAGAGCTAGAGCACTAGCCCTGACCTTCCTTCAGTGGAATTTCCAGGTAAATAGTATCCCTCCCTGGGTGGAAGTCAGGGTCGAGGTGGAAAGCATGTTTGTTGTTTATTTTTTTCTTTTTTAGGTTTTAAAGGAATAAAGAACCAGAAAATTAGTCAACCTCCCCCAAAAGAGGCTCTAGAATCAGAGGACCTTGGTTCAAAAGCTGGCTCTGCCATTTGCTACTTCTGTGATCTCATGGGAACCACTTTAATTCTTCTGGCCTCAGTCTCTCCATCTGTAAAACAAGGAATTTGTAGTGACTGAGGATTTGTAAGGTATCAATGCTCACTCTAAAAATTTAACAATCAGCTCTCCCAAGCCAGTTTAGAGCTGGCTCTAGCCTGCCCCTCGACATAACCTACCTAAATCAAAGCTCTTTGGGAAGAGTCTGACACTTAAGCAATCAAATAAGCATTTATTAAGTGTCTATTGTGTGCTAGGCACTGTGTTAAAAACTAGAGTCTTTAGTAATTTTCAGAGTGTAAAGAGTTCCTGAGATCAAAAAATTTGAGGTCCACTTGACTAAATGATTTCTAGGTCACCTAGTTGTCTAAGGTCCTTTCAAGTCTTAATCTGTGACCTTGGTCTGATGATCTACAGCTACGTGGGCGTTAGCTTGGGCTCATTTGACCTATTCCATTTACCTACATCATAAGACCTCAGTTTCACCATCTGTGAAGGATACAGTGTCCGTTCAGTTCAACAAGTATGTATTTATTAAGTGCCTAGTTTGTGCTAGGCACCATTCTAAGTGCTGGAGATACAAAGACAAAAATGAAAGAGTTCTTGCCTTCAAGAAGCTTACAATCTACAATAAAGAGCTAGAATAGAATGATCACTAACAGATCTTCCATTTCTAAATCTAATGGTCCTATATTCTTACACTGCATTGCTTTACTAACTCCTTCAAAAATTTCCTGGAGATAACTGGCAAGAGTTCAGAAAAATCTTCCTCAAAGCCTCTTCGGTATTTCCTAAACAGTGGGAGGGGGTGAGGTATGCTCTTTAGACCCTCTCTTTAGCAAAAGGGAGATGGTGGCATGTGGAATTACAAGAGCTCTCACACTTTCCAGACAATCAAGCTACAAAATAATTCTTCAGAAACAGCCATATGGCTGGCTGAACCAAATGCACCAAGTGATGAAACCCAGAGTGACACACTGGAAATATGCGGCTCACTGAGTCATTGGTTAACCAGTTTCCAGGGCCTGAGTCAGGAGATTACAGGACTTTCACTGCTGTCTGAATCTGAATCCCAATGGGTGTGTGATGCTTTTATCCAGCTGCTCTCAGGCAATGTGATTCCTCTGTTAAAATGCCTAACGCTCCTAAATTAGACTTTGGGGGCTTAAGTTCAGGGTTGATTGACCACCTCAAAGAGGGTTGGGAAATTTTCTGTATGCCAATCCTCAGAAGCAGGAAATAATCCCCTGTTCCTCTTACAAGTTCTCTTCTGAGATCATGAAGAAATAAAAGAAAATTCATGCCATTCTCCACCTCAGTCCTCCTCAGTAGACCCTCTTCCTTCCTTTCTCCAGTACATGCCTCTTCTTTGTTCAAGACTAGACCCCAGGCTCACCCTCTTCAGCACCGGCTCACCACATCCCACTCTGGCAGCGCCTTCTAGCCGTAAACCTCAGCACCCGTGTGTATGGTCTGTACTGAATTACCTGGCACCTGTTCATTTGTTCCTGAGGAATTGTTCTCAAGCTATTCCATGCATGTACATCTCTTCTCCCCAGGGGAGATCATGAGAGACTTGAGGTCATAGAACGTGTTGTCTCCTGCTCTTTTTTTTTAATCCCCTAAAATACCCAGTCTCATGCTAGGAGCATAGTGTGTGCTTAAATATGGCTCAGTGAATGAATGAAATTGTATTTATGTATATCTTTTTATTCAGTAAACATACATGTATACACATACATACACACACACACACATTCCATCTTCCCCTAGAATGGCAACTCCTTGAAGGCAGGAATTGTTTCATTTTTTTTTGTCTTTATATCCCTAGAACCTAGTACCTAGTAGGCACTTAATAAATGCTTGTTGATTCATTGAATAATGAATGAAGAACCAGAAAATTAGTCAAGCTCTCCCAAAATAAGCTCTAGAATCAAAAGACCTTGGTTCAAAAGCTAGCTCTGCCATTCGCTACTTCTGTGATCTCATAGGAACCGCTTTAATTTTTCTGGCCTCAGTCTCTCCATCTGTAAAACAAGGAATTTGTGGTGATTGAGGATTTGTAAGGTGTCAATGCTCACTCTAAAAATTTCACAATCAGCTCTGCCAAGCCAGTTTAGAGCTGGCTGTAGCCCACCCCTCAACATAACCTACCTAAATCAAAGCCATTTAGGAAGAGTGAATGAAAATAAATGAAAAAAAAACTTAGGAATACATTGGGCAATTAGGGTCATTTGGGATCTGATTATCAATTCAAGTTTTCCTCTTAAGCAAGTCTAACTCTGCATCCATGGTCTATAGAAGCCAGGTAGCATGGTGGACCTGGAATCAAAAAGATCTGAGTTCCAATCCTGCTTCAGACATTTATTAGCTGTGTGAACTTGGACCAGTCACTTAACCTCTCTCCCTCAGTTTCTTCATCTATAAAATGGAGATAATAATAGCACCCATCTCCTCGGGTCATTATAAGGATAAAATGAGATAATATTTGTAAAATGCTCTGAAAAGCTTAAATATATATATATACATATATATATATATAATACACACACACACACACAAATATCCTTTTCAAAAAATCTTTTTCTTCTTCTACATGTTATTAGCCAATGCAATAATAACACCATGTATTTATGGAGTTTTTTTTTTACATTAAATTTATTTTATTCTGAACTTAAGAAATAAAATGATCATTTCCATAACATAGTAGAATTCTAAAAAAAAGGGTGATTACACATGAAATCGCAAACCCACCATGTACAACTTGCTATTCCTTTTAAATATATAATAAAGTTATCATGTAACTTTCTTTTTTCCCCCATAGGTGTTTTAAAAAACTTGCTATCTTATTGATACTGTATCATTCTCACTATGAGAATGCAGACTTGTGATTTCATTATGTAAGGGGGAAGATTAGGGGAGATAGAAGAAAACTTCCAGATAGAGAATCCTACCACCAACATAAACTGACAGCTCATAGATCACTTTTGATCTTAGCAA
Source organism: Trichosurus vulpecula (assembly GCF_011100635.1). Classification (NCBI taxonomy): domain Eukaryota; kingdom Metazoa; phylum Chordata; class Mammalia; order Diprotodontia; family Phalangeridae; genus Trichosurus; species Trichosurus vulpecula. The sequence goes on from NC_050573.1 coordinate 151,155,668, forward strand.
GTGGCTTAGAACACCAAGGAGTTACATAGCTTGACAGTGTTTGGCTGAGGCAGGACTTGAACTCAGATCTTTCTGTCTTCAAGGTCAGCCCTCTATCCACTAGGCCATTCTGCCACGTAGTGTTATGAAATTAGCATCTGTGGCTCATGTTTCTAGCTAGCCCATGGTGCTGAGGTTAAAGTTTAGACATTTTACATCACGTTGTTGTTGTGTTTGTGCTTCGTTCTCCAAGAGGACCATGACATCAGAGAGATGATGACATGACTTGCAATTGACTTTGATTTGAGTGAGGGAGGGATGGGCAAGGTCACCAGTCTCGCTTTCTGCTCTAGAGATATCTGGATCCAGTGGCCTGATATTCACCAAGACCACTGGAGATGGCCTAGGACGCATTGGGAGACCCTGGCCCTTTTAGGCTAAGGTCTTTTCAGGTTCTCACTTTGAGTGAGGTAACACCCATTCAGTGAATAGGCCTCTTTAAGAAGTTAATCAAGGGGTGGCCCCTTTAATCAAAACTCAAAAAAAAAATCATACTGGGAGGGGAAGACCCTCAGGGTTCCTGGCCAAAAGAGAAAGTTACTATTGGTATTCACAATCACTCCATGCTAGGAGGGCAGGGACCTATTGTGCAATCTATGAGCTCCAGAGTGAATTGGATTTAAGGCTTGGTTTTTGAGAAGGAAATCTAGCCAATACACCCGAAGTTAAGGAGACAGCCTTCAGCCATCCTCTCTGTGCTCCATTTCACATCAGTCTCACAAATGACTGTAGAGTTGGAAGGCTTAGACGTGGCAGGGAGGTGAGAGACTAAGGAGGGAACAATGCAAACCTGACATGGGCTACAAGTCAATAGCATACTCTTCCTCATTTACTAGGAACTTGATGAGAGAGGAGGTCCTTCCCGGGACTAGTCTGGTGACCTTGATCAAGGCCACTTCTCTCTGGGCTTCTGTTTCCCTGTGGATATAAGAAGGGGCAGTCTGATATAGTGGAGAGAGTATTGGGCTTGGCATTAGAAACACCTGAGCATAAAAACCACCTGTGAAATTTCGTCGCTGCATGACTCTGGACAAGTCACTTCATCACTTGTACCCCAACAACTCCCTAGGAATTATCTATGACTTTCATAAAATAGGAGGATTGGACTACATAATTACCAAAGTCCCTTCCATCTCTAAATCTTTGACTCCAACAGCACATTGAAGAATAGCAAATTAATGCGATTAGAATCAAGTCCCACTTATTCCAAACATTGAAACAAAGGCATGGGATATTTCTTCTTCCATCTATGATTTGTTAAGCCCTTTAAGTGAATGCCATTTGACCTGAAGAGCAAACACTGTTTTTGGTGTTTGGCGGTTGAAAACTCAGTCAATCAATAAGCATTTATTAAGCATCTACTGTGTATCAGATACTATGCTGATCACTGGCCATACCATACAAAGAAAAGCAAAGAGAGTCCAGGCCCTCAAGTAGCTCATGGTTCAATGGAACTACCAGCATTTATTCCTTGGGCAAAAGGCCCAAACGTTTGTAATGCAGCTAGATGAGAAAGCCTCAGGATTTTTGAGCTAAGAGAAACCTTAGAAAGTATTTTCCCATATCTAGTACAACTGCTACCTTAAAGTCACAAACCTAATTAGTAACTGAGATGGGACTAGAACTCAGGCCTCCAGATTCAAAAACATAGAGATTTTTGTTTTTAAAAACCCACATTAAATAAAGACAAGGCAATTTATTCTAGCAGTTTCTAAGCCTTACTGATTGAAATAGTTACTTCTATATTTGAGAAAAGTAAAATCTGTGACTTAAGGTCTTTTCCCATCTCTACGGAAAAAGCGAGGTACAGAATTGTTGTAGATAGTCTGATCACTGAAGGGCGGTAGACTAGGAATTCCAGCTCCTGAGGCCCTTTGCCCTCAACAGCAGGGTTCTGAGGCCCGACTTACCCAGATTTGCTATAATTGCATTAACATGCTATGCTTTGGCTGTGTATATACAGTCACCATCTAGTGTTTCAAATTCCCATCATGTATAAGATAAACGATTATAGCCTTGCATAGCTTTCACACGTCATTCACTTTGTAGAATGCACATTAGCCTTGTGTCACTTAAATACATGCACACACACACACACACACAGAAACCCAGTATAGCATCTGGCAGCAAGAAAAATATAAAGGTTAGTCTACTAATGGAATCGTTAACATGAAAATCATTCAGTAAAATGTTGGATAAATACAGAATAATTTCCATATTCCTGCCTTGCTTGCCCAAAGCAGTCTGAAACTCATTGTACATAGTGAAAGAAGGATATAAACAAGTCTCCCTTCTTCCATTTTCTCCATTGCTTCAATCCATCTCCCCTACGGATACCAGATTAACCTTCCTCATACATAGATCTGATCATGTTACTCTACTCAAAAAAATCACCTCCAATGGTTCTCTGTTGATTTGCCAAGCATTCCAACCCCTCCATCATTGGATGCCACCCTACCTTTTCAACCTCTCATTTTGCTTGCTGCACACACTAAACTCCAGGCAAATTGAACTACAAAATGCCCTATACTTTGCAGCCTCCTTGCCTTTGTTCACAATATCCTCTATTCTTTAAAGTTACAACTCTCACATGTAATTTTGGGCCTCCCTGGGCCTCAGTTTCCTCATCTGTAATATTAGAGGGTTGGACTCAATGATCCCTGGGGTCTCCTCCAACTCTGGGTCTATGATCTTACGGCTCTATGAACTTGTAGAACTGGTTTAAATATTCAATATTTCCTTGATTCATGATCTCATCAATGTCGCCACTCTGTCTAGTAGTACAGAGCACAACCTATCTAGAGTTTCTCACTTTGTGGGGAGACTCTTGTCAATCTTCTCCCATGAATCCTTCCCAACAGATTTCACCCAATAGCTTTCATTATTTGTTTGTACGTCTGTCTAAGATGTATGTGTTGAAGAAACATTTTTATAGGTTGTTTACCATTGTCTGGAAGATAGATAATCTTCATCCACTTAGGTTTCCCTGGGTTGATATGCATCTAAGTATTTATATATCTCATTAAGGGAGCTGTGTGGTCTTCTGGGGCTTGATATAATTGGCACAGTCCTCCAGGAATATCTGAAAGACCTTATCATTTTTAGGGGAGTCTCTCTTTTATTTGGACCCTGGAGTGACATATTGGAAACATGCTAGAGGTCCTGTCAAGCACTCTTGATGAACATATGCCTCCCTGTTCTTCACTTGATACTAACAAACAAAAGTTGACTGAACAAAGTTATGTGTTGTCATATCTTTTGAGGAACTTCTTATGATTTTCACAGATACATGGGAAGCATCTTGGAGAAGAAAGTCATTTGTCAACACTCAGCATAGTGCCTGGCATATAGAAAATGCTTTAAAAATGCCTGTTGACTTGACCTAGTAAAAAATGCATTTTTTAACTAGTCAACAAATAGAAAAGTATATTATTCTCCTCACTTTTAGACAATAATATGACTGTATCATTCCATAGCCTACCTGTTCCCTTGTCAAATTTTCATCAAGGATACCCTCAGTGCATGTATGGATTATCTCATCACAATGTTGTAGAGATGGGACAATAGTCATATGGGTTGGTAGTTATTGACATTCTCTTGTTTATCTATTGTTGGTAATAATAAAGTCTGTGATCTATCACCCTTTTGGCATCCTCCCATCTTAAGATGCCTTGACAACTGATACCTCATAGCGCTTAAGACTGTGTGATCTTCAGCATGGGGCTTTTTTGTTTAAACTGGGTCCAGTCTATCTGCCTTTCCCATCTTGTTTTTCCTTTTTAGTGCCACTTCTACTTCTTCATACAGAACATCAAGGCCTGGGGTGTTAGAGTGTAAAAGTAGTCCACTGTCACTGATGGTGAAAAGATTTTCTTATAAAAATCTTACAGAGCTTCTCCATTTCCAATTTGTTTGTTGCTCTCCATCTGATTTCATCTTTAAATGCCCTCAGGATGACTTTGCTTAGATGAGTCTCTTGCCAAGCTTTCTGTAAACTTGTTTTCCTCTACTCTGCTTCTTGCTGTTTTATGAGAAGATAATGTTCAATACTCTGACTGTACACAGACAGCTGATTCATAAATGGCTCCCTTATTGAGAACTAGTCATTTCCTCTCTATTAAGGTACAGGTCAATTTTATTTTTGTGACATTTTTTCATGCTCACTACATCCACCGCCCCCCCCCCAACTATCTTCTTGAAGAAATATCCCAAAAGAATATTGGCATTTAAACCATGGGTTTTGGTTCAGGTTTTATTTTGGACTTTTGTTTTCCTTTTTGTTTTCTTTTACTTCCCAGAAGTACTGTTCTGATACCTCACTGAGGTATGCAGGTGAGGTTCCATTATACTGGAAAGTTTGGAGTATAGTTCCACTGACAGACTATATCTACTGTCCAAGGGCTGGTTACTTCTTAATGAATTATTTAGCCATGAAAGAAATAAAAATTCCATATGGTCTTCAGTCCTGTGTGTCACCCCCCCCCAACCACTCCTGCAATGACAGCGGGAAAGTGGCAGAAAAGAGGGCATAGGATGTTTAGAAGCCCACTATTCTATACTATCTAGAAATATTAAGTCATTGGTGCTATAAATGTGAGGTCCTTGACAGTGACCTTTTTTAAGCCTCTAGTGAAGAAGGTGATGCAACATATTAATAGAGAAATTTATGTAATCAACCAGAAAATGAAACTAGAAAGCTTATATAAGGAATGTAGCTCACAGGGTTTCCTTTTAGTGCGAAAACAGAGTTGTTTTTATTGTGCTTCCAAAGGCAACAGGAAACATCATTTCAGGAGATATTTGGCTACGTCTTATTGCAACATTCTTGAAAAGTATAGGATATGGTATTGCCTACGTAGGTTGTGTCCACATGGGTTTTTCTAAATGCAGCTCAACGGGAAGCTTTGATAGACATCTAGCCCACCTTGATTTAAAGAAGACTTTGCTCCTCTCTAGAAGAGGGGAGTAAACGTGAGTCTACAATTCTGCTCTAATCAGAGAGGAGGTACCAGGCTATAACTGTATCTGTCTCCTCCCCAAAATGCAGATAGTCAAGGGGAAACAATTTTTTTAGGTTCAAACCAATTTCCTGGTTTCTATCCCTTAAGGAAGAAGGGGTGCCCCAAGTTTATATCTAAAAATATTACCCCTTCTCACCAAATGCTAGGTACACAAAAAGCCATCAAAACGGTGAATAATAAGTGAACTTATTTATCTGAGCAGATAGTAAATTGAGACTAGAGAATTTATACAGATTAGAATATGCTAGAAAACACAAAGAGTGAATGAATTTTCCCACTGGAAATTAGATATCTGTCTGCTCAGTAGATAGTAGATCAACCAAAAGTTCCTGATCTCACTGAAGGGGAATTTGTCCCCTGTTAAAAAAACCAAACAAACCTGTAAAAAATATGCATAGTAAAACAAATCAGTTTCCTATGTTGGCCAAGTCATATATATAAATATGTGTGTATGTGTGTATATGTATGCATATATAGTATATGTATGTGTGTATGTATGTACATGTAGGCATGTATATGTAGTATATGCATATGTATATGTGTGTATATTGTATGTAAATATTTATATGTAAAACAATTTTCTACATTGGCCAGGTCCAATATAGATGGATGTGTGTATATGTATTACACACTTAAGTGTATATATGTATTACAAGTGTACAATACTTATCTCTATTATGCATATATTATACATATAAGTACAATGAACCTATATATGTATTATGAGACATGCATATATGCATCCATATATGTGCCCAATGTAGGAAATGTTTGTATGCATACACACATACATGTATGTGTATATATTTATATATCAATCTGCACGTTGAATCCGTTACCTTTATGTCAGGAGGTCAATTGCATGCTCCATCATCATTTTTCTGGAATCATGATTGGTCATTGTGTCCATCAGAATTCCTAAGTCTTTCAGAGCTGTTTGTTTTTACAGTGTTGTTACGATTATATTAATAGCTCTCCTTGTTCCGAGCAGAAGTGTTGACACTGTGTGACCTTGGGCATATCAGTTCACCTCTCTTGGTCTCAGTTTCCCCCTTCTATGAATGAGAGGGGTTAGACCTTCAAAATGGCCTCCAAGTTCCTTTTGAGCTTTAAATCTATGATTCTGTACTATTCTGCATGACAGCCTTCCACATATTTTTGGCCAGCTGTCATAGTCTTCCTAAGTTTTTACTTCTTCAGGATAAATATTACAGTTCCTTTAGCTTTTACCATATGGAATAGTTTCACAATCCCTCAACAGCCTGGTCATGCTCATCTTTTACACAACCTAGCTCTTCATTCTTCAAAGAACTAAACATAGTATTCCAGAACTGGCCTGGTCAAAATTGTCTTTCTCTACAGTAGACTAGTGTAGTGATGTATTGTCTGATAATTAATGTTTTTTAGCCATTTTGAGGATGCATAATTCGTCTCCTCAAGTAGAATTGCTGTACTCCTAACTCTCTTCCTGGACTTCCTCTATTATGCTCCCATGCTGGTTACCTTCATATGCCCATCCATCACTGCTTTCCAGCTCCCATTTATATGTTGTTTTTCCCTGTTAAAATGTAAACCCCTTGAAGGCAGGGGCTGTCTTTCTTTCTGCTTGTATTTGTATTCCCAGTATTAGTACAATGCCTGGCACAGAGTAAGTGCTTAATAAATGCGTGTTGGCTTTTTGACTTTTAAAGTAGCTTGTGGGATTTGCATAAGGTTATTAAATGTATGGCTTTGACATTTTGATAGCTCTGTGATTTCACCTCTGGGCGTGATCATATTGATGAGGAACAGTAGACAGGCTAAACTAGGTTGAGAGTAAACAGACAGTCCTCAAACCTGTTGGTGAGTAAGGAGGATGTCTACCCCAAGCATGTGAAGACTTCCCCTGGCAGAATGGGTGGATGAGAAAAATTTGCTCCAATAGCCATGAAGGCGGCTGAGGCAGGTGCTGTGGAGTGCTTAGAGCCTGGTCAGATATCAAAGATGCCAAAGTCATCCACTGCATCCTGGAGCATCACCAGTTCTCTTGACTTTTGTCTTGCCATTCAACTTCAATGACTGGAAGAGAGAGTGAGGCTGATGACTTTGTGCAACTCTGCCTCACTTAAATCCAATTCACACACGAGACAAGGGGAGCTATCTCCAGTTGTCCTGATCTATATCTTGCCACTGCACCCAGATGGCTCTGGAGGAGAAAGTGAAGCTGTTGACCTTGCACAATCATCCCTTACTTAAATCCAATTCACTTGTAAGGCATGGCATCATCTTCCTAATGTCATGGACCTCTTTGAGAATGAAGAACAAACAACAACAACGAGACAATATATCACCTGTGATGTCATTGGTCCTCTTTGAAAACAAAGGATGAATAACTATGATAGATAATCCTATGACCACAGTTTCTCCATAGCCTTGTGAATCTCATCTATATCTTTCCATAAAAATTCCACAAAGGGATCTACCCAAGAGATAGACCAATGGACAGACAGACCAATGGGTAGATAGATTCAATAGTTAGACAGACAGACAGACAGACAGACAGACAGATAGATAGATAGATAGATGAAAGAGTATTTTAAAAGAGATTATATTTATATCCCAGGCACTGTGCTAAGCCTCTAATAGGTCAGAGGTCTTTATTTTGTAACATACCATCCATTTTTTGTCTCATTCTTACTATACAACAGGCATATCTCCCATTTTCTCCATGTTATCTTTTATGCCACTTCTTATGAGAAAATCATTGTCAGCAACACATGGTGGCCTATTCATTCTCATCATTCATCTCTCCTTAGAATTTTGGATTTGAAAACTGGATTCTTCTGATAGTGTGGAAATTTAGCTACGTCCCATCACTGAGGAAATATTTGTGTCACTGTTCTCTTACAAATTATGAAAGTTGATGTTTTTCTGTACTACCACATTTCTTGTCTCTCATCTCCAGCAGAAATACCATTGTATGTACCATTGTAATTATTAATGTGGGAGGTGGAGGAGGAGGTGGGATAGACAGGTCACATTTGATTTGGGATCCCAGAAATAGCAAATCAAAGAGCATTTGACCATGGGTATCACTGGAACAAATGAAATCCAAGGAATTGCTTCCCTGAAGCTTTGGTCTTTTGTGGCCCTATTGGCAAGAATTTCTTGACTTCTCACTCTATGTAGCACATATTAATAATGATAGTTACAGGGAAGATCCCTTTCTAAACTCAGTTTTGTTTTTATGAACAAAGATAGCATCACTCATTTAATGATGAGCATCTATTTTCAAATCTAAGAGGAAAATGCCAATAAAATGCTAATAACATAAACAAACATACTTTCAAATGCAAATGCTATAATGTGGTCATATATTCTATTTTAGTCTAATCCTTAATTGCCAAATACCTTTGCAAAGTTTAAGATCACAGTATTAGAGATGGAAGGGTCCTTTGAAGCTATATAATCCAACCCATTCATTTTGCATTTGAGGAAATTGAGGCCAAGGGTACTTAAATGACTTACCCAAGGCCTATCATGTGGTAAGTTGCAGAGTCAGGTCCTCTGATTCCCAATCCATTACACTTTCCGTTATACAATGCTATCTCCCAGGACCTTGTAGGATCTCTAGTGTGTGACCAAATTTAAAGAAATGCTTTTATTTTGGATAAATTATATTTGCTATTCATTCTTTGCTCTTCTTCATTGTCTGAGTGTGATTGAACTTAGCCTAGGTAAAGGTCAGTCAGCTCATCTTCTTTGTGGTGCATGTTCCTGGTCTATTTGTGTTGTGCCAAATGCCACATGATGACAAGTTGCTGATAGCAGAGAATGGCTTTGCCTTTGTTCCAATATCTGGCGGCCTATATTCATCACTTGCCCATGCCTTCCATTTATTCTAGCCTGAATTTGAATGTGTAGCTCATTATCTTTTGAGAATTTCAGATGTTATGGTAGTCTTTTGCCTTTTTGCCTTTCTCTTTTAATTTGCAAGTTGGAGTGGGAATTACAAGTTTGGTTCTGAGTATTCCTATTCATGAAGGTATCATGGAACCACAAATTGAAAACAAAAGAGGTAATTAACAGCATCCTAGTGTGTAGGTATTATTTGATCTGTAAAATAGACATAAATAAATTAGAAAACAAATTGAAAATCAATTCCTTGACTTGTTTCATCTGAAACAAGAGATGTTTCAGAGGCATTAAATCAATAAGCCCTTCAGAAAAATTAATATCATCATCCTAGTTTATCAATTAGGTATACATGAAAAAAAGAAAGGATGTATGATTTATATAAATGCATATTCCCTTTCTTTTCCACCATTGTAGATTGCAACTCTTTCATAACATTGTAGATAAGTTTTATGGAGTTGTCTGTGGTGCTTAAAAGTTAAGTAACTTTCACAGAGCCACAACTATTAAGTATTAGGGATAGATTTTCATCCTAGTTCTTTCTTGACCCCAAGCCTGACAATTTATCCATGATACTAAGCTTCCTATTATTAATACATTTATTAAACAAAGCCCTGTGAGAAATGATTATTTCTCTCTTGTATTAATAACCAATTGCTATTGGGTTGATCCAGGATTTTTTCCCTTCCTATTTCCTCATTCTCTACTAGGTCAAATTAGCCCCTAAAGAATAGGGCTGATAATAAGACTGGATTTAACTTTCTTCTCACTCTTGTTCAGACCCCTCCTAATTGGGGAGGCCCACAGGCTTGGTTAGGTGGTATATCCTTTGTTCAGGGCTGGGAGTGGTCTGGGAATAAGAATGATATAATTAAAGTCACATCCCCTCCCCCAGCCCTTCATTAGAATAAGACCATCTCTCATTATAATATTCATTCTTCTCATAAATTGTTAACCAATCAGAGTTGATTGCCATCTATCAGGAACACCCACTCTTCCAAGAGCATGTAAGCATCAATAGGCCACCAAGACGCATCTTTGTTTCACAAGAGGCCGCCAAATGACCATCTTTTTATTAAAAAGATGGAATGCCTGCACTCAGAGTGTCCGGTGCAGTAAAAGGGATATGACATATTGACATATGAAATTATTTAGCCTCATTTTCCTGGTTTACCAATGATATCTAAGATAGGCTGAATTGTTTTCATTTATTTAAGCAGAGTGAGTAGACAATCAAGGGAGGCAGTGTGGGGCTATGGAAACAGGACTGGATTTGGAATCAAAAGACTCAGGTTCAAATACTGGCTCTGATCCTTATAGCACAAGTCTAACTCTGTCAATCTCCCTGGTCAGTAAACTCCAGTGGCTGCCTATTATATGAAGATAAAATACAAATTCTTGTTCAAACTCTTCACAACTTGACCCTTCCTATCTTTCTAATTTTCTTACACATTACCCACCTCCATACATTTTATGGTCAATTTTATACACTGACTTCCTTGTTGTTCCTCATTATAATTGATCTCCCATCTCCATGCTTTTACACTGGCTATCCCTTATGCTGAAAATACTCTCTCTTCTAAAACTCCACCTCTTAGAATGATTGGCTTTCTTCAAAAAATTCCACCTTCTGGAGTATAAGAAGCCATCAACTCTAGCATTGCATCTACTCTGTATATAACTACTTATGTATATGTTGATTTTTCCATTAGAATATAAGCTCCTTGAAGGCAGGCACTGTTCAATTTTCCTTTGTGTAAGGAAGTTCCATGTGTTGATTTCAGCAAAACTGAAGGTCTTCTGTTGTTCAGTCACGTCTGAGTCTTTGTGACCCTATTTGGGGTTTTCTGGGGAAAGATATTGAAGTGGTTTGCCGTTTCCTTCTCCAGCTCATTTTACAGATGAAGAAACTAAGGCAAACAGGGTTAAGTGACTTGCTCAGAGTCACATAGCTAGTAAACGTCTGAGGCTGGATTTGAACTCAGATCCTCCCTGACTCCAGGCCTGGCACTCTATCCAGTGTGCCACCTTTGTCGTTGTCGTTGAGTCATTTTTCAGTCATATCTGACTCTTTGTGACCCCATTTGGGGTTTTCTTGGCAAGGGTGCTAGAGTGGTATGCCATTTCCTTTTCCAGCTCATTTTACAAATGAGGAAACAGAGAAACAGGGTTAAGTGACTTGTCCAGAGTCACACAGATAGTAAGTGTCTCAGACCAGATTTGACCTCCGGTCTTCCTGACTCCAGGCCCAGCACTCTATCCATTGTGCCACCTAGCTAAGAAGACAGTCATTAAAATGTAAAAGAAAAGGCCTTCAGAAATAAAATGAACATTCCACACCTTAGAAAGGTTTTGAGGCTTGAATAACTCAATTGCATTTGAAGCAAGGACACTGACTTCTATGGGTAGCTAGCTAGGTGGTACAGCGGATACAGTGCCAGGCCTGAAGTCAGGAAGACTCATCTTCCTCAGTTCAAATCCAGCCTCAGACTCTCACTAGCTGTGTGACCCTGGGCAAATCACTTAACCCTGTTTGCCTCAGTTTCCCCATCTATAAAATGAGATGGAGAAGGAAATGGCAAACCACTCTGGTATCTTTGCCAAGAAAATCCTAAATGGGCCCACAAAGAGTCAGACACGACTTTAATGCCTGAACAACAAACTGACTTTTATCATACATTGTCTCTATTGTAAAGACAGATCATCATAAACCAGGGAAGACTCCCTGGTTGAGAGAACTGACTCTGAACCGGGAATAATTGTCAAACAGGAGAAGCTAGACCTCTCCCACCTCTTACCTATAGGGAACAAACCTGAGTGCTAAGACTGAGTCAAAGAGGTGAGGCTTCTGCTAATCCCAGGCTAAGGTTCATTGCTGTGTCTGAAAAACACACACACACAATAGCACTCCTGCTGAAAAGAGCACTATCACACTCTAAGGGGAGCACACAGTCCTCAACCTTTGTGCATTTAACTTGCACGACTTCAAGCATTCAAGTGATTTTATTAGTAACCTCATTTTCACTTTCTTATTGGCAGTCACACACATTCCCAGCTATGAGCAGTAGAGAAAAAAATTGAGAAGCATAATGCATGCAAGTTTGTGCAGAGGCTGGTATCCTAACAAAGTGGTTCATTGCCGTTGTTCACCCTACCATTGTAAAGAGCTCCCCGTGAATTCAATGCATATTCTCTTTGTTTGTCTTTAAAACTCAAATTCTGTGTTGCAATTAAGCCTCCAAAGCACTGTGTAAGTCCTTTGGTCTCTAAGCCCATGCGTGCAAAGTCCGGGATGCAGCTTAGTGAGAAAATGAAGGTGTTAGATAAATTTAATGCTGACCGTCTGCAGGCGTCTGCAGGTGTCTTCAGGCACTGTTGCATGGAGACCCGTAAGGATCTCAAATGGAGCACAAAGTAGACATCATCCTGATCTCCAATGACAGCTACCAACTATGAAAGAAAGAGTACCTGAGGTCATGTGGAAACCTCCCCATTGTTGGTGTATTCTGACAGCAGCCAGTGACTCATGCCAACAATCTCTCCATTGCTTTTCAGAGGGCCACGAAGGTAGGGAAGTTTACAGCAGTAGAGTATACTGTATAGTGCCCTCACACTGACATCTGACACAGTGGAAGAAAAGATTCAGATTAAAAATGTTTTAGTTTTGAGAATTTTATTTGTTTTACAGTACTTACGGCACTGTGGATTTTATGTATTATGAAAAGTGAATATTCTCTGAAATCAATGTGGTTTTTTTATTGCAATGTTAACACAACAGCTCACAGAATTCTAGGGAATTACTAGAAAGAAAAAAATATTTTGCATGTTACCAACTTTGTTTTGTGTACTGCACCTTATGGGTTATTTCATGGTTAGGAAAAATACATATTATGAGAATTAATGTTTTGTTATAAACAATTGTATGCAGAAAAGTGTATTTTCAGCAATCTCTAGTGAAGGATTACAGTTTTTGGTGGTAGTGGAAAGTAAACCTCCTATTTCCTATAGGTTTAATCTATCAACATTTATTTGTTTTACTTTTGCACCATTTTCTAGGAAAGTTATCCCCAAGTAACCAGCCAACCAGCCAATCCAGTGACTGAGAAATGTGAAAGACTTCAGTTATTCACTGCATAATTGACAAAAGGAATATATCAGATTGACCCATCCAGCTGAGATGTCACTCTTTAGAGGAACCCAATAGCCAAATGATCTACCTAGCAGTCCAAATGGCAAAATGGACTGCCCAGCCCAGACCAACATCAATTATCCATGAGTCAAGTGACCTGCCTGGTCCAGGCCATCAACAGCAACCAGAGTATGTCCCAGATTTGGAGGTGAACTTTTTATAACTACTGATCTTGTTAGAACATTTCATTAAATGTCTTTGCCACAGAGCTGTCTACTGGCTTATTGTTATGAGGAAACACAATGGCAGGGGCTTATGTGTTATCATGTTACCCCATAAGGGTTACCCTTAGAGTGTCCCTCTAGGGACTCAACCTGACAGTGCCTATGTGAGCTGGGGGAGTGAGGCCAGAGGAGGTGTTCTATTTATATTCCTCATGCATAGCGCAGTGCCTGGGAAATTGTATTGCTTATTGATTGATTCATTAACCTGGAACAATTAATGTAACCTCTCTAGGTCTCAGTTTTCTCATGCAAGGTTTGAATTAAATGACCTCACAGTTGCCTTTCATTTGCAAATCTATGATCCTATGTTGTACCTAAGGCACACTGAAGGAGTCTCAGAGATCCCAGAATGCCTTGGCCATGATGGAATTTTGTGTGCATACCTAGAACAAACAAAAAGTATAATGAAACCTATACTTTCCCATACTTTCTGAGAGAGTCTTCCCTCTTCCACCCATGTGCTCTTCACTGGGTATAGAAATTGTTCCTTGGGAAGCCCTTTTACACCTAGTTAATTGTCTGAGAGGTAAAGGCTGGGGTGAGGCAGCATTTTCTAAGATACAGAAAAATATGAGGAGATCAGTCCACTTCAGGGAGGCCTGGCCAAATGCATGGATGTCCTTTATTGGGTATACACACATTTTGTGCCTTTGACCAAAATCAGAGCATCAATTTAGTATTACCTTTGCAAAATGTGGATTTCTTCCAGTGTATTTCCTGTATAACATGAGATCAAGTGTGAGTATGGAATGGTGTGATTGAAGACTGATTTGCTGAAGGGCTTTGATGAAAACATAGGCATGGGGCCACATTGACCTACTGCATCTTAGAAAGCTTCTGTGAAATGTGTCCCCAGGATTCCTGTTTTGGTCTGGTTCTAACTTCATTTTGGATTTTGCATTTAAATGTCTCCTGATTGGGTTTTGGGGTGGGATGCTACAGGGCTGGTCTGGTTTGGAGTGCTCCATCTCTGCATAGCCTTGATTAGCCTTAATAACCAGCAGTGCAGAGAAAGGCTCTGCAGAGGGAGTGGGGAGGGACATGGGAAGGAGAAAAGATAAATTTTTGTTCAATGAAAAAAGTAAAATTAAACCAATAAAAATAAATCTCCTCTTATCAGATTCTCTCCAACATTCCAGCCTTACAAGATCTTTTGGGATGCAGACTGGTATCCAACATGTTGGCCATCTTCCCCAGTTTCATTCCATAAGCATATTTAATAAGGATATTATTTATACCTTTATCTAAGACATTGAAAAAATGTTAAATGATGCAGGATCAAGCACATATCATTAAATCTTTTTACTAGAAAGTTTCAAAATTGACATTGACACCCTCCCCCCAATGAATAATCTTTGGGTCCAGCCACTTAATTAACTGCAAAACCACCTACCATTGCCAATTTTTAGTGACATCCAAAAGAATATCATGAATTGGTGAAATACTTCAATAATTTCGTATAAAGTCTTGTTTAGACTTAATGACTAGCATTGTAAAGAATAGCTTTGATCCCCCTGATCTACAAGTTTAGTAACCAGGTCAAAAAAGGAAATGAGGTTCCACTGATGTGTCCTGTTCTTGAAGACATGCTGGCTCTTTGTAGTCATTGCTTCCTTTCCTGGATGTTCACGACCCATCCCTTTCATAATATAATAAGGCATTATTAAGAGTGTTCTCTTGGGGCAGCTAGGTGGCACAGTGAGTAGAGCATCAGCCCTGGAGTCAGGAGGACCTGAGTTCAAATCTGGTCTCAGACACTTGACACATTTACTAGCTGTGTGACCTTGGGCAAGTCACTTAACCCCATTTGCCCTGTCTTCTCCCCTGAAAAAAAAAAGAGTGTCTTCTCTTTTTCTTTACTTTGGCTCTTAGCATGGCCTTTAATCCAGCAGGAACCAAGCCTAATGTGTGCCTAATACATGGCTTTCTTTTATCCAAGCAGCTCAGACTGGGGCGGGACTGCAGAAACACACGGATGAATGCAGGTAGATTTCATCAGGGCCCTGGGGACCTATAGTTTCTACTGGTCCCATGAACTACCTCCCCTGCCATCCTAGGAGTAAAATCTCAGTGATGAAATGAAGATAAACTTCTTTTATTAGTATCCAGATTTACAGTGCATTCATGTTGCCCTGACTACAAATCTGAACTCTGGAACACTGGGATACTAAGTGAAGCTCTACTTCTTTTATTCATCAGGGACATTAATTTTGTGCAGACTGCAAACCCAAAGCCTAGAATGACAGGGTGTTTAAGAGCCTTTTGTATGCCTTTGAACTCACGGGGTCATAGACTTGACTCCTTTCACAAGTCACCAAGATCCCCCAATGGTGATGCGGCAAAGGAGAAGCTGAAAATGAAAGGCCTTTAAAAAAAATATGTTTATACACACACACACACACACATGTGTATATATATATATGTAATATATATAATTTATTTGTTTTCAGTTTTCAACATTCATTTCCATAAGTTTTAAATTTTCTCCCCCTCTCATCCCCCTCCTTCCCCATAATGGCTTGCAATCCAATATGTGCTCTACACATACATTCCTATTAAACACATTTTCACATCAGTCATGTTGCATAGAAGAATTATAATGAATGTGAGAAACCATGAGAAAGAAAAGAAAACAAAACAAAAGAGAAAAGAGTCTGCTTCGCTCTGCATTCTGACTCCATAGTTCTTTCTCTGGATGTGGATGACATTTTCCATCATGAGTCCTTTGGAAAAGTTTTAGGTCTTTGCATACTAAGAAGGGCCAAGTCTATCAAAATCAGTCCTCCCACAGTGTGGCTGTTACTGTGTACAATGTTCTCCTGGTTCTTCTCACTTCACTCAGCATCAGTTCATATAAGTCTTTCCAGGTTTTCCCTAAGTTTGCCTGCTCATCATTTCTTATAGCACAATAACATTCCATTACATTCATATACCATAACTTGTTCAGCCATTCCCCAATTGATGGGCATCCCCTCGATTTCCAGTTTTTGGCCCCCACAAAAAGAGCTGTTATAAATATTTTTGTACATGTGGGACCTTTCCCATTTTTATGATCTCTTTGAGATGCAGCCCTAGTGTAATATTAATTAAAGTGGGACTTTTTTTTTTTTTACTGTTTTCTCTTTTAGAATGCTAAAGTGATTAAGTGCCTTTGATTAAGTCTCACTAGGTGCAGAGCCCCAGGCCCATACTCTTTTGCTGATTAGGTATGAAGCCTTCAGGGCTCTAAGAAGGATATATAAACTCAGAAGTTAGCATTTTGTTTGGGGCTTTCACTCACTGGAAGAGTGTTGATGTGGAGACTCTGGGTAGTGGCTGGAGCACCACCCCCTCCAGCTTTGAAGAAAGCCCAGATGTTGAGGCTTCCCTGGTAACTATGTTTGTTTGGGGTTTTTTTTGACAATTTTTTATAAGAGTTTTTCTTTTTTCTTTAAAATTGGGTGGGGAGGGGGAAAGTGACAGGGAGAGAGGTGCTGTGATTATAGTTCCCAAACAAAAAAGAGAGAACAGAAAGAAGGAGAAGCTGGATGGCTGTGAAAGTTATACATTGAATGTATTACATAATTTAAAAGAAAAATAAGCTCGATAAAAAAGAGATTCATGATTTCTCCTCCTGGTCTATAGTGGAAATTTAAATGCTCAGTTTATTTGGTATTTGTTAATTTCAGAATAAAAAAAAATTAAAGAAATTAAAAAATAAACCAGGGGTCTCATCAGCATTTTATAATTTATATAACTAAAATCCTAGAGGGAGTCTTTAATTCTGAATACGCTTTTGTATGGAAGTGGATTTTAATGGAAATGCAGATAGAAAGGTATTTTCAAAGGGAAGCTGCTTCACAGCTAAATGCTCTAAATATTAGAGAGAGCTTTTAAAACTGATTTAATGTCATAAAACAGCAAATTTCATTAAATTACACTTATTTGTTTTCTTGTGCTCAATTCAACCCATATATAGTAATATGTTACCTTTCTAATACTTAGCTACTTCACCTATTCAGAGCAAAACTGTGTAATAGGGAGCAAGCAAAGATGGTTTAGCCATAGTCAAAACAGAAACCACATCTGTACTCTACTCAAAGGTGGGTCCCTCAGGGCCTACACGCTGAGCCTGTTTATTCCTATTTTACACGTAATTCTAATAATTCTGGTGATATGATTTTCAAGTCCACAACAGATTAGGAACAGCAAATTAAGACTGGGTCTTTAGGATCTCTGGGTCAGTGCTTTAGGCAAAAAACATTGAGAGCCTAACAGGAATAGTGAAATTGACTAAAAAGAGTATAGAGCCAAAAACCAAAAGACCTGGGTTCCAGTTCCGCCTCTGCCATTAACTATCTTTGCGACGTTGGACAAATCACTGTGCCCCTAGGAACCTCAGTCTCTCTATCTGTAAAATGAGGGGAGTTAGACTAAATAATCTCTCAGATCTCTTCCAGCTTTAACATTCAATAATTCTAGCAAAGAGGGAGAAAGACAATTATCAAAAGCAGAGAAAAGAGCTTAAAAAGAACAGAAGTCTGGAGCCATTTAGTATTTGTGGTTAGGGAGGAAGAATTCTATTATACCTCAAAAGGCCCTGAGGGTACAACTATATAATCATGCTATATGATAACTGATATTCATAAAGATGCTCCTGAGTAAAGAAGAGATTAAACTGCATTCTATATACACTGCTTAAGGAAGTAGAGATGTCTCTAATACATTTGAGTGGGATTTCATCCCTGACGGTTGAATTATATTATTTTGTGTGTGCTTAAAGAATTAAATACTCAGCTATCTGAAAAACTTTACAATAAAGAATGATTCATTCTCCAAGGTTTCTACAGAGCCAAGTTTTACTATACTTTCAGTTCCCATAAATTTGTACATCCATGAGTTAGCTTTCAGTCATGTTGTAGGTTTTGGCAGCTCCTGACAGGATGGTGCCAAAAACCTAGGCTCCATCCCTACAGAGGTTTCAGATAGCTTTGCGCTATTCCATGGCCCCTATACCCCAACTCCATTCTTCAATTCCCCTATAAAAGTATATAACCTTTCTTTATTCCTCCAATCCTAAAGGACATAGAATATATATGTATATATACACATATACATATATACATGCATCCATATATATCATGTACACATATATGAATTGAGCAACAAAGTTGGGGATATATATGCCATATAAAAATATATTTGGGTGCATGTAGGTAACATATATACACATATGCATGTACTATATATATAGTGTATATGTATATATAGTATGTATATGTGTGTATAGGTATGTGTATATGTATATATGTGCATGTGTATGTCAGTAAAGAATAATTTATACCCACTGACTCCCCTTCTTTACAAAATACTCTCTTAAATATTTTTTAAGAATTAAAAAAAATTTTTTTCATTCTGAATTTAACAAACATGAATATTTCAATAAACAAATGGGAAGAGAAAAGCAGATTGTGTATGACCCAGTGAGTTTCTGCTATACACAATTTTTGAAAATATATATTAAACTGATTTTTCTTTGTTTCATGGGTTGCTGGAGGAATTGAATCATATCAGTCTTGACATTCTTGCTAGAAAGAAAATCAGAAGAAAGGAAGAAAATGCAGCTAAATGGATAGATTGCTCTCAGGTTGTTCTTAAAGAAGCAAAGAAGACATTGTGCAATGAGTTTTACCATGCTCATAGAGGAAACCAGAAACATTATTTCATGGAATATTTATCCATATAACAATAGTGATGATAAATATTTGTAAAAAGACTGCTAGAAATCGATTGCAACTTATGCACCAATATCAATTACTGAGAAAGAAATGGAAGTGAAATTCTACAAAGAACTTGATAAAACCCTTCAAATCAAATCATCATACACTCTGATGCTTAGTAGCTTCTGTGCAAAGTCAAGGAAAGGTGAAGTTGAGGGAAAAAAAATATGGGGAGGCATCATTCAGGAAGAAATTTGAAAGGACAAAGACTTGTAGATTGCATGAAAGTTCTCACCCCTCTACGTTATGAGCACTTTCTTCAAGAAAAGAATTGGTAGTTTGTGGCTATATCACAAACCAAATAACACCAAGAAGAATGAGATAGGTCACATTTAAATGTAAAGAAAAAGACTTGTCATTGATTGACTAAGCTAGCAGTCTGTACATCAGCTCATCAGAGCTAAGATCACATGTTTAGTGAAAACAAACAAACAAACAAACAAAAACCAAGAATGCCAATACTGAGAAAAAGACATAGGCTACAATTTCAATGATTTAACCTGAAGCATTTTGAACAAGCAAATTGAAAATCAAAATGAGAGCCAACAAAAAATTATATCAACACACTACAATAATTTCTTTCAGGTGCTTAACCAATGTAAATTAATTGTTATAACAAGGAAACCAAAAGAGCCCTCAAAACATCTTGTCAGTAGATCTCTGGCTTACTTACCAGAGAAAAATGGGTATAAAAGGCAACAATAGTTTAGAATGTAAAATTGTTTGTACAATCATATGAAGAATGACGAGATATTATGAGCAGTATTTTCTCATAAAACAGAGAGAAGTAATGGAGGGTAAAACCAGTTTAAAGAAAGCTTGGTAAGCTATCCAATTAAGCAAAGCCAATGAAAGGGCATTCAAGGAAAATGGATAGTAATAATAATATAACCTAACATTTATATAGTGCTTTAAGGTTTACAAAACGCTTTATAAATATTATGTCATTTTATCCTTGTAATAACCCTGGGAGTAGGTGCTATCGTTATCTCCCTTTTACAGATGGAGAAATTGAGGCCAACAGAAGTTAAATGACTCACCTAGGGTCACACAGATAGTAAGTGTCTGAGGCTGGATTTGAACTCAAGTTTTTCTGACTCCAGGTCTAGAACTCTATCCACTGAACTACCTAGTTGCCAAAAATAGGACTTCTACAAACAGAAGAAAAAAGGAAAATATTCACAAAAAACATTTTAATAAACTGATTTCTCCATTAAGGACACTTGAACCCTAACATCACTTCACATCCCTGACATGCTTATGGAGGAAGTAGAAATGATATTCTTTTAAAGAAAACAAAGACAGAAAAAACCAGCCAGATTTGACCAAGGATATAAAGAGGAAATCCATACAGGAGGCAATATAATTATAAAGGCTTTGAGGGACTAATGTAGTTTCTGAAGGAGGGAAAGATACTAAAGGAATGGAAAAATCTTGGACTTTATTAATACCAAAAAAAATGACTGATAAAACACTATTATCTTCAGACCTTTATGTCTGCTATCCTATCTATACAAAATCTTTATGAGAGTCAGCTATACCTGGATCCAGGATATCTTCAATGAGGGAATGATCAGGGGTAAAACAGGTTTTCACAAGCAATATTCAATGATGGTATACATCTTTATCATTTCATAAGGAACTGAGAGATGAAAAGAATATAAGAATCCTGTTCTCAATGTTTGTTGGTTATAACAACAATTTGTTGTTCAGCCATTTCAGTTGTTTCCAACTCGTTGTGACCCCATTTTGGGTTTTCTTGGTGAAGATATTGGAATGGTTTGCTATTTCCTTCTAGAGCTCATTTTACAGATGAGGAAACTGAGGCAAGCAGGGTTAAGTGACTTGCCCAGGGTCACATGGCTAGTAAGGGTCTGAAGCTAAATTTGAACTCAGGTCTTCCCAACTCCAGGCCTAGTGTTCTGTCCAATGTACCACCTAGCTATCCTACAACAACAATAACGGAACTTAAAACCATTTGATTTGAAAGAACAGCCTAACAAGCTCTTTAAAAACAAGATGTCTCTCCCAGTTATACAAGATCATTCCAGAATTCTTAGAAGAGAAATATCCCTGTTCAATGACCCAATACATCAGTTAAGTCATAAATCAGGAAGGAAGAAAGGAAAAATGTACTTATTAAGTGCCTACTATGTGCTAAGCACTGTGACTTACACATTTCAAATATCTTATTTCATCCTCACAACAACCCTGAGAGGTAGGTATTATTATTAACTGCATTTTACGACTGAGGAAACTGTGTATGAGAGGGGTTAAGTGACTAGCCCAGGGTCACACATATAATAAGTATCAGAGGCCATATTTGAACTCAGGTTTGCATACTTCCAGATCCAGCATTCGATGCAGTGAACTACCTAGCTGCCACTTAGTTAGGAAGGATGTATCCGAGGCAGCTAGGTGGCACAGTGAGTACAGCACCGGCCCTGGAGGACCTGAGTTCAAATCTGGCCTCAGACACGTGACGCACGTACTAGCTGTGTGACCTTGGGCAAGTCACTTAACCCCAATTGCCCTGCCAAAAAAAGCAAACAAAAAAAAAAACCAGGAAGGGGTGTATCCTTGCCAAAGGTATTTGCCACATGATAGAGGAGATATCAAAGGGACTTCTCTGAAGATGGTAAGATCCTCTAAATATTGCCGTTTGCTGTTTGACATTGTGCTGATTCCACTAAGGTGCAGGGCTTAGCAGAATCACCTGGAAGAGATCTATATTCACTCATGGAGTTTGACCTGTCCATCCACATATGAAAGACCAAGTGGATGAAAAATGTCTGTTTCAACATGCGTTCAGAAGAATACCCTATATAACTGGTATAGCAGTACATGTATCTGGGACAGATAATACAGATGAATAAAAAGTTGGACTCAGAGTTGGACAGGAGGAAGAGAATGGGCTAGAGTGTTTTTCAGAAAATTGTAATGGCTTTTTACTATCTAAGTTTCCCATGAAAGCATAGGCTCATTTTTTCAATACTCATATTTTATCGGTGAGATGTGAAAAACCATTACCTAGGTGTGAATAGGCTGCAACATAAAACCAGTGTGAAACTCCTAAGAAAGAAAGAAGTAAAGAACATTATCAAATAATTATATGGTAGGAAGAGAAGGTGGGATGGCTTAAATTGAGTGAAGTTCCTTGGCACTAACTTAAGAGGGAATAGGACAAGAGTCACATAGGATGGGCAGACATGGGTGGATTACAAAGTATATCACTAGAAGAAACTCTAGAATCAAAGACATCACAAATCCTTTGGGACATTTAAGAACTCCCACAGTCTGGCTTCTAGGCCTTTCCCTATCCCCACCCACATTTTACCCCTTCATATATTCTAATTCTAGCCAAACTACATGATTAGCTGTTCCCCAAACTCATCTTTCTCCTCCCTCCCTCTATGCAGGCTTCCCTCCATACTTACTACATATTTCCTCCTTATCTTGTTGAAATCCATCCCTTCCTTCAAGATTCTGTTCAAGTGCTGCCACTTCTATGAGGCATTTTCTAATTCCTAGCCCCCTATCTTACCCCAATGCTGTTAGTGACTTCTCTTTCCTCAAATTTCATATAGCACTTTGCCTGGATCTTTCCTTTTCCCCTGTATCACTTTATTTTTTTAATCACACTTATTTGTGCCACATTACTATAGGATTGCAAGCTCCTTGTAGGCAGGGACTATGGTTTTTCATCTTTGTATCCAAAGAACATAATCCAGTGCTTTATGCTAATTAGGCTCTCATTGAGTTGAATTGCTGTTTGAGGAGTGACTGAAAAATTGTGGAGGGACCACCGAAAACCCACCTCAGGACATGAAAACCAACATAGTATATGGTCTACTGCTTCTGAGTCAATGGAGCCATCTGCTTGGATGACAGAGTCCAGTGCACAAACTTTGATGTTGACTAAGACCGTTGTCATAACTGACCTTAAGACCATGCTAGCTCGGGTGTCATTTGTTAATATTTTCTTTGCTCTAATCTATTTGTAGTCCCACCTCCATTTTTCTTATACTCCTCACTTCTCTCATTTCTCATGACCAATTTTATTTATAATATACTTGAATTGTTAAGAATACAGTTCCCAGGAATAGGGAGGAATATATTTCCTAGGAACAGGAAATGGAAACAGATTTAGATACAGAGCAAAGCTAAGAAGGAGTCAATGTGGTATGATGGAAACAGTGCTTAACTTGGAGTAACAGGACTTGAGTTTGAAACCTGGTTCTTTCATATACTACCTATATGACCACGAGCAAATCACTTAACCTCTGTGGGCCTTAGTTGCTTCGTCTGAAAAATTAATGAGTTAGATTAGATGGTCTCTACGCTTCCTTTCAGCTCTAGATTTTGAGATCCTATGACTGAGCAATACATTCTGACCTCATAATCACAGTGCTCTAAATTCCCGATGGAACCAACCATCTGTTCAACAAATATTTATTTGAAAATTCAAAGTACTTTCTGGGTCATATCACCAATAAGATGAAGGACTGAATATTTTCCTCAGTCCTTAGGATCTCTTAAACTTCTTCAAAATAGTAATTATATACAAGAGATAAAGCAATTTCAGCTGTCTACAGAGTCTACTGAGGTGACAATCTGATTAACAACAACAAAAAAAATATAACCCCTAACTCCTAAGAAGCCACTCAGGACCCCCTCTACCATTACCCACCATGATCTGACAGGGCTGCACAAGCGAAGCATGAGCTTGCAGATGAACTCAGCTTTACCCTCGTCTTTACCTAGTGCCAAGGAAAACCAAAAGACCAACCCTTGTCCAGGGTGTATCAATAATATGGCAGTGGTCTGTGCTGTAACAGAGCTAAGCAAGAGAACTGAGGAACAGCGGGGATTAGGGAAAGCCGTGTGTGCGTGCGCGCATGTGTGTGTGTGTGTGCGCGTGTGTTTGAGTGGCACTACACTATGACTGAGCGAAAGAGCCCTGCATCTACCTAGGTCCAGTTTTGTCCCCTTAAAAGTCACTCTTCATAACAGAAGAGAATATGATCACCAGGTTGTCTAAAAGAATCCAGACATCTATGAATAAATATTATAATACAAAGGAAATGACTCGCCTCATGATGAGGACCCTGTGGATTCCCAAGAGAGTGTGGAATCACAGCAGGATGTTCTTAAATGGTTTTAAAAAAAAGAATTTTGAAAACAAAGTTTATGGCCTGTGCAGCTGAAGACATAAAGTTTATCCACAAAAAACCAAGTAACAACAGAGCCATCTTGGGTCACTGCTTAGTTTCCTAGGCATTGAAAAGGACTGAAGATGATCTTAAAATCCTCTAAGTGTTCTCAGTAGCAGCAAAGGATATTCAGCAGGACAGCAGGAGTATGGTTTGACAGTATTATACTTGGGAGGCAGTTACTGGGCCGTGGTATAATTGGATAGCTTGCATCTATTAGAAGTCTTCTATAGGCATCTGGCAAGGGAGACAAACTGTGGGTCCTGGCAATCCCACTGATAACAATTGCCCTACTGAGGGTGCCAGAGTGGCTGATGCCAAAAGACACAATCTCAGGGCAGTTTGCACAGCCACATGGGGAGGCCCAGGATCCTCCCCTGGTACAGTTGTTGGGATGGTGATTTCTGGGACCCAGGCAGGTGCTGATGTTATTAGTTGATGATAAACAACAGCACAGCATACTGGGGCCAAGTCAGAGAAAGCTCTTCCAAGCTATGTGAGGAAACATTGAACTAATCCTTCCACTCCTATGGGTTGGGGCAATTGCAGAAGTTCAGTTTGAAGCCACTTCTTAGCTCAGAGAAGGCTTTCCTCATCTTCCTCCAAAAGGAGGCCCTCTATTCCTATGAATTGTAAGGTGTGGGAGGTGAAGAAATCAGGGACCCACTGTGGGATCCACAGGCTGGGATTTTCTGGAGAGCTGTATGGCTTCTAATAGAAGGTCAAGAAGGATATACTGGGTGGGTAGGTGGTTCAAGTGCAGGTACAAAGGTGTTAGTTGGAGGTAGTCCATGGTGGTAATATTTGGGTTGCTCCAGGGGTATAGGGTATCATGATGTTGGGAGCCCTCATGTGCTCTTGCCGGCAACCAGGATCCAATGATGTTTTCTAGCCCAGGGCAGTTCTTCAGGCCAAGTCCATAGTGGAGGGATAAGACCACTCACCATGCAGTAGGGTCAATGCCTCCATTGTGGTAAAGGGGAGACATTGATGGCTGGGCAGACATTGTTCTGGTAGAGGCTAGTCTGGCAGGAATGTCTCAACATTCGTTTTTCAACTGATCAAGGCCAGTAATTGTTCTGTGATTTTTCTTACCAATTCATAACAGCTTTCCCTTCCTTGGCACTCTGCCCTTAAGTTCCTCCTGTGGCCAGCACTCATGGCATACTTTGTCATGTTTGCTTGTATCCAGCAGGCCCCAGGCAGGTGCCCAAGTGCCCCAGTCACACTCTTGCTCCCCATGAGTCAGGTCCAAAGGGGTAATTGTTGTCGTTCATCTGTTTTTGAAGAGGACCAATGACATCACAGGTGATGTTTTGACTTGTGCATGAATTGGATTTAAATGAGGCAGAATTGCACAAAGTCATCAGCTTCACTCTCTCTTTTAGTCATTGAAGTCCAGTGGCAAGACAAAAGTCAAGATGGCTGGTGATGGCCAGGGATGCAGTACGTGACCTTGTCTCTTTTATGTCTGACCAAGCTCTAAGTAGTCCATGGTACCTGCTTTAGCTACTTACATGGCCATTGGAACAAATTGTTCTCATCCTCGCATTCCTCCACCAGAAAGAAAAAGTCTTCACATGCTTAGGGTAGACATCTCCCTAACTTGCTAATGGGTTTAAGGCCTGTTGATTACCCTCAACCTGGTTTAGCCCATCTGCCAAGATGGTTTTACTGGTGTGTGACCACTGTTCATGCTAATTTCTCAGAGTCAGGTATGAGTTGGGTGAGAGGTAGACATCAAAGGTGGATGAGCAGCCCTGCACAGGGCTTGGCAAGCCCTCACAACAGAGGTGCTAGTTCTCCCTGAAAACCCCATACACACCATAAGTGGGTAATATTGCAAGGGTAAAGAACAAGACAGTGTTGTTGGAGTCCTTGTGCTTACTACCATTAGCATAGTGGCCCCCAGATTGCCTGGAGAAGTCCTGGTGGGAGAAGACATCAGTGAGGTAGTAAAAATGGTTTTGGGAAGTAAAGTCCTATTGACTGTCTGGAAGGGGTGGGGTCCCAGGGAAGGGCCCTCATCCTTGTAGTCCTCCTCATAGTCTTCCACAGCTGCTGGGATACAGGCTATTTCAAAGTCCCTAAACTGTGCCAAGGGCAGGATTGATGTTAAAAATTGTGGCTCCCAAGGATTGCTACCTAAGCATCAGATTCATCGTGAGGCAAAGGGGGCTTATCTTGACTACATCCTTCTGTCTCCTGTACTCTAGGAATCTTAGCCACATCTTCCATATGCAGGTCCTTCTAGTGTGGGAATGGGGGTAATTGTCACTAGCTTAGCAGAAGGTCTCTGGAAAGCATTGAGAGGTCCTTCTGAGGAACAGGGCTGGGCAAAGCAGTAACCATAGATGATGGCAGAGGGGAAGTTATGGGGAGAGGTTTCAGAAGGAGATCTCCACTACTACCAATGTCCTCATAGTCTGTTAGTTTGTGAGGGCTTGCCAACTGTTAGTCTGAATATACTTGTTTAATGTTGGCCCACAGTGCAGTGAGGCATAAAGGGGTAAGTCCAGAAATGTCTTTCTATCCTTTGCCACCTGGGAGATGTCTGAGTTTAAAAATAAATCATATGTTTTACATATGTTCTTTCTGGGGTTTTATCTCTTAGTGCACCCATGAAGCAGATGGATTTCCAGCTGTTACCTCCTATTTGATGGTGAGTCTTAGGAGGTTTGAGACAGGTGTGAAGGTTGGTGTTGAGTCATTATCAGGTGCATGAATAGCTAAGGCTTTCCTTTGACCGATCAAGGTTATCAGCAGCAATAAGGCCAGAGCAGTAGTCAGACTTTTCTTGTCCCACTTGCATGGTTTGGGGATGTTGAGCTGCAGGGTCTTATGGGCAAGACCCACCTGCTTGCTAATTCTCCTGTGTATGCCCTTATTTAGAAGCCAAGGCCTATGTAGTATTTCCTATGCTCCAGGGTGAGCATCTGGTCATCCATAGAATTATGTCTCAGCGGCATGCCAGAGTTTGGTGTCACTCAGGGCAGGGCTGGAGAATATTAGCTGTCCATCAGAGGAGCCAGAACATCAAGATCACCAGTATGAGAGTAAGGAAGCAATGGCAGTACAGCCATTTTTTTTCTTGAGGACCTGTAGTGAGTTAACTGGTCTATTCTGTCCTACATGAGGATGACAGGTCCCATAGGATCCTAGGGGCTATGTTCTGGGTAGGGTTTCAATTTCTCCTTTGTTGTCTATGGGTATAGGGCAGGTTCATCATTTCAACAGGGAGTTAGCATATACCAGTTGGGATCTCTCCCTTCCTTGGCACATTACCCATTAGCTGGTTCCAGGTCCTGGGACAACAGGCTTCTAACTCAATATCCATAAGAAAACTACCAGGTCCAGGTTTGTGGCATATCATTTTAGTAGGCAGTAGAAGGGACTCTTTCAAGGTTGAGGCTCATTGTATTATATTCCCTACATGGGCAAGGGGAAGCATATGCCCATCCCTTGGTCCATTGGGACTAATGAGAAGGGGTACTCATAGCCCTTCTCTTTCTCTGGGACCAATGGTAGCTGGAGGCAGCCATCCTGGTAGGAGAGCCATAGGCCATTGGGTGAATGAATGATGAACAATGGTGGTAATGGTGGTGCTTTCATAGGTACACCATTAACATATGAGGTAATAGGGTCATATGGGTGGGAGTTTAGCATAATAACCAGGGTAGTAGGTTTGGGCCATGTGGGCTTCCATGCCTAATCCTCAGTTGCAGCAAAAGGTTCCTCAGGGGGCCATTGTGATACTTGAATCAGGCCAGAGACTAGTAGGTGATAACAGATTGAATGTCCATGACCCAGTGCACTAACCCAACGTTGGGTTTCCTCAGCAGTAGAATGTGTTCCTTGGTCACTTAGAATGATGTCTAGTAGGCCAAAGGGTATGACTGGGGTGGACTACAAAACAGAACAGGTTGCAGTTGGTACTGGCATATTGCACCAGGCAGGCCACCAGGAAACCAATAAAAGTGTCTATAGTAATAAGCATATAACTGGTGCTGACACCAGTGGGCTGAGAACCTTCTAGTTGCTATGTGGATAGTCACTGTACCAAACATGGCCTTTCAGGAAATGGCACTGTGAGTAGGAATGAACACACAGAGGGCAGTAACTGAACACCTCCAGAAGGACTAAGTCTAGGGTGGCCAAACCACAGTACTTCAGCCAGTCCTAGAATTTGTTTTTGGTTAGATGGCTGGAGGTTTCATAGGTCTAGCCTAGAAGAGGTTCCCAGGCCCATTGCGGGATGATAGTAGCAGCAGAGTTGGTAAGATGATCAGTCTTGACATTAAACCTGGCCTTCAGTGAGGCTTGGTTAGTGTGGACAGACATATGATGGACAAGCGATCAAGGATTGGCAGTCTAGAGTTCTTGAGCTCAAAGTTAGTGGTCTTGGATATGTTTATCATGTTTCTGTCTTCCATTGGTCGGACCAGACAGCCAGTCCATTAGCTAGTACCCATGAGTCTCTATGTAAATGGCAGAACTTCAGGTCTAAGAATGCATCTCATTGTTGTGTACAACTAATAGAGCAGCACAAACTTCTACCCATTGTGCAGACTGGCCCATCCCTTCCAGGCACAAATAGACATTTGAATCTGAGTGTGTATTAGCAAGCACCCTAGCACACCCAGGCTGGCCTACCAGCACAGGTTCTTTGATTTGCTTTTCTAAAGGAAAGACAACTCAAAAGGGATTAACAATCCTTCTTTAATTAAAGAATGTCATTCACTAGTTCAAAGGAAAGGTCAGCACCCTGAAGGTGGAGAAAATACAAGCAGAGAAATTAGCACAAAGATCCAATAGACAGGGCTCCAACCGTCTAGTAATCTTAGTACACACTTTAGCATTTAAATATATCACCAGACCTGGGGAACACCAATATCTGAGTGGGGTGGGGGGAGGGAACTCCTTATCAAAAGGCTATCCAGAGTCCAGTCCAGGAAATCAAAAGGTCCTTCTCACAAGCAAGCCCCCAAAGCAAAATTTCACCACAGAATATACATACACTTCTGGCTAATAGGCTCAGAGCCAGAAGGTATCACAACCCTCATGACTCAGTGCCTAATTAGCTTTGTACTGAAAGGTCTAAAAGCCTTCCTGCAAGCAATCTCCCCCTAAGCAAGCTTCCTCTTAGGCAAGTTCCTCCCTCAATGGGCTCTATGTGATGTATCACAGCTGTGAGCTGGGCCAGAGCTCAAAGTAGCAAGACATCCATGATTGAAATCTGTGTACCTTTAGACCTGAGAACACAGCCCCTGTTCCAAGGAAAAAGGGGACACATAGGCCTATTAATGGATGGTGAAGATTTTACATTCCATTGACCCTACAGGGTGATATGCAGACCTGATCCACTGTCAGATTGATTCCATTCTTCTGCAAGACCCATCAGTGAAATATGTTTCAGATTGCTCAGTTCATCCGCAGGGACTCCCCAGGAATCAATGGACTTGGGAAAGGGCATCAGGTGGGGGAAATCTCTCCAACCAGGTGGAGTTGGTAAATGGAGGTGGCAGAGCAGCAAACATTTATTGTTAGTCAGCAAACATTTATTAAGCTGGGCAGGCACGGTGCTATGTCCAAGCCCTCAAGAAGCTCATCTTCTAATGGAGAACTTTAAAAACTTTATTAAGGCTTGTAAATATTTTACAGATATTATCTCATTTAATATAAGAAATTTGAAGACAGAGAAGTAGTTCCCAACTGGGGGAATCAAGAAATGCTTTATGGAGGAGCTCAATGCCCCCAGTACTTCAAACTCAACATGTCTAAAACGTCATCACCACCGGGTGGGAGAGGGGCCTTAGACCCACCCTCCTTCACTTGGAGCCAGCATGAGTTGAGTGCATAGCAGTGCTGTTTCTATTCTTTCTGGCTTTTAGATAAGGAGTTTGGAGATAGCTATGACCTTGGGAGCTTTGAAAGACCAGGAAAATGGTCCACCATAAATCCAAGAGTCTGGATTGGGATTTGCTACAAATCAGATAATGAGAAAAAGACACTTGCTCCTTGGAAGGAAAACTAGGACAAATCTGGACAGCATACTAAAAAGCAGAGACATCACTTTGCCAACAAAGGTCTGTATGGTCAAAGCTATGGTTTTTCCAACAGTAATATATGACTGTGAGAGTTGGTCTGTAAGGAAAGCTGAGATCCATGGAATCTATGCTTTTAATTGTGGTGCTGGAGAAGACTTTTGAGAGTCCCCTGGACAACAAGGGTGTCAAACCAGTCAGTACTTAAAAAAATTAATTCAGGCTATTCACTAGAAGATTAAATACTGAAGCTGAAGCTAAAATACTTTGGCCACATAATGAGAAGTCAGGACTGATTGAAAAGACCCTGATATTGGGAAAGATGGATAGCAAAAGGAAAAGAGCATGGCAGAGGATGAGACAGAGAGACAGTATCATGGAAACAATGAACTTGAGCTTGGACAGACTTTGGGAGAGAGTAGAGAATAGAAGGGCCTGGTGTGCTATGGTCCATGGGGGCATGAAGAGTTGGACATGACTGAACAAATGAACAACACAAACAAAAGTCCCAAACAACCTGCTTGGCACGGTTCATTAGTTTCAGAGATAGGAATCCATCCATCCATTGGCCATGCCGCATTTGGAAGTGAACTTGGATTGCTCTAAATGTGATCCTACTCTTTCCAGAGACAAAAAATAGTATAAAGTGGGTAGTACAGTAACTAGAGTGCTGGGCCTAGAATCAGAAAGATCCAGCTTCAAATCCAGCCTCAGACACTGATTGCCTCAGTTTCCCCAAGTAAAAATGGGAATAATAATAGCTCCTACTTCCCAGGATTTTTGTGAGGCTCAAACGAGATGATACTTGTAAAATGCTATAGAAATGTCAACTATTATTATTAGGTGATGGAGGGAAATGTTAGGAATTCTATTCTTGGTCTATTTTTGAATATGACTTTTCCTTTTGTAAAAAACTAACTGATGTTAACTGGTTAGATAAACTGCCATGCTAATCATGACCAGTGGGTAACAGTGGGGTAATACATCAGAATGGGAGCTTGAACCAATTGCATTAGAGAAAAACATTCTTGACCCTCAAGGCTATCCCATAAGCCTGAAGGGAAGATGTAGCCAGCCTAGTTCTGGAAGAATGAATGAAGAACACCCACAAGTCCTAGTCATTCCCTTAGTTCTACAGACCTGAAGTCATTGATTTTTCCTCCCCTGATATAGGCATTTCCGTGGTCGGTTCCTGCCCTCTGGAGTTGAACTTCAAAGTTTCAGAATTAAAAGCTACACCATGAACTTTGTGGACCCCCTGTGGGGCCAATTAACACATACAAAGTTTATCCAAGCATTCCCTAATGGGTCCTTAACTAATCATAGAATCATCCAGCTGGAGGGATCATCTGACTGAGTTCCCTTACCTTCAGGAACTAACATGCATTTCATTAAATTCCAAGGAGAATTTGAGTGATTTTATTATATGTTTTAAAGAGACTTATGCACTGTACAATAAGTGTTGGATGAAGGAAGGAGTATGATATTGTAAATATTATAGTAGCTAACTTTTATGTACCTTTATAAAACATTTGATATACGTCACCTCATTTGGGCTTCACAATAACCTTGTGTGAAAGGTACTACAGGGATTATTATTGCCATTTCACAGATGAAGATATTGAGGCCCAGGATTATTAATGGGTTTGTCCAAGATCACATAATTAATGAATGTGAGAACCTGGACTCAAAGCCAAATCTCCTGTCTTTAAATCCTGAATTGTTTCTACATTATTACAAGTGTCTCCCTCAAAAGTGGCTTAAGTTTATAGGTAAGCTCCTACAGGGGGTCTTGGTGATTATTTACAGCTGTTACCCTTTGTCTCAAAAGCTCTCCTTCCTCCCCTCTACTTCTTAAAATCTCTGATCTTCTTGGAGACTCATTTCAAACACCACCTTTTATGGGAGACCTTTCTTGATAACCCACCCCCAGCTTGGCCCCCACCCTTTTGCCCCCACGCTAGAGCCTTTGCCTCAGAGATTGACTTCCATTTGGTCTGCATATATCTTCTATGGACCTAATTACTTACCTGTTTCTCCCCCAATGGAATGTAAGCTTCCCGAAGGCAGGGACTATTTTTATATCCTTGTATCACCTTTATATCCTTTGTATCACCAAGTGCTTTGTACATAAGGGCTTAATAAATGCTAACTTGATTGACTGGTGTAACTAGGGTGGTGACTAAAATATTCAAGTCCCATGGAAGTCAGTGATCAGCACTAATTGACTGTGAAGAAATATAAAAGTATATACGTTACATGCTTAGGACATGCTTTGCTAGTAGAGTGAAGGTGATGGCTTGTGTAATTATTTCAGGGGCTTATCCTTTGCCTCCAGTTCATTTCCTGAGCCTTTTCCTGCACCCAAACAATGTTTATGGGGCAACACAGGGATGTACTGGTAAATGTTTAACAATGAGACTCTTCAAAATAAAAAAAAAAAGTATGCATATAGACTCTAAAGTTTTGTTATTAACCCTTTCTTAAGTTAGACCAGGGTGGTGAACTTGTATGTAACTTCAAGTTAGGATTCAGTGAAAGGGCTTCACTTGAGGACCTGGAGGGCCACATGTGGCCTCCAGGCAGCGGGTTCCCCACTCCGGGACAAGCAACAAAACAATAAATCCAGCCCTGATTTGTAGTAATTGCAGATTTATGAATGCTTGCACTGAGAATTTAACAAACTTTCCCTAGTTAGAGCTGCCTCCAGCATACTCTGGATTATATTGGAGGCCTGGTGACTCTAGGTTAAAAATAATAAATAGTAATAATGAGTGATATGGCATTTTAATGTTTGCAAAGTATTTACATCCATGATCTCATGTGAGCTTCAAAATGTCCCTGGAGAAAGGAGCCCAGAAGGGGCTTACAAAGACATACTTTACCTAGTCTACAAAACTGCCCAGAGAAAGCCTTTAACCTGAAAATATCTTGCTGTATACTTATGAGTTAATGGCTTTTACTTGCAAGGTATTGTGGAACAATTAAATATGCAAAAACAAATGATTTCGTAGGATCATAAAATCAGAACTGGAAGGGACCTTATTGTTTACGTGTATCAGACACTTTGTGACCTCGTAGACCATACTTGTCCATGGGGTTTTCTTGGCAAAGATATTGGAGTGGTTTGCTGTTTACCTCTCCAGTGGATTAAGGCAAACAGAGGTTAAGTGACCTGTCCAGGGTCACACAGGTAGTAGGTATCTGAGGCAAGGATTTGAACTCAGGTCTTCCGGACTCCAGGCCCAGTGCCGTATCTACCGAGCCACCTAGCTACCTTCAGAAAAATAACAGAAAGGAGGACTTGAGGACTAAGGCAACATTACCCACAACTCAGGATTAAAGCTTGGTAATAATAAAAAGCTGCTAAAAATAAAATAAAACAAATTAAAAATAAAATGAGTAAACAAAGGAAAAAGAACCCAATCATAGATACTTATGAAGATTTGGGTTCATATTCAGAGGAAGATGATGAGGTAAAAAACAAAACGCCATTCCTGTCCCAAAGAGGAATGTCAAATGGTCACAAGCCCAGAAAGAACTTGGAAGTTCTTCTTGGAAGAACTTAAAAAGGGATTTTAAAATCAAATAAGAAAGATCAAGGAAAAAATAGGGAAAGAAAGAAATACTATCCAAGAAATTTATAAAAGAAAATTAACCAACTAGAAAGAGAGATACAAAATCTTGAGGAAGAAAATGACTCCTTGAAAACTAGAATTGGGCAAGTGGGATTGAATGATGTTATAAGATACCAAGAAATAATAAAGCTGCCTTCTAAGCAAACAGAAGGTGTTTCTTGCCCAAGCTCACACAGCTAGTAAGTGTTTGAAGATGGATTTGAACTCAGGTCTTCCTGACTCCAGGCCTAGCATGCTAACCACTCAACCATCTAGCTGCCTCTGGAAGGTACCTTAGAGGCCATCTCATTCAACTGCTTCATTTTATAGATGAGGAAACTTAGGCCCAAAGAGGGATGAAGTGATTTGTCCAAGGTCAGGCAGGTAGGAAGGAAAGGAAGGAAATTATTAAGCGCCTACTCAGTGCCAAGCACTGTGCTAAATGCTTTACAAATCTCATCTCATATGATCCTCACAACAACCCTGGAGGTAGATGCTGTTATTATCCCCATTTTACAGATGCGAAAACTGAGACGGATAAAAGTTAAGGATTTGTTCAGGGTCACACAACTACGAAGTATCTGAGTTCTGATTTTAACTCACGTCTTCCTGACTCCAGATCCAGTGCTCTTGTCCACTCTATCACCTAGCTAGCTTGATAGTGAACAGTCAGGATTTGAACTCAGGGCTGCTAACTCCAAATCCCAGCTTCTTTCAAATGCCCCTCAGCGACTTCTGTCTATTGCTTCTATCTATTGCTCTTGCTTGTTCTTTGAGTCATGATGGAATAAATGTCATCCCTTTTCAACATCCGTTCTAGTATTTGAGCTATCTTGTTCCCTCTAAATCTCCTTTTTTCCATTTTGAACTATCTCAGAACCATTTTTGATATGAAAATTTTGAGCTTCCTCACCATCCTGGTCACTCTTTTCTGGAGGGGCTCTAGATTATCAATTTTTCTCCTAAAATGTGTCACCTAGTCCTGAACATAGTTCTCTAGACATGGTTGGATTGGCTGGAATGATAGAATGATTGTCTCCATCATTCCGGACATCATATCTCTCTTAATACAGCCTAAGAACAAATCATAGCTGGTTTTACTGACCTGTTATGCTACTGGGTCACATGGAGCTCAAAGCCACTGAAATCCAAAGTTGTTTTTTTCTTCTTTACTGAAATCCTTATAAACCCACACCTCCCCAATTCTCCACTTACGCACTGAAAACAACGACAACAACCACCTAAGTATAGATCTTTATATTGAACTCTATTAATGTTACTAAATTCATCTTATTATTCTGGTCTGGCAAGTAGTAGGAACTATGTGAATGTTAGCTGCTATTATTGTTATTAATTATTATTATTATTGAGTCTTCTGGGGCACCAAAAGGATAAGTAGCATGCCCAGGGTCAATTAACCAGAGAGTTTCAGAGGCAGGATTTGAACTCAGGTCATCCTAACTCTGAGGCCAGATTTCTAGGCACTACACCAGGCTACCTCTCCCTATATTACTTCCCTATATGTAACATGCTATTGTTATTTGCCAGACTCTAGGAACCCCTCTAAACTTAATTTCAGCCTCGAAAAAGAGCAAAAACTCTTCTCTTTAAGAAATATTTGTTCACTAACTACCTTCTCATAGAAGGAACAATGGGGGCACAGAGAATGCGCTCTAGATAAGTAATGGATAGAATAGGAATAAAGGATAAAATTCCCAGGAATTGAATCAAAAGGATTATCTAACACCTCCCCCCAGACGTCACACAGCCATTAATTCTGACGTGCTCACAGGTGGTTTGGTGACTATCTCCCTCTAATGGACTCACAGTTTGTTCTGGCAACCAGGCAACCAGGTAACGTGATTTCTTGTGGATTTAGAGTTGGAAAGGATTACAATTCCATTCCATTAAATAAATATCTATTAAGTACCTACTATGGTCAAGGCACCCTGAATTTATAGATGATGAGGACATTAATTTTGAGACACTAACTTACCCAGGAGCACACAGAACTTGGATCAGAATCAGAATTTTAGAGCAGGAAGAAAATTTCAAGATTTAGATGAACTCTAGAGGACTCCCCATCCAACCCTTTCATTTTTCAGAAGAAGAAACTGAGGCTGGAGATGAAGTGATTTGCCCAAAATCTCATAGTAAATATTAGCTCAGTTCTCCTGACTCACTCTAAGTCTGTCCCTATTTCATTGTCACCCTGTTGCCCGAATTGTCCCTTGACACTTTCTGATGAAAACAAAGATCCTAATTTATACCAAATGCCTGATTGGGGTAACCTTGACCAAATCATTTCACTTCCAGGCCCCTCAGTTTTCTCATCTGCAATTTTGTCAAACTCAAATAGAAATGCATGCCTGCCAGCCACATGTTGACTTAGAAAAAACCACAAATTAGTATTGTTATATTGGATTCTTATTTATTTTGTTAAAATGTCCCTTTGCAAATATGTTTAACTTAATAAGGCGTTTTGCAGGCCCACTGCTAAGAGTTGGATATCTCTGGACTAACAGACATATGGCGTTCCTTTTAGCTGACATTCTTCTATCTGGATTGTAATGTCCTAAGATCTAGGGCTAGATCTAGAAAAGATCTTACAGGAGATCTAGCCCAGCACTCTTATTTTACAGATAAGGAAATTGAGACCAGAGAGGGGAAATTACTTTCCTAAAATCAAATGGGTAAAAAGTGAGGTCTCTCCATAAATGTAAACAACAATAAATCCCCTGAAGTGGTCGTATTATTCAAATTCACACTGCATGTTTTCATTGGAATGGAACCAATTACCATATTTTATATAATTACAATTTCGAATGGTGTAAATTCAAAGACATATGACCACTTCAGGGGATTCATTATTTGTACTAATCCACACTGAGAATCAACAAGATCAACCATAAAGACCCTGTCCCATTAATTAGCTCATTTTAATCCTAGAGGCACTATAATAGTTCCTAGGGTCTTTATGGTTCTCTCCTTTGGAGCTTTAGGGAATTTATTTTAAATGAAAAGTAATGAGTATAATCACAGTTGTTCTGAGCTCCCAGTTAAGAAAATTCCTAATATTTAGTCAGTGGTTTGGTTTTCTGCCTTAATTAACATTTATATCTATATCTAGTTAACCCCTGTTTTCCTTGTGTTGAGGGAAACATTTGATTAACAGTGCCTGTGCATAGAGAGGAACCAGTAGGAGAATTTGGAGAAAGAGCGCACCTTTTTCTAGGAACTTCTCTTCGTTCTTAGGTAGATGGGATTGGTGTCATGTTCCCAAATCTTCACTCTGAGATGCCGGTAGGACCATTGACCCTCCTCAATGATCCTTCTCTGCCCCAGATCAGTTCTACTTTTACCTAGTTTCATTAGTTGCCCTGGGGTTTAGACCAGCAACCCTGAGGGTCTTCCCCTCCCAGTTTGATTTTTTTAATTAAAGGGGCCATCCCTTGACTCGCTTCCTAAAGAGGCTCATTCACTGAATAAGCGTTACCTCACTCAAAGTGAGAACCTGAAAAGGCCTTAGCCTAAAAGGGCCAGGTCTCCCATTGCATCTTGGGCCATCTCCAGTCCTCCTGATCAATATCTGGCCACTGTGGCCACTGTGGGAAGTCTTCGCATGTTTTGGGGTAGACATCTCCCTAACTCACCAAAGACTTTGAGGCCTGTCTCCACCTGGTTTAGCCCATCTGCCAAGACAGTTTTACTGGGCTAAGGCTGCTGCACGTGCTACGGTTTTTTGGAGACACAGGTGAGAGCTGGGTGAGAGATAGACACCAAAAGAGGATGAGCAGCCCTGAAAAGGGCTCAGCATGACCTCATGCCAGAGGTGCTAGTCTTCCCCGAATACCCCATACACCCTTGACATGAACCCCTTTGTTGTCCCACCCCCTCCCAGCACTTTAAAAAAAAATTAGCTCCTTTTGTGTGTTGTCTTCCCCCATTCGATAGTTAAAGCTCCTTAAGATCATGGACTATCTTTCTCTTATTTGTATCCCTAGTGTTTAGCACAGTGCCTGGCACATAGAAGGTACTTAACTAATGTTTATTGAATTGACTTGAAAAATAGTCCATTTAGCAGCCTCCTCCCCAATCCCCTTCTTACACAGGTGGCAAATGAAAGATCTGAGACACAAACCCAGATCTGACTCTTTGTAACTGTCTTTAAGGATCTGAAGAGTTATCATGTGGAAGATTAAGATGAGCTTTATTCTACTAGGCCCCAGAAGGCAGAATTAGGAACAATGGATAAGATTAGGAAGGATGCCTTTAGACTCCACGTAAGGAAAATAACAATTTGAACTTTCCCAAAATGGAATTGGCTGCCTGTGGAAGTAGTAGGTTCTCCCTCATTATAAGGATGACTACAGGAAAATACTGGATGACCACTTGCAGGATATGTTGTATAGGAGATTCATTTTCTGGTAGGGTTGGACTAGATGGCCTTTGAAGTCCTTTCCAACCCGGACATTCTGGGGTTCTATGATTTTACAATGATGTTATTGAAGAATCCATCATCATCCAGTCCAACTCTTGAAACAGACAGGAAGTACAATTTCAGAAGACTGGTTCATGTACCACACTGACCTCAAGGCAGCAGTCAGGCCTGTGGAGTGGATTATAAAACAAACAAACGAAAACAAAACCTAAAAATTAAGGTACAAATCAGAGAATAAGATGAAGACCCAGTTCATTCAGTCAATCAAACCGTCATTTGTTAACCAACTTTAGTTTGCCAGGCATTGTACTTTGTATTGGGAATAAAATAGTTCTTACCCTCAAAAAGTTCCCATTCTAATGGCGGAGACAACATGTAAAAAACAAACAACTTTGTGCGTAGATTATACAGAGTGGGTGAAAGACAATGTCAGAGAAGGAGGCACTAGCCATGGAGGGGCATCAGGAAAGGCCTCCTGCAGAAGATGGAATTTGAGTTGAGTCTTGAAGAAAGCCGAAGAAACTTAAGACATATGGGTGAAGGATCAGAGCATTTCAGACAGGAAGGATAGCCAGAGACCAGAGTGGGACTCTGTGTGTGTGTGTGTGTGTGGTGTGTGTGTGTGTGTGTGTGTGTGTGTGTGTGTGTAAGTATAAGACTAGAAAGGTAGGAAGAAGCCAGGTTGCATAGGGTTTAAGTGTCAAACATTTCACAGAAGGCCAACTATAAATAAGTGTCAATGGATCTTGTTAGATAGAGCCATAAAAGGGTTAAAATAGCCATTTCTCAGTCCTGAAAGTGACCCCAAGGCTCCTTTTCCAGTGCTTTGTACTTCGGTTAATGATTAACAAGCCTATTTTTCCCAGAAAGCACCAGTTTATTTTGTCCCACATTAAGTAAAGAGCAGGAATAGTAAACATTGATCTGGGACTTGAGTATGACCTAGGGGACAGTCAGATCTCTGGGATACGTAGGCAGTACCTTAGGCACAGAATTTTGTCTATTTTACAAAGTGCTGGGCCTCCAAGCCCAGATTCTTTTTCTGTCACTGATTTATATTCATCTTCCTAAAGCATAGATCTGACCATATTATCCCCATCTATTCAGTAAATGGGGCAGCTACGTGGAGCAGTGGATAGAATGCTGGGCCTGAAGTCTAGAAGACTCATCTTCCTGAGTTCAAATCTGCCCTCCGACGCTTACTAGCTGTGTGACCCTGGCCAAATCACTTAACCCTGTTTGCCTCAATTTCCTCATTTGTAAAATGAGCTAGAGGAGGAAATGGTAAATCACAACAATATCTTTGCCAAGAAACCCCCAAATGAGGTCATGAAGAGTAAGACATAATTGAAAATGACCCAAGAACAACAATCACACCTTGGTCAAACTGTTCTCTGTGTCACTGTACCCTCCCTTGGGCATGACTGTTTTTGTTCCAGGTAAAAATATACACATACATATATGCATACATACACATGTGTGCGTTATGTGAAAAACATATGTGTGTGTGTGTAGTTACAGCTCTACTTAGCAGCTAACCTTTTGACTACATCTTCTACTCAGGATGACAGACACATTACCTCTATTCTTGCTGGAGATTATCCTCCCAGGATATAGAACACAGTCAGTGTTACACCATGATTAAAGCATTCGAGGAATACTTCACTGAAAGAACACTAATATGATCCTTAATTTTTTTTTTGAAGGATGTACCTTCAGGTTTGAGAGGTGGTTGATAGAAAGATCACTGAGCTGGAAAGTAGGCATCCTGACACTACCCCTACATAGATGTTTCACTTTAGAAGCAAGTCACTTCCTCTCTAAGACTGTTTCTTCATCTGTAAAATGGGAAGAGCATTGAACCAAATTCACTCTGGGGTCCCTTTCTACATCTAAATTTCTTTTATATATTTTTAAAAATTCAAGAACCCATCACTTGGCATCAATTCCAGAACTCTTTATTTTCAACCTGAGTTTGAGGAAGTAACTTTTATTAACTTGGAAATAGGAATATTTTCATGTGTTTTTTTCCTTTCATTTTTTCATTGATGCTTGTGACAAATTTAAGGACTAGGAACCTAGATATTTGATTACATTCTAACCCAATGGAGCATTTGGGTAGTTACAAGTGAGGTGTGCATAAACTCTACTATGGTAGTCAGTTCCCTTTTTTCCCCCTATATTGCATAAAAGCTGGGCCAAATAATGAAATACTCCCTTTTCCTTTATCACTCTATGTGTTCTCTTCACATTTGGAGACTTTGCATGTGCTGTTTGGATCCCATTGGTAGTGAAAAGCATTTCCCTTTTCCTTCTATATACTTTAAAGATTTATTAACCCCTGATACAGTCAATATACTGTTTCCGACATCTCAGTCTTCAGATTCCTTATGTATCAGGCCAATTGACAGCTCCTCTGGAGGGGTTGCCAAACATGTGGGATTCTAATTCAAGAAGAATCAACCTGGAATCTCAGCAAGTGACTTTCCCACATCACTGACCTCTTCCAGTCATAAATCCTCTGTTGTTTAACTACAAGCTGAATATGCATCAACAGTATGAGATAGAAGCCAAGAAATCTAAAGGAATCTTGGACTGTGTTAAGAGAGTTATGGCACTCAGAACTACAGAGATAGTCTTGTTGTCCTCTGCCCTAGTCACACATTGGGATACTGCTTTCAGTTCTGGGAGATATAATTTAGGGAGGATGTTAAATTGGAGGGCATCCACCCACAGGAGAGAAATCAAGACAGCAACAGGCCTCAGGTTCATGGCAAACGAGGAACAATGAAAGGATCTGAGTATGTTTAGCCTAAAGAAGAGGTGCTTTAAGTGGGTGTGATAATTGTCTTCCAGTATTTGAAGGACTGGCATGTGGGAAATGGGTTAGACTTTATCTGTTTGGCCCTAGAAGTTTGAACGAAGATAATGGGTAGAAGATGCAAAAACAAACAAACACAAAACAAATTTAGACTTGATAGAAGGAAAATCTCAGTCACATTTAGAGCCTTCTGAAAGTAGAATGGGCTAGCCCAGTAGGCATTATATTCTCCCATATTGGATATCTTCAAAAAGGGGCTGGATACACTTATCGGATATGCTATACAGGGAAATAGTGTTCATTTATGGATTGGACCCCAAGGTCGCTTCCAACCTTGAGATTCTGTGAACATGCAATTATTTTGGAAGGAAGATAGTGTAGATTGTTCCTCACCCAGCCCCTTTCTGGTCAAATTTCGATGAAGAGGCACAAATAGCATGAATCATCAGTGCAGATGGTCCCTACTTGGTTTGTGAGTCAATTCTCTGAAACTTGGAACATACTTCATCATAGAAGCAAGATTATATGTCATGGTTGTGTTCCTGGGCTCCTTAACCCATGATTCAATTGAATTATTTGTGCCAGCATAGGTCCTAAGTCCTAAGCTCAGGTGGAAATATGTGACAGGAGGTTGAAGAAAGAGGATTTCCCTCTGTTTTCTTGGCACAGAAATAGTCTGAGGCAAATTTTTCCTAGTCTAATGGACAGCTTAATATAGCTAGAGGACAAGGCAAGAAACCTGGCTTTTGCTATTAAATAGTGAAAAGTCATTTTACTGCTCTGAACCTACATAAAAAGAAGGTTTTGGATTAGACAATGGAAGTAATCTTCTAGCTCTACCATGTTTTGTTACTAACCTCATTTTCTCTGGCCTCTCACTTCTTTCTCTGTGCTCCCTTTCATATCTCCTAATACCCTTCTCTTCAATCTCCCTGGAGTCCAGAGTTGTTATTTGCCCACCTATCTCCTACTATCCTCAAGACTGCCCTACTTCCAAAGAGTCACCATGTCCCACCTCACCGATGTTCCCTGTTCTCCTTTGATCAAATCACTCCTCTTGGTACAGTTAATTTTATCTGAGTTTTTAAAAGCAGCACAATGTAATTGAGTGAATCCATACAAATGTACGATTAACTAATAAACCCTAACTCTATGGTGCAAATCTGCCCAAGCCACTCTTCTGCTCAAGAAGTTTCAAAGACTTCCTTTTGCTTTGGGAATAAAATATCAACTCTTCGGCTTGGCATTTAAAGTCCTGACCAATCTGGCTCCAATCTACCTTTAGAAAATGATTTCACATTACTCCCCCACATTCCAGCCAAATTGACCTACTTCCTGTTCCCTAAATGTGGCACTCCATTTCCTCCCTTTGTATCTTGGTGCAGAGTGTCTTCCATGTTGACTATGTATTCCATCCCAGTCTCTGCTTCAGAATCCTTGACTTCCTTCAAGGCTCATCCTCTGTGGGAAGCTTTTCTTGTTGGTAAATCCTCCCTTCTTGACTTTATCTTGCATTTATTTATCTGGGATAAGTTAATAAATTAAAAAAGAAATTGCTCAAGGGTAGGGATGATTCTTTCTTTGTCTTTGCATACCCAGTGCCCAGAACAGTGCCTTGCATATAATAGATACTTCATAAATATTTGTTCAACTGAATTGAATGGAGGTGCTTGATAGCTAGAGTAGATTTCAAACTGCTGAAATTGAAGGCAGTAAAAGTGAAGAGAAATGAAAAATGAAGGCTATGAGATAGGATGAGGCAGGGAGAAAGATTGCAGGGTGTATTGTTGGTGGTGGGAGAATGGGAAGGATGCAATCCAAGCAGGCCATCCTTGCCTTGAAAGCTTCTCCTGGATTAACTCCACTAAACTCTTCCCTCCTTTTCATAGTCACATGTTTCTGAACCTCCAATTTTTTCACAGTGGCTCCTATGGCAAGAGAAGGGGCAGAGAAGTTGGTAGCCTTTCATTTACAAAGGTCTTTTGTAAGTTGGAAGCACATGAATTGGACCAGGGACGGCATAAAATGAGAAGGGGAGTATGGGAAAATAAAGGAGGATAACAGATAACAACAGAAGTGGATTTCTGTGCCCTGGGACATGAACCTGTGGAAACTTGTTTGGGGTGGCCAGAACACCTAAGCCAAATGGGCATGAGAGACATTATAGTGTTCCATAGTAGGTACAGTAGCTCCCTCATGAAGTAATAGGGATAATTTTCCTATAAAAATCTCCAATATCATTGCTGCAACCAATGGTTTCCCTTATGGATAGAAAACACCTGTGTTTTCTTTTGACCTAACAATGAGGAAAAATAGGAAGGGAAGAATATACATAAGTAATTATAGCTTACAGGGGTGGGGAAGCTATGGCCTTGAGGACTGAATCCAAACTTCACAGAACAAAGGACCTAGAGGGCCACATGTGGCCTCGAGGCTACAGGTTCCCCATCCCTGGATGTGAATGGGATGAATTTACCCATAAAATGGAAACTGATACCAGATTAAAAATTTGAATTCATCCATTTGTTGCTTTAAGGAAATGTTATAAAAATAAGAGATAAATACAAAGATAAAATAAAGGTTAGGAGTAGAATTTATTATGTTAAAAAAAACAGGGTAGTAACCATGATCTCAGAAAAAGTTAAAGCTAAGATTTAATCAAAAGAGAAAAATAGGGAAACTATACTAAGTGTCAACGATATTATTCAATATTGTTTTAGACCATTTAAAATAACTAGATTGGGGCAGCTAGGTGGTGCAGTGAGTAGAGCACCAACCCTGGAGTCAGGAGGACCTGAGTTCAAATCAGGCCTCAGACACTTGACATACTAGCTGTGTGACCTTGGACAAGTCACTTAACCTCAATTGCCTTCCCTTCTCCCCTCCAAAAAACAAAATAACTAGATAGTATAAAATACCTGCCAAAACATAAACACAAAACACTTTTTATACAAATAAAGTCAGATCTAAATAATTAATTGTTGGAGCAGCCAGGTGGTGCAGTGAGTAGAGCACCAGCCCTGGAGTCAGGAGGACCTGAGTTCAAATATGGTCTCAGACACTTGACACATTAGCTGTGTGACCTTGGGCAAGTCACTTAACCCCAATTACCCTGCCTTCCCCCCTCGGAAAAAAAAAAGAAAAAAAAAAGAAAAAAGTAAATAATTAATTGTTTATTGTTCATGGGTAGATATTGTCAACATAATTTTTAAAATGTCAATTTTACCTAACTAAGCTATTTATGTGATGCCATTCCAATTAAATTACTAAAAAAACTTTACTTAGAAAAAATAATAACAAAGTTCATTTGGAAGAACAAAAGGTCAGGAACTTCAAAGAAACCAGGAGGAAAAGATGTAAAGGAAGCAGATTCAGTAGTATCACACCTTAAATT
Source organism: Trichosurus vulpecula (assembly GCF_011100635.1). Lineage (NCBI taxonomy): Eukaryota > Metazoa > Chordata > Mammalia > Diprotodontia > Phalangeridae > Trichosurus > Trichosurus vulpecula. The sequence goes on from NC_050573.1 coordinate 151,200,324, forward strand.
ATATTATAAGATGAGAGTGTTGTTTAAGTATAAAATGGATAATTTTGATTAGATTAGAATTTTCTTGTATAAATAAAACCAATGTAGCCAAGAACAGAAGTAATGCAGAAAACTGGGGAAAAACTTTCAAAGACAATCATTCAGATAGGATGCAATTGGGTTGGGATATTGCTGTGGTGTAGGAAATGATGAACTAGTTGATTTAGAAAAACATGGAAGGATTTGGACTTATGAAGGAAGATGCTTCAGAGAAACAGATGACAGGTGGAAATAAGCCTAGTATGGTCTTACATATGTGAGTATGAGCATATATGTGTATATATGTGTATGTTTATAGGTGTCTATCTGTATGTATATGTATACATATACATATATGTATATGTGTTTGTGTATATCTATATATCCACCCTTAATTGTAGCTTTCTTTGGGGTGAGGGGGGTAGGGAAAAGGGAAAAAAATAAAGTAAAAAGTACAAAGCAGTAAACAAAAGAAAATCTGCAAGGAAGCAAAAAAAGCTGGGCAGCTTTGAAAACAATTGTAGTATTTATTATATTGGTTTTCTTGAAATGGAAATTTATTGTTTTATATTGAATCTTCTCTTATGTTCTGCTGTGTATGTGGCAATTTTTTCCTTTTCTCATTTTGTATTTAAGTTTAAAATAAATAAAAAAATTAATTTGACTCAGATCTCTATATATTTGAGATACATAAAATGAGAGCATTGTTGAAGAATAAAATGGATAATTTTGATTACTTTAAATTAAAATTTTCTTGTATAAATAAAACCAATGTATCCAAGAATAGAAGGAATGCAGAAAATTGGGGAAAAACTTTCATAAACAATCGCTCAGATAGGATGAGATTGATTAGGTTGGAATATTGCTGTGGTGTAGGAAATGATGAGCACAGCACCTTCTCTAATGAAGGCACGCCATGGTGGGCAGTCCTGTGCCAGGACCTCCCATGTCACACAATCAATTCCAAAGGGACACTTGCGGTGAAGATTATTTCCAAGATTTCTGCTTTCCTTCTAATCTTAGTTGCATTGGTTTTGTTTGTTCAAACCCTTTTAAATGTAATATAATAAGAATTATTCATTTTATATCTCATAATGGTCTCTTTCTCTTGTTTGGTCAAAAATTCTTCTCTTCTCTATAATCTGATAGGTAATCTATTCCTTGCTCTCCTAATTTGCTTATGGTATCACCCTTTATGACTAAATCACATACCCGCTTTGACCTCATCTTGATAAACGGTATAAGATGTAGGTCTATGCTTAGTTTTTGACATACCATTATCCAGTTTCCTCAGTAGTTTTTATGAAATATAATGAGTTCTTCTTCCAGAAGCTGGAGTCTTTGGGTTTATCAAACACTAGATTACTATTGTCATTTACTACTGTGTCCTATGTACCTAATCTATTCCACTGATTCGCCACTCTATTTCTTATCCAATACTCTATAGTTTTAGTGATTGCCACTTTATAATATAGTTTGGGATCTGGTATGGCCACATTCCTTTGCATTTTTTTCACTAATTCCCTTGATATTCTTGCCCTTTTGTTCTTCCAGATGAATTTTGTTATTTTTTTCTAGCTCTATAAAACATTTTTTGGTAGTTTGATTGGTATGGCACTGAATAAGTAAATTAATTTAGGTAGAATTGTCATTTTTATAATATTGGCTCAGCCTAACCACAAGCAACTGATGTTTTCCAGTGTTTAGATCTGACTTTATTTGTGTGAAAAGTGTTTCGTAATTGTGTTCATGTAGTTCCTGGGTTTTTCTTGACAGGTAGACTCCCAAGTATTTTATATTGTCTACAATTATTCTCTTTCTATCTCTGGCTACTAGACTTTGTTGAAAATATATAGAAATGCTGATGACTTATAAGAATTTATTTATATCCTTGGTTGGTTGTTGTCCTTTGTTCTTAAGGAGCACCAAAATGACGTCACTATGCTAGAGTTAAGTTGCAATGAGTTTGACTGTGGCTGATCAGACCAATATGAGCTCAAAATGTTCTACCACAGGGTGGGCACAAATAGTCCATGTGAACATTTGGGGTAGATTTTCTAAATTTGTGCATTTCCTTTCCACTACTTCAATTCTGCTTTGCTCATAGAGCACAGCGCCTTCTTTTATGAGGGCACATCATGCTAGGCAGTCCTGTGACAGTGTCTCCCATGTCACACAATCAATTCCAGAGTTCTTAAGAAAGCCACACTGGCTATCAGGTAGGTGACCATTTTCCAGGCAAAGGAAAAGTCTATTAAGGAGGACTATGGTGAGATTCTTGCCACCATTGACTAAGAGAAAGACCCCTCTGTGATTGTCTCAGGACAATCTATATTTCCTTTACCTTTATAGAGATGAACAATGGAGGCATCTTTGAACTCCTGGGAGATAACCTCCTCTTGCCATATAACCTGGAAAATTTCAGTCAGTTTTTGTATGAGCCTACCTTGTAAATCTCAGCTGGAATAGAATCAGCACCAGGTGCTTTGCCACACTTCATTGTTGTATACCTGTGAAACCTGGACAATATACCAGTGTCATGCCATGAAACTGAATCACTTCCATTTGAATTGTCTTAGGAAGATTCTGAAGATCACCTGGCAGGATAAGGTACCAGACACTGAGGTCCTTTCTCAGACTAAACTGCCAAGCATTCAAACTCTTCTTCAGAGAGCACAACTCCAATGGGCTGGCCATGTTGTTCTAATACCAAATGTATGCTTGACAAAAAGACTATTTTGTGGAGAACTTACACAGGGTAGGGATTCACATGGTGGTCAGGAGAAGAGATACAAGGACATTCTCAAGGTCTTTCTTAAGAACTTTGGAATTGATTGTGTGATGTAGGAGACACTGGCACAACACTACTCAGCATTGTGTGCCCACATCAGAGAAGGTGCTGTGCTCTATGAGCAAAGCAGCATTGAAGTAGTTCAAAAGAAATGCGAGATGTGCAAACTTAGAGAATCCACTTCATGGATTCACATGGATTATTTGTGCCTGGCCTGTGGCAGAGCATTCTGAGCTCATATCGGTCTGATCGGCCACAGTCGGACATATTGTAACTTGACTCTGGCATAGTGATGTCATTTTGGTCCTTTTCAAGAGACAATAACCAACCAATGTTGGTATTATATAATACTATATATATGTATATGTATGTATATGTATATGTATATATGTATGTATATATGTATATATGTATGTATATATATGTATGTATATATATGTATATGTTTTATCCTTTCTGAGTTTCTGAACTTTTTCTGTGTCTGCAGCTTCCACAAAACTCCTCCAAAATTCCCATTTTAATTTCCTGTGCCAACCCACAATATAGCAAAACTACAATATGGAAGGTATAACTGTAGTCTCAGATCATTGGGTTGGTGCCAGAATTATAGCCTTTTAGGTTAGAGCAGCTGACCTGTGGGACAGTTTGGTGATGCAGTAAATAGAGTGCCAGGTTTGGAGTCGAGAAGATTTGAGTTCTAAACTGATCTCAGACGTTTACCACCTGTATGACCCTGGGCAAATCATTTCCCCCCAGACTGCCTCAGTTTCCTCTTTTGTGAAACAGAGATAATGATTGCACCTCCCTCCCAGGGTTGTTATGAGGATCAAATGACAATATTTGAACAGAGCCTGGCACGTAGTAGTAAGTGCTATATAAATGTTAACTGTAACAATTATTATTATTATTATTATTAGAGGTGAACTGGGCCTGCTTCCTGGCCCAGGCTAGACCAGAGTGGCTCCCTTTGGAGCATCCTGGGCTAGGCCCTTTAAACTCCTGCACTAAAGCAGCTATTTATGAGGATTGATTTGTGAAGTAGCTTGTTTCCATGTTTTCCCTTGCAGGCCCGATCCTGTCCCAGTTACCAGAACTGAAATCTTCATTTTCATAGTCACTAGTGGATTATACAACAAAAGCAGAGACGTTGTCTCCAGAAGGCCACAATTAAAACAGCCCCAGTTACTAGGAGCAATCCTTTCCAGTTAGCACATTAACACAAAGAAGCTAATTGTATCCTGGGCTGAAGAGTCATTTACTTCCCAGAATTCTCTTTCCTGTTGGCTTACAGTAGCCATTTAATAAATGTTCACTAGATAGGAACAGTTTTTTTATTTGTTTGTTTTGGGGTTTTCCCCCCCACATAATAGCATTTTATTTTTTCCAATTACATGTAAAGACAGTTTTCAACATTCACTTTTATAAGATTTTGAATCCCAATTTTTTTCTCCCTCTCTCCTTTCTCTCCCCCCTCCCCAAGACAGCAAGCAATCTGATATAGGCTATACAGGTACAATCATATTAAACATATTTCCACATTAGTCATGTTGTGAAAGAAGAATAAAAACAAAATAGAAAAACCACAAGAAAGAAAAAAGCCTGAGAAAATAGTATGCATCAATCAGCATTCTGACCCCATAGTTCTTTCTCTGCTTGTGGACAGCACTTTCCATTATGAGTCTTTTGGAATTGTCTTAGATCACTTCATTGCTGAGAAGAGCTAAGTCCGTCACAGTTGGTCATCACATTGTGTTGCTGTTACTATGTACAATGTTCTCCTGATTCTTCTGACTTCACTTAGCATCAGTTCATGTAAGTCTTTCCAGGTTTTTCTGAGATCTGTCTGCTCTCCATTTCTTATGGAACAATATTATTCCATTACATTCCTATACCACAACTTGTTCAGCCATTCCCTAACTGATGGGCATCCCCTCAACTTCCATTTTTTGGCCCAACAAAAAGAGCCACTATAAATATTTTTGTACACGTGGTAGACACAGAGTTTCAAAGCGGAAAGAGAATTTGAAGACCATCTAATCCAAACTCATTTTTCAGATGAGAAAATGGAGACCTGGAAAAAGTAGTGATTTGTTCAGGGTCAAAGGTGAGCAAGCTCTTGGGGAAAACCATTCTAAAAAACTTTTCTTTATAAATAAACAACAAAGATGTCCTTCTGATAGATCTTGGCCTCAGTTGTGTAGTTGATTTGTACCTGGTCTGGTTAAGGAAGACATTTTTCCAGGCTTAGGGGTGGAGCCTGCCTCCACTCCTAATAAACTCCCTTGATTCCTTTCTGCCACACGCCCCTTTGGTACCCTGGTTCCACATGATTTTGCAGTCTCCAAGGTTAATTGTATCATGCTTTATCTGTGCATGGACTAATGCAGCTGGCAGCTGGGGAAGTTTTGAACATCCCCACTATTTTAAACTGCTTTGCATTTGCCTACTCTTGGTGCAAAGGGCATCATTTTATGTTATTCTCTCCCAGCCCCCCCCCAAAAGAAAGGGTATGCTATGGAGGTTCCAGGGGGAAAAAATTAATTTTACTCTGAACTCACTTCTAGTTGCTTTAATAATGAAAACCATCATGCTGACTTTCTGAAAACCCAGACTCTTGGAAAGAAATGTCCTTCTTCAGCAACTCAATCTCAGGGTGGAGGGATTTATTAGTTCCAAAAGAAAACAGAGCTAAGCTACTGAGCAATGCTGTTTCAACCGCTTATCCTTGACTAGCTGAAGCCTTCTTTTTCTTCTCATTCTCCTTTTTTAAAAAAGCCACAGCTGAAACATTCTGACTGTCTTCTTGGATGTCATCTGAAAAGTGTTTGGAGGGGGGATGGGGGAGGGAGAACATTTTTCAAGGCATATTTCCATTAGGAATAGGCGTTTGATGATCTGTGCGTTTTCCCACACAAATGTGCTGGGCCAGTTGTATTATCCAGGCATTTCCTGTGAGCCTCGGTTTTTTGTTATTCTTCCTTCTCTCCCCACCCCCACTCCCCCTATTTCTTTTCGGTGAATTAGCCCAGATTTGTAGCAAGCAGTTTTAGCCACATCCTCTCAGCTCTTAGTCACACTACCCTTATATGGAAATCCTTATCATGATGCCACCTCCTGGGCTTCAGTGTTCTCCAGGATGTGGAGGGGATTGTGGTACTTTTCAGCTAGATAATCCTAAACATGAAATAGCAGGCAATTGCAACAGGCCTACATGGGACTGGGGAGGGAGTCGGGGCAGGAGAGAGGAGGAACCACGTAGGCTTTGGAGCTGCCCTGAACAGGTTTGACAAGTTTCAACACAAGTTTGCCCTCAGTAGCTACCAAACAGTACAATGAAGCTCAAATAGTCTTTAAAGAATCACTGATCACCCTGAGGTAACGTTGGGAGGGGTGATGAGAGATTTCTTCCATTGTGAAGGATTTCCAACATTCTCCCGCTTTTAACCTTCTCTCTTACCATGGAAATATTAGACAGATAGCCCCACTCAATTATCATTCTAGTATGGTTTAAATAAATGAATACTGAGACTACAGAAGAATTTTACCTGCCTCCAGAAGTTAAAATAGCATATATATAGAACGTACATTTTCTCTTCTCGCTGATGTCAGTTTTTCTGTCAATCAATCAAGTAAGCAACATATGCAAGGGACTGTGCTACGTGCTAGAGGTATGGAGAAAAAGGCAAAACTATCCCTGCTGTCAGGAAGCTTACAGTTTAGGAGAAGTAGACAACATGTACATATATGTAGGTGGGGACAAAATAGATTCAAGTTAATTGTAGCGGGGGAAGGAATGATAGCAGGTGAGATCAGGAAAGGCATCAAGCAGTGAGCGATGCTTGAGCTGAATGAAGCTTGAAGGAAATTAAGGAGACTGAGGAGTAGATGTGTATTTCCTTCCTCTGACATTTAGTACCTATGTGACCTTGGACAATTCATTTGATATCTTTGGGCTTCTTTTTTCTCCTCTGTATAATGAGGGGCCTCATAGATCTAGAGCTAGAAAGCACCCTAGAGGCACATTGGTACAATCCCCTCATTTTACAGAGAAGAAATGTTGTCTCCCCTAGCAGAATGGAAGCTCCTTGGGGACAAGCACTGTCTTATTTTTCTATTTGTATCTCCAAACCTCTAAAAAAGTTTTTTAAATTTATTTTATTTTTAATTTATGAAATAAAACAACCATTTCCATAACATGGTAGAAAAAAAAGATGATTGTACATGAAACTGCAAACCTATTAGGTACAACTTGCTATTGCTTTTAAGTATATAATAAAGTTATCATGTAAATTTTGTTTTCCCTTTTTTTCTTCCCCTTCCACCCCCCCACCACCACAGATGGCTACTATTAGACACAAGTATGTATATGTATGTGTGTGTGTGTGTGTGTGTGTGTGTGTAAAATCATTCTATACATACTTCTATTTATCAGTTCTCTCTCTGGATGAAGACTGCATCTTCCTTCATAAGGTGCTTTGCATATAGTAAGTACTTAGTAAATGCCTTATTCATTCATAAGGAAACCAAAGCCAGAGGAAGTTAAATGACTTGTCCAAAGTCATAGAGGTATTAATTATCAGAAGTGGGGTTTGAACCCAAGTGTCCTGTCTTCAGAACTAGGATTCTTTCCACCATGCCATAGTCGTTACTAAATTGTTGGACTCCATGAACTTTTCTCTCACATCCAACCACTTATCAAGTCTTATTAATCATAGTTCGGCCACATCTGTCCTTGCCTCTTTATTCCCGCTACTACCAACCTAGAGGGTAGCAAAGTGGCACAGTGAATAGAGTGCCCGGGCCTAGAAGTCAGGAAGCGCTGGACAAGGAAGTAGCAAACCACTCCAGTATCTTTGCCAAGAAAACTCCAAATGGGGTCACAAAAGAGTCGGACACAACTGAAATGACTGAACAACAAATAGCTATTATCTTTTCAGAAACAGATATGATCCCATAGCAAGTGTCTGCTTTTAATCTGCATTTGAATAACTTTGAACCTGGACACGACTGAAAAACAACTGGATGACAATCACACCAACCCAGTACAGAAAGTCATTACCTCTGCTCAAGTTTCCTTCCCATCCGTCCTTCATACTACTTCCAAATAATCTTTCTTATGCATAGATCTGGAAAAAACTCAGACTCCTGTATGTGGCATTCAAGGCTCTGCACAAAACACCACCACCATAATGTTCTAACTTTATTGTTTCCATCAATTCTATACTGGACAACTCTGCTCATAGAACATGGATGACAATCTCTGTCTTTTGCTTTTGACACAAAGCAGCTAGGAGGACCTGGAGCCAGGAAGACTTGGGTTCAAATCCAGTCTTAGATACTTACTAGCTCTGTGAACCTGGGCAAGTCACTACCTGCCTCAGTTCCTTCAACTGTAAAATGGGGATAATAACAGCACCTACCTTGCACAGTTGTTGTGAGGATCAAATGAGATAATATCTGTAAAGTGTTTAACACAGTGCCCAGCACATAGTAGGTGCTATATAGATGCCTATTTACTTTCTTCCTTCTCTGCATCTAGGTTTTTATCTAGATTTTATCAATCAATTAATAACAAATAATCATGCATTAAGCACTTATTATGTGCCAGGGGACACAAAAGGAGGCAAGAAATAGTCCCTGCTTTCAAGGATCTTGGCAGTTACATCTTCCATCCCTTTGCTTCAAATGGGATAATACATCTAAAGCACTCTGTAAACCTTGAACTGCTGTATAAATGTCAGCTTCTATTATCATCAATATCATCATCTACTTTATCCTTCAGAGAGACTGTGTGACATAGTAGAATGCTGGCCTTAAAGTCAAGGAGACCTGGATTTAAAGACTGCCTCAGACTCTGAAGACCTGTGCAACCCAGAGTCAGTCCCTTAACTCTCCTGACCCTCAGTTTTCTTATCTGTGAAATGGGGAGGGTTGTAATAAGGGCCAAAATAAATAATATTTGTTATGTGCTTGGTAAGCCTTAAGGCATTATATAAATGTTAGCTTTTATTATTATGTAGTTCACATTGAAACAATCCTGGGAGAAGTCAGGATTTCTACCACTGTTCTTTCTTTCATATTTAATGTGTAACAAAGTATTGTCTAGGTGGGTAGAACAACCGATTTTCTGTCATCGGATTAGACGAATGGGATACAAGTTCACCTTTAGGTTCAATGAATACATCTTCATGACTGTTATCACTATTATTACCACTTCTGTTCTCAGTGTCATTATTATTCTATTAGGAGGAAAGGAGTGGTACAATGATTAGAGTCCTGGACTTGGAGTCCAAAAGACCTGGCTTCAAATCCAGCCTCAGATACATCCTAGCTGTGTGATCCTGGGCAAGTCACTTAACTGTTCTCAGCCTCAAATTCCTCACCTGCAAAACGGGGGCAATAATAGGACCTATTTCCAAGGGTCATTGTGAGAATCAAATGAAATAATATGTGTAAAATGCTTTAGTAATCTTGAAGCATTACACAAATGGTATTATTATTATTATTATTATTATTATTATTATTATTATTATTATTATTCACCCATAGCATTTCTTACCCATTTTTAAAAATTCAACTCAAATTCTGCCTCCTCCACAAAAGTCTTCCTTTATCACTCTGGTTGCTTCCCCCTTGTACCTTCCATAGCATTTTATTTTATAAATCTCTAATTAAGCCTCCTATAGTTCTGTTTATCATATACAACTGTGTTGTTGACTTAATATCCCTACTAAACTATAAGGTCCATGAGGACAGGGACCACGTCTTATCTTGGTATGTATCCCAGCAGGGTTAAATCTCTTTTCCACATTCAAAAAAAAATGAGGGTAAAGAAAGTCAAGCAGTTTACCTACATTTACCCCTCTTCCATCATGCCATTCTCTAGCTCATTAGACGATGAGCTCCTCGAGGACAGCGACTGTCTTTTGTCTCTTTTTGCATCCCCAGTACCTAGCATTGTGCCTGGCATATAGTAGGCACTTAATTATGATTGATTGATTGATTGATTGATTGATTGACTGGCTCAGATACCTTCAAAGGTCTCCCGTTGTTTCTATGATCAAATGCCAATTTTGGAGGTAGGATATCAGACCCTTTTCCAATTCATCTATTTCTAGTCCTGTGATGCCATGATAATGACCTTCTTCCCTACCTGTCCTCCCCCATCCTCCATTCCAACCAAACTGACCTGTTTACTGTCTCCTGAATATATGTGTGAGACATACAATATGGCTTACAGTATCACTTCTACTTCAGAGTTCCACGGTGTTAGAATGGACACTCCTTCCCCACAGTATCATCCACTCTGATTTGGTAGATGTTCTTTCAGAGTTTCTGTGACCAAAACATTCATCCCATGGCCAATCTAGCCTCTTCAAAGTTAATTAGGCTTGTCCTGATGTGCTGCCATGGTTGTTATTTATCCTTCATTCTCTAAGAGGACCATGACATAACGGAGGTGATGGCATGACGTGTAGGTGAAATGGATTTAGGTGAGAGAAGGCTATGCAAAGTCACCAGCCTCACTTTCTCCTCCAGAACCATCTGGGTCCAGTGACAAAATATTGCAGCCCTTTATTGAACCCATTTCCAAAGTACTTCCAGCTTGATTATTGTTCAGTCATTTCATTCATGACCCCATTTGGGATTTTCCTCGGCAAAGATACTGGAGTGGTTTGCCATTTCCTTCTCATTTTACAGGTGAGGAAACTGAGGCAAACAGGGTTAAAGTGACTTACCCAGGGTCAGATGGCTAGTGAGATTCTGAGGCCAGATTTGAACTCAGGTCTTCCTGACTCCAGGCCTCATGGTCTATCCATTCTGCCACCTAGCTGCCCAGATTGATAGGTCTTAGCAAAGCCTTCACTCTAATGGTGTAGCTTCTGAGAACCTGGGCCTCATTCTAAGATAAGCTAATAAAGATATCATATTATCAATCTGTGTAATACTGAAATAACTTTTGTTTTTCAATCTAGATCTGTGAGTTCATCAGTGCAGGAAAATTCTCGGTGAGAAAACTCTCCCTACCAATACAGATCTCACACAACTTAGCTGCCTGGACCCTTGAGAGGTTAAATGACTTCTCTAGTGTCTCACAGCTAATATATGTCAGAGGTGAGACTCAAACTCAGGTCACCTTGATGTCAGCCCAGCTCAATATCCACTAGGCTAGACCACCCTTTTTCTTTTCCTTTCTGAATCAAAATAACTGTTTATCTTAAAATTCTGAGAAGACAAATCAGCAACAAACTGTTCCACATGGAAGGGCAGTACCTTACACTCATAATGATGATTACAATAATAATAAATTCATATTTCCACCAAGCTTACAAAACACCGTCCTCATAATAACCCTGGGAAGAAGAAACTGAAAGTATTATTCTTTTCATTTCATGGATGAAAAATATGTTTGATGGAATTAAGCTACATACCCTAGATCACACAGATGGTTAGTGGTTTAGTCAGGACTTGAATCTCAAGTCCCTGATTCCGAAGCTGTTGGTCTTTTCTTTTTTGAAAAAATATATTTTACGGGCAGAGCCAAGATGGCCATGTGAAAACAGCATCTTACTGGAGCTCTCTCACGAGTTCTGTCAGATATCTCTAAAAAAGTGAATCTGAGCAGATTTGAGAAAGTTAGAAGCCACAAATAGACTGAGTGAGGCAAATTTTCAAGCAAGAAGAGTCCGCAAGGTCGACAGGACAGATTTGGAGACTGGGAGAGTACCCGGCATGCAGAGCTGCATCAGACCACAGCAAAGTGGAAGCAGTTGTGGAAATCAGTGAGCGATCCAGTCCAGGAGAAAGCTGGGTGACGAAACTGGTGGAGATCCCCAGGCCTCCCAGCACAGGACGGGAGTCTGTCAAAGTGATAGGAGGCAGCAGCACAGTGTCTGTGGCTGTGAGACATCTACTGCTGAGGCTTTCAGCCCAAAGGTTTGAAACTCGCCTTCTTGAACTTCTGGGAGCCATAATGGCCAAGTAAATGACTCTCATCCCTCCCTCCCTTCCTGACCCAGACAATACCTTGGGAAAAACCCTGGAATAGAGGAGCCAGAAGTGGGGCTTCAGTAGCCAAACATCGGAAATTTCTGAGTCCTGGAAGGGTGGAGCTAGCAAGGGTCAACATCAGGAACCCAGATGTGCCTTTGCACAACCAAGGGAAGTGGCAGACACCAGCACAGACCATGGCAGAGCAGACCCAGGGGAAGAGGAGACTTCTGGAAGCTGGATAACCCCTCCCCAACACCTCAGGAAACCAGAGGCCATAACACATGAAGCCAGCAACTAGGCTCACAATTCCCAGAACAAGAAACCTGGGACAGAGCTCCCTGAGCCCCAAAAGCAGAAATCCACTTTAAAGCCAGGAAAAGCTAACCAACATGAAGAAGAACATGAGAAAACCGAGGACCATTGATTCTTTTTATGGAGACAGGGAAGATCAAAATACCAATTTGGAAGAGGACAGCATTGATATTATACCCACATCCAATACCTCAAAAGGGAACGTGAACTGGTCTCAAGCCCAAAAAACATTCTGGAAGAGGTAAAGGAGGATTTTAAAAACTGAATTAGGGAGGTAAAAGAAAAAACAGAAAAAAAATCTCTGATGAGAACAAATTTTTAAAAAGTAAAATCGGTGAAATGGCTAAGGAGATTCAGAATCTAATTAGAGAAAATGACACCCTGAAAGGTAAAATCAACCAATTGGAAAAGGAGACTCAAAAGCAAAATGGAGACAGCAATTCATTAAAAATTAGAATTGAGCAAGTGGAAACTAATGACTCTACGAGGCATCAAGAAGTAGTCAAACAAAATGTAAAGAATGAAAAAATAGAAGAAAATGTGAAATACCTGATCGGAAAAACAACTGACTTGGAAAATAGATCCAGGAGAGACAATTTAAGAATTATTGGTCTACCAGAAAGCCATGATGAAAAAAAGAGCCTGGACAGTATCTTCCAAGAAATCCTCAAGGAAAACTGTCCTGAGGTCCTAGAACCAGAGGATAAAATAGTCATCAAAAGAATCCACTAATCACCCCCTGAAAGAGATCCCAAACTGAAAAGTTTAAGAAATATTATAGCCAAATTTCAGTATTATCAAGTCAAAGAGAAAATACTTCAAGCAGCCAAAAAGAAACAATTCAAATATTGTGGAACTACAGTCAGGATCACGCAGGATCTTTTTCTGCTTCTACATTAAATAACAGGAGAAATTGGAATATGATATTCCAAAAGGCAAAGGAGCTTGGACTGCAACCAAGGATTAACTACCCAGCAAAACTGAGCATAATTTTTCAGGCAAGGAGATGGACATTCAATAAAATAAGGTATTTCCAGACTTTCCTGATAGAAAGGCCAGAGCTCAATGGAAAATTTGATCTTCAAATACAAAACTCAAGGGAGACATAAAAAAGTAAAAGGAGGGAAAAGAAGCCCCACGGACCTTGTTTATCAATAGGGGTGAATAGTTTACATCCTTATATAGGATTATATTGTTTTTTATATATATACATAAATCTTGAGAACAGTACAGTTATTATGACAATTGAAAGGGATACACATAGACTGTGGGTGTCAGTATAAAATAACTGATATAATGATAAAAACATAATTAAGAGATATAAGGGAGGGTTCTGGGAGAAGAGGTAAGGAGGTAGTAGAAAAGGGTAAATTACATCACATGAAGAGGCACAAAAACATATTATAGTAGAGGGAAAGAAAGGAGGGAGAAGAGTAGTATGTGAGTTTTACTCTCATTGGATTTGGTTCAAGAAGAGAATAACATACTCTGATAAGTATAGAAATCAAACTTGTGCTACAGGCAGTAGGAAAGGAAAGGGGAAAGGAAAGGCGGGGTGGTTAGAAAGGAGGGAAGAAGTAGCATGGGGAAAATGGTAAGATAAGGGAGAGGAATCAAGAGGGAGGGTAAATTGAGGAAGACAGTAGTCAAAAGCAAAACTCTTTTGAGGAGTGGAAGGGAGAAGGGACAAATAAAAGCATAAAATGGGGGTGGAGTGGGAAACAGGTAGGAGAAAAAGACACAGCTTGTTATCATAACCATGAATGTGAATGGGATGAACTCTCTAATAAAATGGAGGCGGATAGAAGAATGAATTAAAAACCATAATCCTACAATATGTTGTTTACAAGAAACACATTTGAAACAGGGAGATACACACAGAGTAAAAGTAAAAGGCTGGAGCAGAATATATTGTGCTTCAGCTAAAGTAAAAAAAGCAGGAATAGCAATCCTAATCTCAGACAAAGCAAAAGCAAAGATAGATCTAATTAAAAGAGATAAGGAAGGACACTATATCCTGCTAAAAGGCACCATAAACAATGAAGCAATATCATTATCTAACATACGTACACCAAGTGGTCTAGCATGCAGATTCTTAGAGGAGAAGTTAAGGGAGTTGCAGGAAGAAATAGACAGCAAAACCATACTAGTGGGGGACCTCATCCTCCCCCTCTCTGAACTTTATAAATCTAACCTTAAAATAAACAAGAAAGAAGTCAAGGAGGTGAATAGAATTTTAGAAAAGGCAGATATGACAGACCTCTGGAGAAAACTGAATGGAGATAAAAAGGAATATATTTTTTTCTCAGTGGTACATGGCACATACTCAAAAATTGACCATGTACTAGGTCATAAGAACCTCACAGTCCAGTGCAGAAAGTCAGAAATAGTCAATGCATCCTTCTCAGATCATGATGCAATAAAAATTATTTATAATAAAGGACCATGGAAAGATAAACAAAACTTAATTGGAAACAAAATAATCTAATCCTAAAGAATGAGTGGGCCAAAGAACAAATCATAGAAACAATTAATAACTTCATTCAAGAGAATGACAATGAGACAAAATACCAAAACTTATGGGATGCAGCAAAAGCAGTTCTTAGGGGAAGTTTTATATCCCTAAATGCTTACATGAATAAAATAGATAAAAAAGAGATCAATGAAAGGGGCATGCAACTGAAAAAGCTAGAAAAAAAAACATATTGAAAATCCCCAATTAGATACCGAATTAGAAATACTGAAAATCAAAGGAGAGATTAATAAAATTGAAATCAAGAAAACTATTGAATTAATAAATAAAACTAAGAGCTGATCTTGTGAAAAAAACCAATAAAATTGATAAACACTTAGTCAATTTGATTTAAAAAAAGAAAGAAGAAAACCAAATTACCAGTGTCAAAAATGAAAAGGGTGAATTCACCTCCAATGAAGAGTAAATTAAAACAATAATTAGGAATTATTTTGCCCAATTGTATGCCCATAAATTTGATAACCTTAGGGAAATGGATGAATATTTACAAAAATACAAATTACCCAGGTTAATAGAGGAAGAAGTAAATTACCTAAATAACCCCATCGCAGAAAAAGAAATCGAGCAAGCCATCAATGAACTCCCTAGGAAAAATCTCCAGGGCCAGATGGTTTTAATGTGAATTCTATCAAACATTTAAAGAACAATTAATTCCCATACTTTATAGACTATTTGGGAAAATAGGTGAAGGAGTCCTACTAAATTCTTTTTATGACACAAATATGGCACTAATACCTAACCCAGGAAGAGTCAAAACAGAGAAAGAAAATTATAGACCAATTTTGCTAATAAATATTGATGCAAAAATTTTAAATAAAATATTAGCAAAAAGATTGCAGCAACTTATCAGGAGAATAATACACTATGACTAGGTAGGATTTATTCCAGGAATGCAAGGCTCATTCAATATTAGGAAAACTATCAGCAAAATTGATCATATCAATAACAAAACTAGTAGAAACCATGTGATTATCTCAATAGATGCAGAAAAAGCTTTTGACGAAATACAACACTCATTCCTATTAAAAACACTAGAAAGCATAGGAATAAATGGAGTCTTCCTGAAAATTATAAATAGCATTTACCTAAAAACATCAGCAAGCATTATATGTAAAGGGGATAAGCTAGATGCATTCTCAGTGAGATCTGGGGTGAAACAAGGATGTCCATTATCACCCCATTATTCAATTTGGTCCTAGAAATGTTAGCTTTAGCATTAAGAGAAGAAAAAGAAATTGAAGGAATTAGAATAGGCAAAGAAGAAACTAAATTATCACTTTTTGCAGATGATATGATGATTTACTTAGAGAATCCTAGAGAATCAAGTAAAAAAACTACTCAAAATAATAAAAAACTTTAGTAAAGTTGTAGTATATAAAATAAACCCACATAAATCCTCGGCATTCCTATACATTACTAACAAAGCCCAACAGCAAGAGATAAAAAGAGAAATTCCATTTAAAATTACTGTAGACACTATAAAATATTTGGGAGTCTACTTGCCAAGACAAACCCAGGGCCTATACGAAACACTTCTCATGCAAATAAAGTCAAATCTAAATGAATGGAATAACATCAGTTGCTTGTGGTTAGGCCGAGCTAGTGTAATAAAAATGACAATTTTACCTAAATTAATTTACTTATTCAGTGCCATACTACCAAAACTACCAAAAATTATTTTACAGAGCTGGATAAAATAATAACAAAATTCATCTGGAAGAACAAGATCTCTAGAATATCTAGGGAACTAATGAAAAGAAATTCTATGGAAGGTGGCCTAGCCATACCAGATATCAAACTGTACTATAAAGCAGCAGTCATCAAAACTACCTGGTACTGGCTAAGAGTGGTGGATCAGTGGAATGGGTTAGGTACACAAGATGCAGAAGTCAATGACTATGGCAATCTACTCTTTGATAAACCCAAAGAGGCCAGCTTCTGGGCTAAGAATTCACTATTTCACAAAAACTGCTGGGAAAATTGGGAAATGGTAGGGCAGAAACTGGGCATAGACCAATATTTTATACCATATACCAAAATAAAGCCAAAATGGGTTCATGATTTAGAAATAAAGGCTGATACTATAAGCAATTTGGAAGAGCAGGGAATAGTTTGCCTATCAGATCTATGGGAAAGGGAAGAATTCATGACCCAACAAGAGATAGGGACCATTACAAAATGCAAAGTGGATAACTTTGATTATGTTAAACTGAAAAGTTTTTGTATAAACAAAGCCAATGCAACAAAGATTAGGAGGGAAGCAGAAAATTGTGAGAAAATCTTTACAACCAGTGTCTCTGATAAAGGCCTCATTTCTAAAATATACAGGGAATTGAGTCAAATGCACAAAAATACAAGTCATTCCCCAATTGAGAAATGGGCAAAGGACATGAATAGGCAGTTTTCAGAGGAAGAAATTAAAGATATCTATAGGCATATGAAAATATGCTCTAAATCATTATTGATTAGAGAAATGCAAATCAAAACAACTCTTAGGTACCACATCTCTCCTGTCAGATTGGCTAACATGACAAAACAGGAAAATGAGAAATGCTGGAGAGGATGTGGGAAAATTGGAACATTAGTACATTGTTGGTGGAGTTGTGAACAGATCCAGCCATTTTGGAGAGCAATTTGGAACTATGCCCAAAGAGCTATAAAAATGTGGATACCCTTTGACCCAGCAATACCACTTCTAGGACTATATCCCAAAGAGATCACACAAGTGGGAAAGGGACCTGTATGTACAAAAATATTTATAGCAGCTCTTTTTGTGGTAGCAAAGAACTGGAAATCAAGGGGATGCCCATCAATTGGGGAATGGCTGAACAAGTTGCGATATATGAATGTAATGGAATACTATTGGGCTATAAGAAATGGGGAAAACATGGACTTCACAATAACCTGGAAAGACCTACGTGATATGATGCTGAGTGAGAGGAGCAGAACCAGGAGAACATTGTACAGAACCGCAGACATATTGATTCTGTGATGACTAACTTTGATAGACTTGGCTCTCCTCAGCAATGCAAGGCTCAAAGATAGCTCCAAAGGACTCAGGATGGAAAAAGCTAGCTACATACAGAGAGAGAACTGTGGAGTATGAATGCAGATAGAGGCAAACTATTTGCTCTCTTTTTTTTCCTCTCTTCTTTTTTGGTTTTGTTTCTTCTCTCTCATGATTCATTCCATTGGTCATAATTCTTCTTTGCAACTTGACTGTTGTGTACATAAGTTTAATGTGAATGTTTATATAGAATCTATATCAGAGTGCATGCTGTCTTGGGCGGGGAGGGGAGGGAAGGGAAGAAAATTTGAAACTCAAGAACATGTAGAACTAAGTGTTGTAAAGTAAAAATAAAAAATCTATTATAATAAAAAAAGAAAACAAAAAATTAAAAAATAAAAAATCTCAAAAAAAATTTTTAAATAAAAAAATATATATATATTTTACTTTCCCCCAAGTACATGTTAAAACAATTTTTTAACATTTGGGTTTTTTTTTTAAGTTTTGAGGTCCTAATTCTATCCCTCCTTCCCTTACTCCCTCCTGCCTCCCATGGTAAGCAATCAGATATAGATTATACGTGTGCAATCATGATAGCTCCCTATACCAATGAAATCATAGGTCTACTCCCTCTCCCTACCTGGCCACAGGTGTAGCATGCTTTTTAATTTTAATTTTATTTTTATTTTTTGTTGCTATTGCATTGCTTCTCAAGGTAACTGGGAGTTGGTTGTTGCCAAGAATGGCTTGGCAGCCAGGCTCCCCAAAAGTCACCTGTTGCTATCTTTATTGCTATTGGTGCTCTAGCCACAACCAATAAAATGAGTGGTTAAATGGTCACATCAAGGCTATTGCCCTCAAGCCCCCTGAAATAGGACTGTCTCTAAGTGTTGGTCAAGTAGGAAGCCACTTATTTGGTGTGATTTGAGAGACATGGAAGATCTTGCATTCTCAAAAATGTCTCCCCTGCTAGACTGGTGTAGAGACCAAAATTTCCATCACTAGATTTAGCTTTTCAAGTTAAAGAGCAGAAGTCCCCTAATAAAAAGTTAGTATTTTCTGGGAGGAGTAACAGACTACATCATTGTCAATCATATATGTATGGTTGGGATAAGCTTATTTCAGCATTAAAGGAATGGCACACAGGACAGATTGGGTAGAATGGTGTATCAGTAAGGCAATAATAACAGTATAGATGATAATTGTCAAAATGCCTCTGTGGTTCTGTATTGCAGAGTATATAAGACTCTCCACATAGAAGGTAGAAGAAGTAAAGGATTTATTCAGACACCGGAGAACCATACCCCATAAGCCAGCTACCCAGTCCATCACAACAGCAAAGCATTCGATACATAATATCACAACATAGAGCCTCACCATCCCAAAACCTCTCTGACCCCCTGCAGGGGTCTTCCCAAAAATAAATTCACAGTACAGCTGTCACAGTCTGCTTTACCTCAGCTCTAACTATCACAATGGCTATTAACTGCCATAACAGCGCTCTCTCTCGCTTTCTCTCTCTCTCTCTCTTTCTCTCTCTCTCTCTCTCTCTCTCTCTCTCTCTCTCTCTTTTTCTCTCTCCCCCTATCCCCCCACTTTCTCTCTCAGCATTTCCTGTGACATCACTTCCTTTTCCTCTCAGGAAGTTCCTCCCACCACTCATGACATAGGCTTCCTGCAATATAAGCAGGTCACATGGCCTATTAATGAGTGGGAAAGATCTTCAAATCTAAATTGCTATTACAAGTGGCTAGAGCCCTGGTTGTAGAGTCAAGAAGACCTGAATTCAAAGCCTCAGACCCTTGCTAACTGTGTGACCCTGGGCAAGTCACTTAACCTCTGCTTGCCTCGGTTTCCTCTTCTACAAAATGGGGATAACCATAGCACCTACTTCCTGGGACTCTAGGATAAAATGACATCATCATTGTAAAGACGTCATAGTAAGGGCTATATAAATGTTAGCTATTATTATTATTAAATTTTGATAGGGAATAAAGAAAGAAAATCCATAGGTGTCTAGAACCTGAACTGGAGAAGGAAAGTTGCGGAACAGGCAGAGTGGGAAGGTAAGGCTAGAACGCTGAAGGCACGGAGCTGAATAAGGAGGTATTGCAGGGGTCTTCAAAATAAAAATGATATGGGCAGAATCAGGAGGAGAATGGGTTCTTCCTTAAAGAGCCGTAGATGATGACTCATGTTCACTGTGCCTGCTAAGGCCCTGGGTCACCTCATTCTGCTTGGTCCTCTATACCAGACTATGGTATATATATTCAGCCTCATGGTTTCCTTCCAACATGTTTGTCAGACACTCCCCACTATGACTGGCAAATGAACTGGAAATGTGTGTGGTGTTAGTAAAACATCATTGAGTAACTATGGCTCTGGTATGTAGGAGAAAGTATAGTATAAGGTCTAGAGGTAGAGGACTGGAGTTCAAATTTCACCTTTGGTGCTTGTTTTCAAAGTGACCTTCAGAGTGACTACTTTTTTTGAGACAATTGGGATTAAGTGACTTGCTCAGGGTCACGTGGCTAGCTAGGGTCTGAGGTTGGATTTGAACACAGGACCTCCTAACTCCAAGGCCCATGCTCTATCCACTTCACCACCTAGCTACCCCCAGAGTGACTACTTTCACATCCTTGGGTTTGTTTCCTCATGTACAGGTTGGACTAGATGCCTCCAAGTTTCTTTCTAGCTTATCTAAAGGAAGATTATTTTATTAGGTTTATGAATACCTTGTGCCTATAAAAGCCCATGCATATTAAAGTAACAATTCAATAACCATTTATTAAGTGCTTTCTAAGTGTCAGGCCCTGTGCTAAATGATGGGTTATAAAGAAAGATCCTGCCTTCAAAGAGCTCACATTCTAATTATGGAGACATCACACAAGCAACTATGTACATGCAAAATATATACAGGGGAAACTGGAGGTCATCTCCAAGGGAAAGAGCTAGCACTGGGGATGGGGAGAGAGAGAAGAGGGACTGAAAAAGGTTTCCTGTACGAAGTGGTATTTGAGCAGTCTTGATGGAAGCCAGGGAAGTCAGGAGGCAGAGAGAGGAGAAACAGCATTTCAGTGATGGGAGACAGACAGTGAAAAGGTAAGAGTGGAAGATGAAGTGCCCCATGAGAAGCCTAGCAAGAAGGCCAGGGTCCCTGTATTGGAAAATGTGGAGGAGAGTTAAGTATATGAGGACTGGAAAGGTAGGAGGGGGTATAGAAGCTAGTTCTACTGCTGCCTGCCATATGAAAATATATTTAAAGAAATTGAGACTTGGGGTCAAAAGGTTATAAGAAACCTCTTGGGGGGGTGGGGTTGGGGTGAGGAGGAGAGGGGAGGGTAGAGATCATTAAAATGTCATCTAGAACTCCCATGGGTTTTATTCATCAAATCTAGCACAGAAGAAAGTACTCTGCTTGTTACATTTTTATCTACATTTTTGACCTAGAATACGTATTTTCCTGTGGAATCTGGCCTCTTGAGCCTGTCTTCAAAGCCAAATCCCTGGAGGCAGTGAGGTAGTTAATATGT
The DNA here is from genome assembly GCF_011100635.1 of Trichosurus vulpecula. Classification (NCBI taxonomy): domain Eukaryota; kingdom Metazoa; phylum Chordata; class Mammalia; order Diprotodontia; family Phalangeridae; genus Trichosurus; species Trichosurus vulpecula. The sequence continues at coordinate 151,221,512 of NC_050573.1, forward strand.
AATTGATTAGACACATTCCAAGCATTATGAGGCATTTCATTTTTCTTAGTCACAGATTTTTGTCATTCAAGGTTTCCTGCTCTCCTGCCCACCCCACCTCCTGGTTGCCCACAAATGTTTTGGAAACAATTGTATTTGCTTACCTAGAATGGTAGCTAAATCCACTCTCACGACACCTGTGTGGGGCACCAAGGCAGTCAGAGGACACTGTGGCACAGAGATAAATAATCTCTCAGCACATGCTTTGGGCGGCCAAGTCCTTTGGCAAGCAGCCTAGTCAGATAAATACCCTCTGTGTGAGCACCTGGTGCCAGGCTTGGGGGGTACAAACTCTTTGCTTATTGAGCTCTATAGGATCTGAGAGCTTATATAGCCATATGGAAAAAATTAAATCCTTTTATACAATACCTTGAAGGGAAACATGCAGAAGTGTTTGTATAGTTTTATTGAGTCAAGGATACAAATATACAGGGGGTTGGTTTTTTTTTAAAGGATCTGCAGGCCAAGGGAATAGGGTACTCTGCATACCAGAAGTGTTCCAGTAAATGTCAGGCCTGCTTTCTAGTTTAAGCTGTGACTTCCCAATGACAAGGCAACCAGCTGCATTAGGATGGGCCTGGTTTTCAAGAACGCGGTACTCTGCCCTGCCTTCCTCTGGTATCATTGTTCAGTTCTGGCCACCATGGTTTAAGGAAGCCGCTGGTAAACTGAAGAGTATTCAATGGAGAGCATCCAAAATGATGAAGGGCCTTGAGTCCATGTCATATGAGGATGAGTTAAAGAAAAAGGCAGATTTAGCCTGCTTCAAGTTGTGCAATACATCCCTGTGACAGTTGCCTTCCAAGCTCTTGATTCTCCTGAATAAGCATTCGACACTTTGCCATTAACTTTTTGCCTGTTTGGCTATCGGGCGTAAATTTCCAGGCACTCAGTTCATTTTGGGCTTGTTCCAGTTTGTCTTTAGTCTGTTCCAGTTCACCTTTCATTTTAGGAAAAACAAGTTGGTTGCTGGGTCCACCATCGTTGATCTCAGTTGGGCAACACTAGGCTGCTGAACTTGTTTGAGGTACTGGATTTGAGTAGAACACTCTTGCATCTCTTGTTCCTTGGTTGCCAGTCTCATCACAAGAATATTTTCTCTTCTTACATATCTTGAATATCTTTCTCTCTTGAAGGAGAGAAGACTCAGTGGGGATATGATCCCTAACTTCAGAACCAGGAACAATGAGTACAAGTTGCAGAGAGACCACTTTAGGCTCGAAGTCAGCAAAAAACTTCCTAAAAATCGGAGCTGTCCAATATAACAGGGTGAGTTACCTTGAGAAGTGGTAATTCCTCTTCTTTTGAATCATTTTGAATCATTCTCATATCATAGTGAGAATTCTCTTGTATATGGGTTGAACTAGTTGTGGCTGGGGTTCCTTCTAATTCTCAAACTCTGTAATTCTATGGGAATTCCCTACACCAATAAAATCAGGTTTGGTCCAAAATAAATTTTTTTAAGCTAATGGGCATTAATTAACAATTTCTTGCTTTGAATTTCTTAAAACAAAATAACTCTACACCTAAAAGGGACCCAAGATTTCTGTGACTTAAGCTACCAAGAATGTTGGTACCATTGATGGCCAATCAATTTTGAATATATGCTACTTGAATGCCTTCTCTTCTCTGTTTATTAAAATCTTTCAAAACTTTATTCAAGTCCCATGAAACCTTTTTATAGAACTCTGCCCAAAGCAGCCTCTTTCCATGGAACCCAGATAGGACAAATTGTCTAATTCATTCATTTTCTACTTAATTATATTATTTTGTAACTTATCTGTGTATAAATCTTTTCCCCCAACTAGATAGATTTTTAAATGAAGGGCTTCCCATTGCCAACCAAATCCGTATTTCCTAGTATTCAAGGGCTACCACCACCTATCCAAACTTGTCTCCTACTAGGCCTCAGAATATACAGCTGTCCTCATATCCTCCTCTTTACCAGGAATCATGCTGCTGATAGAGTAAGTGTTTATTAAATATCTGTTCAATAAATAAACACACTAACTAAAAGGAGGGGATTTATTGTCATAACTATTTACTGGAGAGGAGAACTAAAAATGAGAGTGGAGTCAAGTCAGGTCAATAAGCATTTATGTGCCAAATCTGTGCTAAATACTAGGGATGAAAATATAAGAAGACAGAAAGATAGTCCTTACCCTCAAGGAATTTCCATTCTGATGAAGACAGTATAGAAAAGCAAGCTGAAAGTGAGAGGGGGGAAGAGAAAAACAACTTCCTCTAGTGTTTAGAAACCAGCAGTTAGAGTGGAAAACACATCTCCTGATTCCCAGCTCAGTGGTGATGTGCCCATTGCAATTTCCAGAGAGAGAGAGCTGTCTAACAAGTTTCTATTTATCCTTTAACAAAGGTTATTCATTTCCTATAGAAAAGTAAACATTTTCCTGAAGAGCTTAACATTTCCTGGACAGTGGGGATGATGATGACATTCTTTATCCTCAATTCAGATATTCTTGCAAAGAAGAATAGGATTGTACAAGACACTGGAAGATTGGAAGGTAATGTAGGGGAACTAGTTTAAACATCCCAGAAGCAATGATCATCTTATGGTGTAGAACTAAAAGAAGTTTAATTCCCTTCAAAATTGGAGGGTTTTAACCTGGGGTACACAGACCCAGATCTGTGGGCAGATTTCAGGGAGTCCATGAACTTGGACAGGAAAAAAAATTACATTTTTCTTTCCACTAACTTCTAAGGGAAATTTAACATTTCCTTCAATTATTTAAAAACATGAATCTGAGAAGGAATCTATAGGCTTTACCAGATGGCCAAAAGTGTCCACAACAGAAAAAATAAAAAGTTTGAGAATCCCTATTTTAAACCAATACTACTACTTTGGAGATGATGAAACTGTGTTACAAAGAAGCTTATTTCTGGTTTTTTTGTTTGTTTTTTTTTTTTACTATTTGGCAGTTAATGTTTTTTGAGGGAGCCACAAGCCTTGAATTCTATAGCAAAATATTAGGTGCATAATATCTTCCTCACCTTTCTGGCTGTGTAAACATACCTGTTTTAGACGGTGCAGGCAACACACCCTGTCATTTAGTCCTAGAGTTTTGGAAATGGATGCCCAAAACTCAGTTCTTTCAGCCAAAGCAGTGTTTACAAATGTTCAAAGCATGTGACTGGTATTGAAGAGTGATTTTTCTCTTCTCTTTCTTGTCAGGGATATCTTCCCCCTTTCACTTCCTTCTCCAAGGCTGGTGATGGGGTTAAACTCATTGTATTCCTCAGGGTGACCAGGCAGTATGGCAGCACAGAGTACCTCTTTGCCGAAGGACTGCTCTGTAAGGGGAGGGAGGGAACAAGGCCTAAACCCTTGTCAAAGCTCTAATCCTCGATCCCTCACTAATCTCCCTCTCACTCTGTAGTCTTTTGCTAGGGGAAGTTTAAATATTTTATAATTTATTTATCTTTAACATTTTTTAAAAATCATGAGTTCCAAATTCTCTCCTTCCCTCTGGCCCCTTCCTCACCCATTGAGAAGGCAAGCAATGTGATATCAATTATACATGTGAAATCATGCAAAACATTTCCATATAAGCCATGTTGGAAAAAAAAGGAAGAAAAATAAAGAAAGTTTAAAAATTATACCGCACTCAGAGTTCATCAGTTCTCTCTCTGGAGGTAGATGGAATTTTTCATCATGAGTGCTTCCGAATTGTCTGGGATCACTATATTGACTGGAGTAGCTATCACTGTATACAATACTGCTATCACTGTATACAATGATTTCCTAGTTATGCTCACTTTGCTCAGTGTTAATTCATATAGGTCTTCCCATGGTTTTCTGAAACTATCCCCTAGAGAAAATTTTTAAATCCAAACTATTTTTTTTAAAAATAGGTCTCAAGCTCAATAGTGCTTAATACCATGATTTGGCAGCCAACCCCGCCCCCAAACCCAAAACAAACCTAATACAAGATTCTGTTGTAATAAAGAGAGGTATAGTGATTATAACACGGGAAGTTACAGCCCCACTGGTCTCTGTTCTGGAGAGACCATATCTAAAGTGTTATTTTCAGTTCTAGGTAGCACATTTTAGGTGGACCATTGATGATGGTGAGCTGGAGAGCCCAAAGTAGAAGGTGGCCAGGATGGTAAGGTATCCCCCTATGAGGAAAGATTGACAGAACTGAATAAGCATCGACTTAAGAAGAAAAGATTTAGGGGGGAAATATGATCAGTCTTCAAGTATCTGAAGGATTGTGGGGGAGAGGCATTAGATTTATTCTATACAATCCAGAGAGAATTAGAGGAAATGGGTCAAAACTGCTGAGAGACAAATTTAGCTTTGATATAAGTGTAATGAGGCAGGGGCCAATGGGAGCTCATTCTCAGAGCATGCTCTATGTGCTCTCTCTCTCTGCTTTCTTTTTTTTTAGTAATGATTTTTCGTGGGTTTTTTTTTTGGAGGGGGGAAGACAGGACAATTGGGGTTAAGTGACTTGCCCAAGGTCACACAGCTAGGAAGTATGTCAAGTGTCTGAGACCAGATTTGAATTCAGGTCCTCCTGACTCCAGGCCTGTGCTCTACTCACTCACTCTCTCTTCTGCTTTCAAACCATGAGAGGAGGTGTGGCTGGCTTGCTTCCTGAAGTATGTGAATAAATATGCATGCCCTCAAGTGACTTCTCATTATGTACTTCCAGAGAAAAGCTCCCCAGGCTCTTCCACCCGGGCTGGAAGCAAGCAGAGCACACAGAAAATGCTCTAAAGACAAGGCTTTCATTAGCCTGTCCTCTGTTACATAAGGAAATCCTTAGGACTCTCTCAAAGTAGAATGAGCTGTATTGGAAAAAAGTCAATGGAGCGACCATGAAATTTGGGAGATAGAAACATTTACACAATGAAAATGTATTTCTGAATCCTGTAAATACACTTCTTGTGTCTAAAGCCTGGAGCCACAAGAACCATAGCACAAAAAGGCTTTTGAAATAGAGACACTTGAAATACTGATTATTTTTTTGAACTGTGATTCAGAAGGCCAGAGATTCTAGAAACACAGTGCTGGTCCCCTGGGGAAAAGAATCAGAGCCATCTGCTGGGAGTGAAAAAGAACTATAAAAGGTGTAAACTAATAATGAAGCAAGACAGCAGAAAATGCTTGAATGGGGAGTAACAAAAGGTGACACACATTGAGAATTGCTAGAAATGTGAGCAGCATGTATAGCAATTTAGGATGGCAAAAAGGAACGTGAAGAGGAATAGCGACCAGTATCATCAGCAACTAGAGGTATGAGTTGTAGGAAGACAGAAGGACCCAGGACAAGACCACTGACATGAAAGTGATACCTCTAGGAGCCTCTTCCTGACTCTAACTCCCGCGTTCTATCCACTAGTTCTATCCCACATATCTACGCTCTCATAAAGGATAAAGAAAATTTAGCCCTTGACATTTTGGTTTTCCAGATGTAGCTATATCAACAAAGGGAAAGAAGGAAGGAAGTGACCATTTACTGAGCCTGCACATCAGGCACTGTGCTAAGCATTTTCACAAAAATTATCTCATTTGATCCTGGGAAGTATTGTTGTTCAGTTGTGTTCAACTCTTCATGACCCCATTTGGGGTTTTCTTGGCAAAGATACTAGAGTGGTTGGCCATTTCTTTCTCCAGCTCATTTTGCGGATGAGGAAACCGAGGCAAGCAGGGTGAAGTGACTTGCCCAGGGTCACACAGCTGGTAAGTGTCTGAGGCTGAATCTGAACTCAGATCTTCCTGATGCCAGCTCTATCCACTGTGCCACCTAGCTGATCCTGGGAGGTGGGTGCTATTATTATCCCCATTTTACAGTAGAGGAAACTGTGGCAGACAGAGGTTAAATGACCATCCACAATCACCTAACTAGTAAATGTCTGAGGCCACATTTGAACTCAGATCTTCCTGATACTAGACCCAGCACTCTATCCACTGCACAACCTAGCAGCTCCTCCAGCTAATGGAAACTCAGTATCCTAAGTTTATGTTCTTAACAAGTTCCTGAGTATCTGCAGCCTGCCTAAGTCATAGCTTTCCACATACTATTGAGGTACTGCCCTGAAGGAAAGGAAAACAAACATATTCTCTTAGGCATATGAGCAACCCAGACAGACTGATTCAAAAATGATAAAGCCACAAATTCACGAAATGCCTTCAAGAGTTCACTCGCTACTTTTCAGATACCAGCCGCACTTGGCACAGTTTAGAATAAATCCCAGATCAAATCCTGCTGATGTCCCAGAAGGCACAGTTCAGAGATAGTCTGGGATGCCTCACTGCTTCCCATCTGTCCTAAACCAAAAAAGATCAAAGAAACGAAAGGCCCAGGCTTATGGAAGCTGAAGGCTGTGGTTGGAATTTCTTGGAAGCAAAGTCCCGGTAACCCAGATTAGATCAAAAGTCAATAATGTGGCTGAAGGAAGCCCACAGGTTGAATTAATAGGCACTAAAGGGGAAGAAAATAAGCAATACTGGAATCTGATAGGAATAACCAACATGCGGCAAGAAATCTGTCTCGGCTTTGAAGTCTGCTCTGGCTGCATTCTTATGTTTCATTGGGGGACTTGTAGAAATGCATACAAGGTCCCTATGAATGACTTACCAAGGCAATTATAGGGCGTTCCAAAGTCACTGGCAATGAATGGCCACCTGTGGCGGCAAATGGGCTTGCTGCTTTCCACGCCTCATTTGACCTGGAACAAGCTCTTATCTTAGTTTGAGATTGATGGGGTTATTATGAAGAGCGTGGTGGCGGTAAACACATATAATCTGGGGACAAAAACATATGCACTAAGGTGCTTTGGGAGGGAAAGTGGTCATGGGATCATAAATTTAGAGTTGGGAAGGATCCAAGAGAGATTAAGTATAAGGGGCCTCATTGTACCAATGAGATCGTGAATTGTCCAAGGTCATAGAATGAGTGAGGGGCAGTAGCAGAAGGGGAACTCAAATCCAGATCTTCTGACTCAGTACTCATTCCACCATCTTCTCAGGGATCAGATTTGACAGGGTCTTAGAAATGGTGCCATTTAACTCTTTTTTTCTTTCCTTTTTGGTGAGCAGAGAAGGCTTTTGTTGAAAGGTGTAAAGAAATCTGGCTTATTTTTACTTTGGAGTTCTAGTCCTAGTTGTATACATATCTGAATCTGGCATTCATTAATCAAATACTTATTAAACATCTACACTGCATAAGATTATATGCCAGGCACTGGGGGGAGGGGGGGAGGGGGCAGTATAGAACTGAATGAGATACTATATCTGACCTTAAAAATTAGTCTAGTAGGGGATGTAAGACATTGTTTTGTTGTTCAGTCATTTCCAGTCCTGTCTGACTCCTCGTGACCCCATTTGGGGTTATCTTGGCAAAGATACTGGAGTGGTTTGTCATTTCCTTCTCCAGATCATTTTACAGATGAGGAACTGGGGCAAAAAAGGGTTAAGTGACTTGCCCAAGGTCACACAGCTAGTAAGTGCCTGCAGCTAGATTTAAACTATGGAAATGAGTCTTCTAGACTCCAGGCCTGGCATTCTATCCATTGTACCACCTAGCTGCCCACATGTATTTATTAATCACCTACTATTTGCTAGGCACTATGCTAAATGCTTTACATATATTATTTCATTTAACCTCATTTGATCCTCACAGCAGCCATGGGAGGTAGTTGCTGTTATTATCCCCATTTTACAGTTGTGGAAGCTGAGGCAAATGGTGGTTAAATGACTTTCCAGGGCCACATAGCTAGTAAGTGCCTGAGACTGACTTTGAGTAGAGACTTCCTGATTCCAGGCCCAGTGCTCTTCACTAATGCACCCTCCAAGAAAGAAGCCAGAGAGAGAAAAGAGGGTCTTTGAGCAAGGTCTCCCAGCTCGATTTGAAATGTTTTTACTCTGTATTTCTTTTGTATATCCTTATTTGTATGTCTGCTGTGTCCCACAATAGAATGTGTGTCTCTTGGGGGCTTCTTTGTGCTCAGAACCAGGTCTACCTCAGGCCAAAACAGGGATTCAGGTTCCAGTTTCAAAAGCAATGAAACACCTATGGATTGTAAAATGAAAAAAAAAATAAATGTAGTTACAATTAGATTCAAAGGACACGATTTACTAAAAATAGATGCTGTTCCCCTTTCTCTTTCACATTCACTAGGGTAGCAACTCTGGGTTAGAAGGAAGAACTTCGGGACAGGGCAGAATTCACCAAAGCTCAGGACATGGACTGGAGTCTATATAGCACATGCCACAAGGAAGCTATGCAGTAAAGAAACAAGAGGTTCATCCTTTAGTCCTCCAAACCAAACTAAAAGAAGGATGGCCTCCTTGCCCTTTTAGGGAAAGCAACCCAGGAGTTATGAAATAGATACTTCTTTGTAGCACTGACCATTCCTTCTCATCCCCACCCCTCAGAAGAGCAAATAGCAGATAGTCAGCACTTCGTAAATGCTTTAAGTACCTAGACAAGAATGCCCTCCTAAACATCCCAAGAAGTGGTTACCAATCTCTGCTTGAAGACCCAAAAATCAAAAAAATGTGCCTACTTTGGAGCTTCTTCTCCAGGAACCTCCAGAGAAGCTGATAGAACATAGGTCAAAAGCCACCATTTGAGGCCATACTTACTATGTACTGCATTTTCCCTACTTTGATGAAATAAAATTAATGCTATGAGAGTCATCAGAGGGTAGTAGAAATAGGACTAGATTTGGAGAGAGAAGACTTGGGTTTAAGTCCCAGCTCTAGCATCTGCTTAATTAAATCACTCTCCAAGTGATTCTCTTCAGATCTCAGCTTCTTCTATATGAAGGGAATACTGTAGTAATACTTGAGCTACTTAACTTGTAAGGTCATTGTAAGGATCAAATGAGATAATTTGTGCAAAACAGCCCATCTTGGAACATGTGTAGGGTTCTCTGCCTGGTCTGTGGAGACTTGGTGAGGCTTCTTTTAGAAATGTGTTTGAGAAATCTTGACTTATGTCTTGCCACTGGACTTCCATGACTTTGGAAGAGTGAGGCTGATGACTTTGCACAGCCCTGCCTCACTTAAATCCAATTCACTTGCAAGTCAAAACATCATTCTCTTGATGTCATTGGTCCTTTTTGAGACAAACGACAGTGATGGAGAGACCTTTGCCTTCCCCAGTTCAGAGAATGCACAGATATTCTTAACTTGGTGACAAAAAAGCTGAGCCAGAACTAAATTTGCATACAAAGGCTCACACAAACAAAAATCCTGGTAGCAATCAAGGCAAGAGCTGCTGTAAACCTTAGGGTGGTAGAAGTGGTAGCAATGGTAAAAGCAACAGCTACATGCCATCTGCCTTTGTCTGCCTTATCTCCCTACCTGGCTTCCATGTGTCCATGAACACATGGTACTTGCATTTCTTCTTTTTCTTTCCTGATCTAAGATCAATGGGTGTCACAGTCAAAATGGATCATGTTATAATCTTGAGAGCTTTAAAAGGTCAGAAGAGCCATCAAAGGCCCCCTGAGCCTCCAGAGCTGGTATCAGCAGGAACTGAACACTGTGAGGAGCCATCCCTGAGAAGCAACTATCTTGACCCAGCCTAGCACTGAACTGGCCCAGCACCAGAGACAATGTGTCTTGCCAGCAAGGGATCAACTTGATCATCGGCTTTGCCAAACTCAGAAGTGAACCTGGTTGGGGGAGAATGCTCTATATCAACCATCCTAAGTTTAAGTCCATTCTCCCAGGGACCAAGGGGAAGAAAGGAAAAGTACGCTTCTAGTTTGACTATGCACTTTCGGTCAATATCCCTTTGTAAAATCTAATTGAAGTTAATTGGGTTCAATTATGTTGTTGATCAGTTGTTTCAGTCATGTTTGACTCTGTGTTCCCATTTGGGGTTTTCTCGGCAAAGATACTGGAGTGGTTCATCATTTCCTTCTCCAGATCATTTTACAGATGAGGAAACTGAGGCAAGCGGGGTTATGTGACTTGCCCAGGATCACACAACTAGTGTCTGAGGCCGGATTTGAACTCTGGAAGATGAGCCTTCCTGATACCAAGCTCAGTGCTCTGCCACTGTGCCACCCAGCTGCCCCTGGATTAAATTATATTGGAGATAAATTAACAGGCAATTGGTATTGGGGAAACGCAATAGATGAGATCTCATGAGTAATAGTATTATTGGAATCCTGAGGGGCTGTAGGCAGCCACACTTTGGAGAACTAAACTGCCATGGCAAATGAGGGTTGGAAAAGTGAGCCCCGGAGCCTAGGTATCACACACACACACACACACACACACACAGAGATACTCCATACATATTATATATATTTGGATAGGAAGTGTACATAAATATGCATATATATACATATTTATGCATTTATATTTATTTGCATTTATGTATTATATATGTGTGTGTATATCCAAGGATATAATGTACATTAATGTGTATGTGCATATATATGTATATCCTCCCCGCATACTCAGTATACGTACACAATGTTTTCCCCTATATATGTATTTCTCTATATAAAGCATGCTTTAACTATGCTTTAGAGCAAGCATTTCAGAGCAAGGGAAAAGCATCTTCTAACAAATAGTTCCTTTTTGTCAAGTTTGTTTTTTCTACAGTGAAAACTCCCATTTGTCCTTTTAGGTTCAGAGAAACATGGGGGTGATAATCATTTTTTCACCATTTGTTTATCTGCTTCTTGGCAAATATCAAGCCCGAGTTTGTATATTTGTACTAAGTAGGATAAAATGATCCCAGCAGTATCCCAGTATTCGGTAAAAGGAATAAAACCCTTCCAGTTTCACGGGTAGTGCTTCCCTGACCTTAACTCATCTGGGAAGGAGAGAGCACTAAGGGGAACATCCAATGAAAGAGGCCAGGTTATTTTCTTCTTGATAGGATAAATATCAGGGATCAGCCTGCTTAGAGGATGTCATCCATCAGTTATACATGCCCTAGAGTTTGCTGTAAGAGCAAATGCATTGAAAACAGATGTAACATCCCCTCTAGACTACTTCTTCAACTTAAATCCCCACAAGGTCGCTGTTACTCTTGGGATCCATGAGTAATTCTGTTGGTCTCCACTCCTAGCACTATAACTCATGAGCTCAGACCAGTGTGCTTCCCATTAAAAATCAGCCAGTAGATTCAATTAATTCCTAGTAAAGGCATTTACTGAACCACTGCAAAAAGCCACCAGTAAGGACACCCTTTCACCCCTCCCTTCTCCTAGTTCCTGGGCCACAGAGACACCATCCCAGGTGAACAGGCAGAGAGACACAGCTGTTCACAATACTTGGATAAAATGGGAATCACCAACTGCAATCCTCCTGGTAAGATGGAGGACCACAGCCTTGCCTCTTTAGAGTCACAGCATCCTAAAGCCCTGCGGACCTTATCATTGTCCCGTTGATATTCCCCCTCTACCATCTGATTTATTTATGCACATTAAAGACACTGGAGCCTTGGCCACTGGACTTTTAATCCTCTCCCTCTGCCTTGCAATTTAACTCTCTTCTATGGGATGGGTCCCCCAATTAGAGCCTGCATGATTTATTTTTATTCTCAACTACTTAACATGTAGCAAGTGCTTCATGAAAGCCTTTTCATTCATTCATCTAAGAACAGTAGTTATAAACATCGCCTTCCCTAAAGCTGGGGAGTATTCCATGGGAGTGTGGGTACAAATGTAGAATTAATCACAATTAAGTTCTCATGTAGAGAACACATGGCGCTTCAATGTCCTCTGCTGAAGATGGCCCTGACATCCATGCTGGATGTATGGCTTAGATGAGCTTCTTCTTCACAGGGGACACTGTCTTTACCACCTTTAGTTTCAGGCTCAGCTGTAACATTCAGCTGCTTTCAGAAGGAGCAGAGACCCTTAGCCTTGGACTAAAAGATGCTTTTCCAGTTATTTCCTCAGGGTCCACCCAGGCAGGAGGTGGGAGAGCTGGAAAGCAGGATCTTAATGGCATTACCCCTTCCTTCCCAGTATGTGGCTGGGCCCGCATGGTGGGAAGACCTCAAATTAATTCATGTTGACTATACTGTACATTTCCCAAATCTTTATCTCTACATGCTAGAAATCTGGCAATGGCCATTCGCTAAATAATCAACAAATAGCTATGGAATACAGTGTCCCCTCCCTCCCTTTTAATTCTAAGGTCTCCCATAGGTCTAAGAAAGTAGTGGTGGCTAGTGATGGGGGGTGGGGAGGGTGAGAAGGTCGGGGGGAGGCAGGCGGGGGTGGGGGTTGGATGTGGGGTGGGGGGGGGAAGAAGCAATCTGTGCCCCGAGGCAAGTTCGTAATCTCTCTGGGTTGTTCAGAGGTTTTTCCCAGTCTTTTTCTATGCAAATTGAGAGAGCAGTCACCAGTCCTCCAGATCTCGACTCTGGACCCAGATGGCTCTGGAGGGGAAAGTGAGGCTGGTGACTTTACACAGCCCTCCCTCGCTTAGATCCAATTCACTTGCAAGTCAAGGCATCACCTCCCAGAGGTCATGGTTCTCTTCCAGAACTAAGGACAAACAACAGCAATGCGAATGAGCCTTTCAGAGTTTTCTCTTTTTGTATACCACATTCTGCTTAAGGTACAAATATGCATTCTATGAGGGCTATATCCTTATATCTCAATGTCTCTGTAACTTCCCCCTTAAGGTCAGGAAATGTGGGGGAGTCTGAAAGAGGTGTGCAGCCTTATTCAGGTAACAAGCATTTAAAACAAAAACAAGGGAAAGGAACAAGAATTTATTAAGTACCTACTATGTGCCAGGCACTGTACTGTGCACTCTACCAACTTTATCTCATTTTATCCTCACAACAACCCTAGGAGGTAGGTGCTATTATTATCCCCATTTTACAGATGAAGAAACAGAGGCAGAGATTGAGTGACTTGCCTAGGGTCACGCAGTTCCTAAGTGTCAAAGGCTAGATTTGAACTCACATATAGCTGACTCCAAAATCAGGGCTTTATCCACCATACTGCATAGGTACAATCTCAGTTCAACAAAGCAACGCTATTCTGTTTCTTGTAAAAGTCCGGTAAAGGATTTGGTAAGGAATAGGGGAATGGCCTATGATAATTGTCTGTCATTGTCTGTCAGATTATCCCTTCACCCTAGATTCACTAATGTAAACAAAAAACACTAATACAAAACCATAAAGGGAGAATGCACTTGGGGAAGGGAACTTCAATCCATCATCTATGTTCCTTGTCACAATGAGTTTTTGTTTGTATCCTCAATGCTTAGCCTAGTTCCTGGCCTGCGGTAACTGCTTAATAAATGCTTATGATGCCTAAAGCACAGTTTTGATCTTGTCACTTCTCGGCTCAAAAATGATCAATGGCTTCCCATTGCCTGCAGAATAAAATTTAAATTCTACAATGTGGCCCTGATTGAGCTTCCTAGCCTGATTTCACATCCCCTCCCCTTTACTCACCTTTTGCTCATCTGGATCATTTGCCGTTCCTTGGACATGTTAGTGTTTTTGTGCTCCCATGCCTTCACTCACATTCTTCTTTTGCTAGGGATGTCATGGAAATATTATGCATATTTTACAACCCAGGTCAAACATCATCTGCTCCATGAAGCTTTCCCTGATCTCAGTAGGAAAAATTTTTCCCTGCTTGGAACTACTTTGGTTTTTTTTTCCTCCAGAGAGAGAATTGATGAGCTCTGAGGGCAGATTGAAGCATACTTTTAAAAAACATATTTTGTTTTTTCCCCAATGTTAAAACAATTTCAAAACATTTTTTAAAGTTCTGAGTTCCAAATTCTATCCCTCCTTCCTTCCCTTCCCTCCCTCCTCCCTGACATAGTAAGCAATCCAATCCAATACATGTGCAATCACGTAAAACATTTCCATATTATACATTTTGTACAAGAAGACTTGAATAAAAGAAAGTGAATAAATATAATAAATATAATCAAATGAGGTAATATATGGAGAACACTCTGTAAATATTAAAGTGATACATACATTATTTTTGTTATTTGTATGCTTCAGTCACTATTCAAACAATATCAAATCTTTCCCTGGAAGCAGATAGCATGCTTCATCATGAGTCCTTTGGGATTGTCTTGGATCATTGTATTGTTGAGAATAGCCAAGTCATTCACAATTCTTCAGTTACAGTGTTGTTGCTGTGTACAATGTTCTCCTGGTTCTGCTCACTTCACTTTGCAGCAGTTCATGCAAATCTTTCCAGGTTTTTCTGAAATCATCCTGCTTGTCATTTCTTATAGCACAATAGTATTCCATTACAATCACACATCACAGCTAGTAAACCCCAGTTCTGGGTATCCCCTCTATTTCTAATTCTTAGCCACCACAAAAAGAGCTGTAGAAACATGCTTTTGAAACTTTCTTTATTTTCCTTGTTTTGTGTGTGTGTGTGTGTGTGTGTGTGTGTGTATGTATGTGTGGGGGGGGTGGTTTGCAACATGGCTAATATGGAAATATGTTTTGTAAGACTTCACGTGCATAATTGACATCATATTGCTTGTATCACATTATGTACATTTGTATGGTTTTTGTACCTATTGATGTATAAATGTAGTCCCTATTCTGATAAAATGTAAACTCTGAGAGCAAAAACTTTCAAAATTGCCTTTGTATCATCAATATCTAGCACGATATACTGGCACATAGTAGGTATTTGATACATGATTGTTGGTCATTTGGTTTTTGTAGCTTTCTTACAAACACACACACACACACACACACACACACACATGCACTCACACGTGCACGCATGAGCGCAGTTCACGTTCTAATTTCTGCATATCTTATAAGCATGTTGAGAGCTTGTCCTGACTCAGACACTTCCTAGCTGTGTGACCTCAACCTGCTTCCTCATTTGTAAAATTGGCACAATACTAGGACCTATCTCACCGGGTTTTTGTGAGTATCAAAAGAGGTAATATATGGAGAGCACTCTGTAAATATTAAAGTGATACATATGTTATTTTTGTTATTACTAAAAACATCTCAGTCACCTTAATATCCTGTTACCCTTTTTACATTGCTGTGTACATAGCCGGCATTTTAGAAGCCTTTGTTGAGTGAAATTGGTGGTAGTTCTATCAATGTAAGTGACCAAGCAATACAAAGATTTCAACAGACTGTCCAATTATTAAGTGGGCAGACACTATACTAAAATGGAAAGCCTATTTGAGTAGGAGTCAAACCTTCAGAGCACCTCCCCTGCTGCCTTCACATGAAACTTAAAACAGAGGATTTAAACAATTGCGAATTTCTTTTTCATTTGTTTTCCCCAAATCAGAATTCAGAAAGGTCTTTTCTTCCTGTTTAATTAGTCAGTAGGAAATTATTCATAGTATCATAGATTTAGAGCTGGAAGGGCCTTTACTGGAAGGGTCATCTAATGCAGAAGTTTTTAACCTGGGCTCCGGACTTCAAGAGGTTACTAACTTAGAGGAATAAAAAAAAAAATCACCTCTCTTTTGACTAAACTATAATTGAAATCTAATATTTTTAGTATGAAATTTCAAAAAATTATTCTGATTCCATAGGTTTTGCCAGACTGACAAAGGGGTCCATGACACAAAAACTGCTTAAGAATAACAACCCCAATTTAATCCAATCTCCTTATTTTACAAATGAAAAAACTGTAGTTAAATAATATGTCTAAAGTCACCCTGACACCAAGGGGCACAGTCAAGACTTGAACCAAGGTCCTTTGACTTAACCCAGCATTCTTTCAATAGTGCCAGGCTCTTTCTTTATTTTTTTTTTCACTTGAAGGAGGAGATTTTTCTTCTTCTTCAGAGTCACTGTTGATGGTTCTTGCCCTGCAGAACTATATAGAAGCAGCCACAGACAGCGGGTAAGATATAAGAAAAACTTCAAATTGACCAAGGTCCAGATGCTGTAAGCCAAGGGACCTTACGTGATGGATTCCTCTGACAGTGTGGGGAAGCCTAGAGACCCCTTGTCAGAATATTGCTTTTAAATGCATAGAGCAAAATGTACAGGATTACAAAGGAAACCAAGTCTATTGAAATTATTATCAAAATATATTTTTAAACAAGTTCATGAATCCTAGACAATTCCAAAAGACCCATGATGAAAAATATTATCCACCTCCAGAGAGAGAACTGATGAACTCTGCCAAGAGCAGACGGAAGCATTCTTTTTTTTATTCCTCTAGGATCCTCCATTTTAAGGAAGGGACCACAGGTCAGTCACATTCATTCCTTCATTCCTCTCTGCCCTCTCCAACCCCACTTCTCAGCTTCCTTTTATGCTTTGGCTTTCCCTAATTGTGACTTAAGCTCCTTAAGGGTAAGTACTCTCTTCTTTTTTGCTTCTTTTCTATCTCTGGACTGTGCCTGACACATAATAAACACTTAATGAACGCCTGTAGACTTGCTTTGACCCAAACTTTGGTGCCCAACAGGAATGAGTTCATCTTAGCCTAGGGTCACTTTTCCTCTCTTTTGTTAGCTGGGTATGATACTTTTTGATGGGGTACAGATTACAGATACCAATGGGGTATAGACTTTGGGAACCACCTTTAGCTCTCCCTGAATTCTTCCTACTTGACCTGGCTTTTCATGCCCAAATAGCCTAGCCTAGCCCTCCATTGTCTGATTACCTCCAGATTGCCTCTATCCCATCAGAATGTCTATACTCAGATCTGTTACCCTAGATCTCCTTGTCTGTCATCTCCAGGTAGACTTCAGCTATTTCCCACCCTTATTCCCATCCTTGGAGTGTGACCTCACCCCAGTCCTCCCTAGACCCTTCCTCCCATCACCCAGACTACTTGACCACCTTAGATCCCTCCCACAACCTTTCTGTATATAGGGTCCATCTTGCCTCCATGAAGGTGCTCGGATTCAATTTAGTTCTGTTCAGATTTATCTTGCCCCCTGGCATTAGCATCACAAATGCTCAGACTTTTTAGACTCTACCCAATATGGCAAATCTTTAATAAACTCTGTTTTTCTTTGGCTATAAGAAGGCTTGGGTCGAATTTATTAGAGTAGGACCTGGTGCATCAGTATTTTGGGGTCCCCTAAACCCCTAACCTCCGCACTTTGACTAAAGAGTTGATTCTTATCTGGGAGAGAGGTTCTAGGTGCCATACCCCCCATTGATGAGAACCAAGATGGCCCTGAAGAGTATTTTCCTTAGAACTAGACCTTAATAGCTTTCTGGTCCAACCACTGTATTTTCCAGAGACCTACAGTGATTTGCCAAAGGTCACATAGGTGGGATTTGAAAACAGGCCCTCTCTTTTCAGAGCCAGTGCCGTACCCAAGGTCGCACAGGCTGTAAGTAGCAACAGTAACAGCTCAGGGATTCAGGCTCAGGTCTTCTCACTCTAAATCCAGCACTTTTTTTTTTCTGCATCCCTTTTCAGGGCTGAAGTTTGGCACAGTCTCAGAAATAATACCATTTAAGTCTTCCTTTCCTTTTTGGCAAAGAAGGGAATTCTTTGTTTAAAGGTGAAAAGAGGACTAGCTTTTTGTTTTTGTTTCGTTTGTTTTTTAAACTTTGGAGCTGTGGTCTCAGTCCGTCAGATGTCTGACATAAGCCGATGTTTATTGAGCACCTACTATGGTGAAGGGAGGTCTTCCTAACAATTACCATTAGATCATGTGTGCTCCCTATGCACACCCACTCTTCTTTCTGATGATATGCGTGCTTCTGAGAGGATACCTCAGGCTTACAGGAAGAGTATTTTACTGCAGCTTTTCTTACTATTTTCTTTCATTAAATACCTTTTTAAAAAAACCCTAATTGTTTCTACCGGCTGACTAGAGAAAAAAACACACATCAACAGGCACTCATGAGTTACATGTTTTTGAGAGGGCTCAGACCCACAGAGTACCTTGTACCTAGAGAGGCTCTTCTCCAGATTTGTGAGAAAGGAGGCCCCAGGTGCTACAGTAGCTACTAGCTATGTCGAAAAGCCTCACTTTTCAGGGCCTTGGTTTCCTCATTTTTAAAATAAGAAAACTGCCAAAGAGGTCAGAGACCAAAAAAAAAAAAGGCTCCATATATACCAAATTATTCATAGCAGCACTTCCTGCGATAGAAATCCCAATCCTTACCCCCACCCTCCAAAGGAAACAAGGCAAGTAAGTGTCCATTAACTGGGGAATAGCTGGGCAAATTGTGCTAAAGGAATATAATGAACCTCTTGTGTCATAAGAAAAAATTAATATTAGGAATTCAGAAAAGCATGGAAAGATATAGGAAGTGAGAAAATGAATTAAAGAGAAGGAGAACTATATATGGGGCAATGGATACAGTACCGGACCCAGGGTCAGGAAGACTCATCTTCTTGAGTTCAAATCTGGCCTCAGACACTTACTAGTTGTGTGCCCCTAGACTACTCACCTAACCCTGTTTGCCTTAGTTTCCTCATCTGTAAAAATGAGCTGGAGAAAGAAATGACAAACCACTCCAGTATCTTTGCCAAGAAAACCCCAAATGGGGTCATGAAGAGTCGGACACAACTGAAACAACTGAACAACAACAGCAGACCTATATAGACACAAGGACTATAGTAATGTAAGCAAAAACAATGGTAAAAGAGAGCAGAAATCTGTTTAACTGCAATGATCAGCCCTGGTTAGGTGATGAAATATACCTGCCTCCTTTGGATCGAGAGGTGGTGTGTTGTGGGTGTTGATGGGTGTGTTATGTGCTGTCAGACTGTCATTGTGTCCGTGGGTTTTCTCTGTTTTTCTTTGTTACAAAGGAGAATTCACTGGTAGTAGGATAGTGTTGGGTGTTTCCTGGGAAATGATTTCGGTATAAAAACAAAAGGTACCCATAAAACAACAACAAACATGCTCACAATGAGATGGTTGAACCTACTGCCTTCTATCTCGAAATGCCTATGATCCCTGATCTTTGCTTTTTTTCTTTCTACAAAGTTGTTTTCAACACAGAACATTGCAGACAGCCCCCTTGCTCAAGTGAAATCACATATTAGCAGTCAAGAACCCCAACTTGACACATGTGCTCTACAGGCTGGGTGCCTTTGTTGGACTGCAGGCTGCTTAAATATTTTGTTCTTTATCTGCAAGACTCAATTAAAGCATTTTTCACTGAAGCTTTATTCTGCATTGAATCTAAACTCCCTGTGAATAAGTTTCCTGCCAGTTCTTTCCTGCCTGGGCCAAGGAAACAAGTCTGGCAAGGGCTCAGTTTACCGTTCCTGCTGCTCTTTGGCATTTGAACAATTTTAATAATATTCATCCTTTCTCTATTATCATATTCAAGCAGAAGGCCAGGGAAAAAATCTTACAAAAGCAAACAGAAAACCCTACACCATGCCACACTAAAATATTATATGCTGTTTATTCCATTCTATCTCTTACTCCAGCATGAAGTGTGGGGAAGGGAGGAAAACCAAACCGAAAGAGAAAACAAAAGGTCTTATTTCTGAGTCAGAAAATCTGAACAAGGTTCTTGGTCCAAGGGGCTCAGCTTGAGCATGTACCCATGTTAAATGGAAGGACATGATCTCATCCCATACCCCTTGGAGCACTCTGTTACAGCCAGCTGGACGACTCACAGGCTCATAGGATCCTGTTTTTCCTGTACTCCGTGTTGCTCTCACCTCTTTAACTCAGGCCGTCTTCCATGTCTAGAATGCGCCACCCTATCTATATCTTTGGAAATCCTTCCTTTCCTTCGAGCTCCAACCCAGATGTCTTCTTGGAGAAGTCTTCCCTAACCCTTTCTTCTCTTTGCCATTAGATTTCTGATTATCTGATTTCTGATAATCTTTTTACAAAGACTTTCCACATCTCTCAGGGGCAGCTAGGTGGTGCAGTGGAGTGAGCACTGGGCTTAGAATCATGAGCACTCATCTTCATGAGTTCAAATCCAGCCTCATTGTTAGCTTAGTAGCTGTGTGACTCTGGGTAAGTCACTTAACCCTATTTGCTTCAACTCTTCATCCAGAATATGGGCTGGAGAAAAAAATGGCAAACCATTCCAGTATTTTTGCCAAGAAAGCCCCAAAGGGCGTCACAAGGAGTCAGACACAACTAAACAACAAACTCCACACTTATTTGTGTCTATATCTTCTTTGAACCCCCTTGTCACCTATTGTTGTGAAACCTCCTAGGGAGAAAAGAATGTACCATATTTAGATGTGTAACCCATTGGTTTCAATGGACATTTGTTAAGTACTACTAGGTGCTTGACACTGTGCTAGGCACAGTGGGGAGCCAAAGATCAAAATGAAACAATTCCTTGCCCTCAAGGAACTTACATTCTACTGAGGGAAAACAACATATTCCCTCTGATTTCTTCAGTTGTTGGTGCTTTCTCTCCCTAAACCATCAAATTTCTTTGCATTTCGTTTTTATATGTTTTGTATTTACTTATCTACATGGATAGTGTCTCAGCTCAGTAGAAAGGAAGCTGTTTGTGAACAGGGATGGTTTTGTTTTTGCCTGTTTCTCTCGCCACCTAGAGACACACAGGATCATCCATTTAGATGGACATAGTAGGTGCTTAATAAATGCTTATTGAATTTAATTGAATTATAATCAAAGATCAGGTCATGATAAACCATTCCAACATCCCACCCATAAGAGCTCTCCTCTATGTAAAAGGCCACAAATACACTCCAGGAAGAGAGCTTGGTTTAGATGTGAATTGGGCTGTATACCTTTCTACACCTCAAGATTGTACACAGTCACATCCACTAGGAATGGAATGTCTTCATCATAGGCTAAATTTCTTTTAAAAACACCACCAAACACATAATCCAGTTCAGGCAGTAGGAGTCAGAAGACCCGGATTTCAATTCCTGCTCCAGTATTTGCAGGCTGTGTGACCTTGGATTTATCATTTAATTTCTCTGAGCCTTGATTTCCATAATACTAATGGCACCCCTCACCTCACAAGACTACTGAAAGGAAAGCACTTGAGAAAGGTGTGTTATTATTATTGTCATTGTGGCTGTTTTGCCACCAGTTTAATATGTGGGTTTATCTGTCTAGTAGACTGGCCTGATGGGCAAGTCTCCAGTGAAGTGATCCCTTCCAAAGCCCAGAGAAGGGAAGTCAGGAAAAGAAGCTGTACAGCAGCGTGGTATGTTTCTGTAAAACCACATGAAGGAGTTCTTTCAAAATATCTTCTGCATTCTGCCCCAGGGAAGAAAGAATATTCTAGCTTCTGCCCTAACAATGGCACTTGTCTTTAGGAGTGGGGCTTCCAACCATCTCTTTATCAAATAATAATCAAGAAGGTCCACAAGGGAAATCTGAGCATAATTAATCAACTCATTAAACTGTCCTGTCAAAACCAAGAAGCCAACATTTCACTCTCATTGCTCTGTTCTCAAGCATTCCTTTCCCTCTAAAGAAGGCCCCATTAAGTCACTTTAGCTTTTAAAGTACATGGACCCTTATCTCCCTCTAAAGCTCAGTCTCAAGATCTTTGGTGTTGATTTAGCTCAATTAACAAATATTTATTGTATCATAGCCACTGGAGAAGGAAATGGCAAACCACTCCAGTATCTTTGTCAAGAAAACCCCATTGACAATATAGTCCACAGGGTCATGAAGAGTCAAACATGACTAATAACAACAACATGCATAGCATTGTGCTAAGGCTGGGGAGAACTAGAAAGATTAAATAAACTCTAGACTCGGAATGAGGAATCCTGGGATTTAAGTCCCAGATCTACCTCTAACTAGATATATAGCCTTGGGCAGATCACTAATGGGAGACATCATGGTACAGGGGGAGAAACACAACATTAAGCATCAGAAGACCTGAGTTCAATACCTGCCTGATACTTACCTGGTATGTGATCTTAGGCAAATCATTTAATCTTCACTTTCCTCATCTGTAAAGTGTGAGGGTTGGACTAGATGACCTCTAAGAATAATTTCAGATCTAAATCCCAAGAACATATTGTAATCTAGTAAATAGATAAAATATTCACAAATAATGATAGAATAAAGTAATGCATATTAAGTCTGTAAGAGAGGTGTAAAGAGAAGTTATGTGAGGTCCAAGGTGGGGAAGCAAAGTCATTCATTGGGGAAATCATTGGAGTCTTCATTAAAAAACCAACATTCTAATTGGTCTTTAAAGGATCAGTTGCATATGAGAGGAGAGGAGTGTATTACAACCAGTGGGGACAGCATATGCAAATGCATGGAGGCAGAAAAGTTGAGAAAAGGTAATAGTCCAGTCTAGCTGGAGCACCAATTACTTGTAGACATATCAATCTGGACTACCTAATCTACCTACATGACATTTAAAAGAAAATTCCTTCTTCTTTTCTAAATTGTATGGTGCAAGCTGGTCTTAAAATAGAAAGCAGAGTTGGGAGGGCCATAGATCAGTTGGAGAAGATACCAATTCATTAGTAGTCTCTAAATAGGTGTTATGAAAATAAGTAAGTTAAAGGCATGGACTGAAATCAGTTCAATCATGATATAAAAGGACTGGCCAATGAAGGCCCAGTCCTTAGATTATATTCAGATTTGATCTTCCTGGTGTCTTATATAGAACATGCTTGGTATTCCCTGGCTTATTCCAATCTAACACATGAAGACTCGGTAGACCCACTTGAATCATAAATGATTCATGGGTCTGTATTGTATAGTGATGAAAAGTCTTCTAATTGGCTTTGAAGCTTGAGGACCGATGACTGAGGAGGCATAGATCTGGAATTGAGTCCATACACATCTCTGCCGTGTGTGTGTGCACGTGTGCGCGTGTGGTTTTCTTTGCTGGTCCCAAATGAGGCAAGAACTGCTATGAGCTGCTAGATGGGGTAAAATGTGGTGGTTTCCTTACCTCCCCACCTGGTTGCCATGTGTCCATAAAAACATGATATATGTGTTACTTTTACCTATTTTGTGAGTACTGAGAGAGCAGAGTGAGTGCCCAAACAACCACTAAGTTTGGAATCTCCATTATAACCATCAGAGAGGTCTCACTTAGCAACTGAAGGTAGTAGCAGCAGCAGCTGAGTCTGGTAAGGAACCGGTATAGTAGATTGACCTGCTTGACCCAGCCCAGCAATGAATTAACCAAGTCAGCTGAGATACCATACCCCAGAATGAGCCAGTAAGTCAGTCTAGTTGAACTAAGAGGAGATTCATCCATCACTGACACCTCATACTGAAATTGATGGGGACTCCATGAAAGGAGGAAAGGAATTCCCAGAGTCAGGAGTCAAGAGTTATCCCTTCCTCCCTTATATTCCCAACATAAATATCTTACTAATCTTATACTTCGATTTTGAGCCCAGTTTCCCTCAGGGACCTTGCATGTGTATAAAGGGAGAGTGTACCACTCCATTTAGGATTGAGAAGTGTTTTGTACCTTCTGTCATTCTATACCTTCTCAGTAAACACCCTTGTATAAAAATAAATTGATGTCAACTAGTTGATCAAAGCTGAAAGCACATCAGGTGGGGGCTTGTAAATGATAGTATTAAAATCTACAACACTTCAGGGTTATCCCTAGAATCCTAAAAGGAAGCTGCCCTCTGGGGACACAGCCTGTCAGTGAGAGTAGTGGTTGAGAGAGCTAGCCCAGAGTGGGTATATGATACAACCAGAATTTTCCTGACAAGGCTTCTTTCCTCCCACACACAATATGGGGAGGCTTTACAAAAAAAAAAGCTGCCTCTGGGACTTGATTGGTTCTGCTTTCCCTGACACAGCTTTCTGGTCATCTAAGAGCATATAAAATCCCAACCACATGGATTCTGAGCCTCTCAGTCAGTGAATTTCTGAAGACCACATGAATCCCAGTGTCCCTCACTATATCCCACACTGTAAGTTCTACTTTACCCTCATTGCATATCCTGGTTGTGTTAGGGCAAAGTAAACCTCCTTTTGTTAACTGTTCAATAACTCACTAGTTCCTCATTTTGTTTCAACATCAAACCTGAACTAAGAAAAGTGGCAGCATTAGAGTGACCTCCAACAGGGTGGTTCAGAGCTCATTTCTCTCCTCCATAGTTCATTTCAGTTCCCTTCAGACTCATGAACTCTCTTCATGGAAATATAAAGAAATTGGGAAAACTCAAACACCACCCCCATCCCCACCACCACCCCCAGGAGGTTCTTCTTCCTTTTCAGAACATCATCCTTTGGCTTTAACACAGATGCTCAGAAATGACAGGGAAAGTCTAACTAAATACTTACTTGCTGGCTGATCAGCCTCCCTGTGCCAACTGAGCCCTGGCCCTCCAGGGAGTGGGTCAATTGAATCATTGAAAGAAAGCAGAAATATGCTTTTAGTAGCACCTTAGGATAATGGACTACAGAATTCTATCTCATCCCAATTCCTAAATCCAAATCAAAGGAGAGAATTTGTCAAAAGGGCAAGAAAACAAATCTTAAGAAAAATGTGCCTGGAAGATAACATTGTCTTTCAAGAACAGATCCACAGAAATCATATGGCATGACATTCCCTCAATGTATATAGTCCCTTAGTCATCTGTTCTTCTGGGACAGCTAAGTGGTGCAGTGGATAGAATGCCAGGCCTGAAGTCAGGAAGACTCACATTCCTGAGTTAAAATCTGGCCCTAGACACTTATTAGCCATTTGATCTTCCAAGAAAGTCACTCAACCCTATTTGCCTCAGTTCGTCATCCATAAAATGAGCTGGAGAAGGAAATGACAAACTACTCCAGTATCTTTGTCAAAAAAAAAACCCCTAAATGGGGTCACAGAGAGTCAGACATGATTGAAACGACTCAACAACATTTGCTCTTCACTTTATGTAATGATTCCCTTGGAGAATCCATCTGTTCTCATGGTTTAAACGTTATACCTCTTAAATTGATAGCTCTAGACCTGATCTCTAATTGACTAGTAGACGTTTTTAATTGAATGTCTGATGTAGTGGAAAGAGGGTTGGATTTGAAATCAGAAGTCTAGATCTGAATCTTAGGTCTACTATTTACTGTATGATTTTCATGAAGAGATATCTCTTTTGGGGCAGCTAGGTGGCGCAGTGAGTAGAGCACCAGCCCTGGAGTCAGGAGGACCTGAGTTCAAATGTGACCTCAGACACCTGACACACTTATTAGCTGTGTGACCTTGGGAAGTCACTTAACCCCAATTAACCTTGCCTTCCCCCCTTGAAAAAAAAAAAGAAATATATCTTCTGTGAGTCAGTTTCTTCTTCCCTTCTCATCCCTCTTCCCCTTTCCAATTTTGGAATGATAGAATGTTGATCAAATAAATTCTGCCATTGTTCCTGGATAGGATGTGTCAATCTAATCCCCTATTTCCTCACTTACCAACCCTGTAACTTTCAGGATCAAAGTGCCATTTCCTCAGCAGCTAAATAGCCCAATGGATAGAGAACTGGGTTTAGAGTCAGAAAGATTTTAATTCAAGACTGACCTCAGATACTTATCAGGTATGTGACCCTGGGCAAGCCATTTTGCCTTTATCTAATACAATTTTCTCATCTCTAAAATGGAGACATTAATAACACCTACCTCACAGGGTTTTTGTGAGGATCAAGTGAGAAAATATGTTTAAAAGTGTTTTTGCAAACCTTAAAGCACTATATAAATGCTAGCTATCATCCTCATTATCATCACCTCATGCCTGGATTATTGCAATAGCATCTAATTGGTCTTTGTAAGTCAAATATTTCTGCTCTCTGATCCATCTTGCATGCCAGTGCCATCTTAAATATCAATTTTATACTGTCACGTCCCTGCCCAGAAACAAACATTCCTGGTTGTTTATATGATAAGGTTTATTTAACAGATATTTATCAAATGTTTACTAATTACAGTGCTAGATTCCACTTAGCCTGATATTTAAAGCCGCTTACAATATGATTCCAATCTAACTATGCATGCTTATCTCACACAATTCCTTAATAAAACTTTCCATTTGAGCCAGGTTGTTCTATCCGCTGACCCTTAGATCCTTGATATTCTCCACTCCATGACTTCATTCTTGCTGTTTCTACATAGAGAATGCCCTTGGGTTTCTTGAGCTGAGCTTTGAAGGAAACCAGGGAAATTACAGGCTATAAAATAAACTTACTCAGAATAAAAATAAGCTTGAGACATAAAATAAAATCATCAGCATTTCTGTGTATTACCAACAAAACTCGGCAGGAAAAGATAGAAAGAGAAATTCCACTTTAAAAAATTTGTGTAAAGTGCATTGCAAACCTTAAAGTGCTGTGCAAATGGTAGTTATTGTTTGTTGCTGTTGTTGTTGTAGTCAGCAGTCTCAGAGAGGATAAATGTCTAGCCCAGGGTCACAGTATTAGAGTTGAGCTTTGAACAGAGGTTGTTGGCTTAAAGTGAACCACTTAAAAAAAATTTTTTTAAAGACTGTGTCTCCTCACCTCGCTCAGGCTGGAAGCGTGGGGCTATTCTCTTCTTATTAGGAAAGGAGGTTGACATGCATTGCCAGAGCTAGTTCAGCTTTTGGGAGGCTCGGAGAGAAAGTGTGGGAGAGAAGAGGTATTAGGCTGCATACCAAACTGAAGGTCTGTAGAGCCATTGTGCTGACCTCATTGTTGTATGCCCAAGAAACCTGGACAGACTACCAGCGCAGGAAACTGAATCGCTTCCTTTTGAATTGTCTTAGTGATGGGGTACAGGTTATTGATACTGATGGGGACTCTGGGAACCCCCTTGAACTCTCCCTGAATTCTAACCACTTGATCTGGCTTTTCATGCACAAATAACCTAGCCTAGCCTTCCAGTGTCTAGTTACCTCCAGATTGCCTTCTGGCCATTTCCCACCCTTGATCCTATCAAAATATCTATTACCCCCCCCAAATATCTATACCCTAGTCTGTTACCCTAGTCCTCTATTGTCTCTCATCTCCAGGTAGCCCTCATCTGTTTCCCACCCTGGAGTCTGACCTCACCCCAATCCCCCAATCATCAAGATCCTCCCTCTGCCCCCTCCTCCCATCACTCCAGACTACCCAACCACCCTAGATCCCTCCCACAACCTTTCTGGATATAAGGTCCATCCTGCCTCCATGAAGGTGATCAGATTCAATCCAGCTCTGCTCAGATTAATCTGGCGGGCTGGCATTAGCGTCCCAAATGCTCAGGCTCCCTAAGAGTCTACCCAATATGGCAAATCTTTAATAAACTTTGTTTTTCTTTGGTTGAGAAGGCTTGAGTGGAATTCATTTGGCAGGACCCAGTGCGTCTGTATTTTGGGGTCCCCTAATCCCCTAACCTCAACATGTGGTTCCCTAAACCTCAACATTAGGAAGATTCTGAAGATCACCCGGCAAGATAAGGTACTGGACATTGAGGTCCTTTCTCAAGCTTAATGGCTAAACATTCAAACTCTGCTCCAGAGAGCTCAGCTTCAATGGGCTGGGCAACTTGTTCAAATGCCAAATGTGTTTGCCTAAAAAATTATTTTATGGAGAACTCACACAAAGCAAGCACTCACAGGAGTTCAGAAGCAGTACAAGGACCCTCTCAAGGTCTCTCTGAAGAACTTTAGTATTGATGGTAAGAGTTGGATGATGCTGGCACAGGACCACCCAGCATGACCTGTCCACATCAAAGTTGCTGTGCTCTGAGTGAAGCAGAATCACAGTAGCACAAAGGAAACATGAGATGCGAAAATCTAGAGACATCTCCAACCCTAATGTTCAAATTGATTATCTGGGTCCGACCTGTGGTGGGGCCTTCCAAGCTCATATTGGACTGATCAGCCACAGTTGAACACACTGTACCTTGACCCCAACATCATGATGTCATTCGTCCTCTTTGAGTACAAAGGACAAAGAACAATTCCTCTTTGCTCTGATTTACACCTCTTTAGGAAACCCGATGACTTGCCTGTTCCTGGAGGCTCACCATTTTTTGATGTCAAACTTTGTTCAGACTCTGAATCCATTTAAAAAATCCATTCACAGCAGCTCAGAGCTGCCAAGCTCAAAGGATCTGCCAGCCTCAGCAGGGATTCCAGGCATGGACTATCCAGCCTGGCTTAGCTCTCTTTCCACTACTCTACTGCCCTAGACTTAGACAGACCCTCATTTACTGTACTTAGCAGCATCTCCTGACAGCTGAAGAAGGAAGTCATTTGACCGTGGAAGCTCAAGTATTAGAAATCATATGTTCACATTCTTTTCAAATATAGAACC
The DNA here is from genome assembly GCF_011100635.1 of Trichosurus vulpecula. Taxonomy (NCBI): domain Eukaryota; kingdom Metazoa; phylum Chordata; class Mammalia; order Diprotodontia; family Phalangeridae; genus Trichosurus; species Trichosurus vulpecula. The sequence continues at coordinate 151,249,664 of NC_050573.1, forward strand.
CACTCAAAATAAGTCTAACCTTTCTGGGGTTCAAGTTCATTTATTCTTTACAAACAGCAGCTCTGGCAACTCCTTTGTTTCTAAGAACAAAGTCTTGTTCAAAGAAAAGGGTCTCTGAAGGCTCCTTCCTTGGACATCACATGGCTCTTCCAAGGCCCCACTTTGATGACTTAAGTGTAAATGAGTAAGAAACATACGGATTCCATTTCCCATATAATTCCCATATAATGCATATGAATTGTGGGTGGTGGGGGATGAGAAGGCACTTTGGAAAAAATGTGGTTTAAATTTGGATTCTGCCTGTTCTCCAAAGACTGGAATAGTGAAATGCCACAAATTTGCCTTTGCCTTTTTTCTGTGTGTCTGCTCTCCTCACCTTTGGCCTTAAGCAATAACATGGCTATTATTTCTGAAAGAAAAATAACGTACATGAAAACAAAACAAAAAAGAGCAAACAAAAAGGAAACAATTCCAAATTGTGAGCTAAAAGAGCACCCATAATTAAACTAATTGTCTCTTTCCTCCAGTATGGTTTAATTTCAAAGCATCTCTGAGCCTGTTTCTATTGGCTTAAGGTGGTTCATGAAGTAGGGTACCAAGACACATGGGGCTGCAAGCCTTTATTTTGTGGAGCTGAAGTTAGTAGGAAGAGCTATCTTTTTTGGAAGAAGATAAGGCCAGTATAATTCCCACCTCTGATAGAAATTAGTTATCCATTTAAAAATAGCATTAGTTGATATTTATATATCATTTTAAGGTTTCAAAAGCACTTTAAGTTCATCATCTCACTGGATGCTCATACTAACCTGTGAAGGAGGTTGAATTTTACATTTTACAGATGAGGAAAACTGAGGTTCATTAAGAATAAGTGACTGCCCACAATCACACACAAGTTCAAATTCAGGGCTCCCCTGACCCCTTCGCCACTCACAAGTAGAGATCATTTGGGAAATTGTGTTCTTCCTCCCACCAAAGATTTAGATGAAGAATTTTACCCAGAGTTTACATTGGAGACCTGAATCACCACCATGAATTAGCAAGTTATCCATATAACATAGGGAAATTAATCTACTCTCTTTCAGAATTTCTCCGCTTCCCCCTCCCCCCTACTTGAATTGTCCTCATTGGTCAATGACGGAAAGCAAATTCTTCTATTTCATTTTATCAAGCTGTTCCTAGACCAGACCATGCTTCAGATTCAATAAAATGTAAATTCTTTGAGGCAGATACTAGTTTGTTTTTGTATTCTCAGTGCCTAGACAAAGTTACGATCTTAACAAATCTTGTTGATTGATTGACCCTATCCATTTCCACTCCAGCCCACATGCCATCTACATGCCATCCACATGCCATCTGCCTCATGTACCCTCCCCATTTTTATTTCTTGATTTTAGCATAGTAATCAAAGCAATACTACCATGTTACCTAGAAAAGGCACATCACTTGACTCCTGTTAGCATCGACTCTCCATCCCTGTGACTCCTCATACTGACTCCCTTCCCTAACCCATTCCCTTATTATGTTCTCTCCTTCTTGAAATGTAAGGTCCTTGAGGGCAGAAACTAGCTCACTTTTGTGGTTGAATGCCAACACTTAGATAGTGCCTGGCATTTAATAAGGGCTTGCTTAATAAATACTTTTTTCATTCATTCATTCATTCATTCATATTATAGATGGCTGTCTTCCATAGTAATGAGATTAACAGACTAAAGAGCAGCTGGATAATTATATTGATTCATTGAAGTGAATCCAATGAAGCAGTCTTTTGTATATCTTTTTGCTTCCTGTGGACTTCACATTAGTCTCCTTCCTGTCTCTCAGAAATTCTTCCCTTTTGGTGATAGGCTGTGAACTCCTTGAGAGCAAAGACTGTCTTTTGTCTTTCTTTGTATTTCCTAGAGCTTAGTACAGTGCCTAGTACATTTGCAGATGCTTAATAAATGTTTTTTGATTGATAACTAGGATCATAGACTTAGAGAAGGTATGGACCTTAAAATTCAACCAGTCCATTCCTCTCCTTTTATAAACAAACAAAATGAAATAGAGGTCAGATAATTCACCTAAGACCACACAGGGTTTAAATGGATAGACTTGGACACACCGCTACTGAGCAGGTCAACATTTATTGGATTCTCATTGTGTGCCAGACATCCAACTAGGCACTGTTGTTGCAGCTAAAGGAATTAGACCACATTGGCCATGCCTTTGAGGAATTTAGGAGACTAGGGAGACTGAGTTCCCTACCTCTTCTCCCTGCCACCCTCAAGCCCTACAAAATATATCATGATTGAACTAGGGAAGAACTTTACAGTGATATGAGCAGAATTCAACTTAAGTATGAAGATTATAGGTGCTTTCCAAGAAGCAAAATAACAAATAAGGTAGAATTATAGATAGAATCTTTTTTTGCCTTTTAAAGGCAAGTAGTCTTTTGGAAGGGATCTGTTAGAAGTCCAGTAGTACAATCTTTCAACCAATTCAAAAATCCCTTCTTGTAAGACACCCATGTCAGATGGTCAGCTAATCACTATTACCTTTATTATTAATCATTATTACCTTTGTCCCAAGCTTTAGGGGCTGCGCTGCTGTTTTCAGAGCTACTTCTACACAGCAAGCTCTGCCACACCAGTGTTCCTCCTTCCCCAAGAACTGCCAACCAGGACTTTGACCCAGATCCAAGCAGGCTCTGCACTCCTGCTCTGATCTGCCATTGAATTCCTCCCACCAGGCGGGCCTGGGGCTGGAAGCAACTGTAGCTGGAGCTCTGGAAGCAGCTGCAGAGCTGCACCACCTCCACTGCCCCTGGGATTGGGGCTGACCGCACACTCCTCTCACTCTGATCTAGGAGTTTTTCCAGTAACCTGCTCTGTTGTCTCTTGGTGTTTGTGGGTTGAGAAGTTTGGTAACTGCCACAGCTCACTGATTCAGGGTGCTACGGCCTGTTCCACTCGGCTCCCAGTCTGGTTGACCCTGGCATGGCCTATGCTGGGCTGTGCTCTGCTCCACTCCCAGCTCCATGCAATAGACCCTCCCCAGTGACCATCCAGGCTTTCCTGGACAGGATCCCTGCTTCCCTCTGCTATTTTGTGGGTTCTGCAGCTCTAGAATTTGTTCAGAACCATTTTTTACTGGTGTTTGGAGGGACCTGGGGGAAAGCTTAAGCAAGTCCCTGCTTTCTGGCTGCCATCTTGGCTTCGCCCACACATATAAAATGCTTTACAAACCATAAAGTACTATGTAAATGCTAACTATTACTATTGCTATTATTATCTTCTAACTCTCAAACCTATGGGAGCTAAGAAGGTAAAGGTAATAGAAAGAGCCATAGATCTGGAAACAGAAAGCTGAATTTGAGTACTGACTCAGTTAATGGATTTTTGTGACAAGATCCTCTCTTGGATCTCTCATACCAGTAGGTCCTTTCCTTCTCACTCTCTTTTGATGGCTCATTCTCTATGTCCAACTATAAAATTCTATCTATCTATCCATCCATCTACCCACCCACCTACCCACCTGTCCTCCATCCATCCATCTATCCATCCATCCATCTATCTATCTATCTATTTATCTAATACTCAACTGTGTTATATCGTATAGAGAGGTCAAGAAGGATGAGGTCTGAGAAAAAAGTCATTGTATGTTATGATTGAGAGCATTTTGAGAATATTATTTTGGAAACTGTATGGAGGATGGATTAGACACAGGAGACACTGCAAGCAGGAAGACCAATTAGGAGGCTACTGTAGATAGGCAAGAGGCTATGAAGGCCTAAAATAGAGTGATTGAAGTGTAAATAAAGAAACATGGAGTCATTTGGGTAGAGTGGTTTCAACTGAGAGGTGACATTGAAAATCAGATTTTAAGATCTACAGCTATACAAATCTATATGCATCTCTCTGTTTCTCTCTCTCTCTCTGTCATCTTTCTCTCTGTCTCTCTGTCTGTCTTTCTCTCTGTCTCTGAATCTCTACCCCTCTCTTGCCATGTTAAGGCCTATCATATTCTTATTAGGCACTTCTCATTAGATATCTTACAGGCATCATAAACACAATGAGTTCAGAAAAGAACTCACTTTTTGTTTTATACCTGCACTTCTTGTAAACTTCATTTTTGTCATGGGAACTATCATCCTTCCATATATTTAGGTTTTCAACTTTGAAGTCAGCCTTAGCTTTTCACTTTGCCTCATTCCCCTCTCCCATTTTGAATCAGTTATTAAGTCTTCTTGATTCTACCTTCACAATATCTCTTGGATCCCTTTCTATCTTCATTTATACCACAACCACCCTAGTTCACACTTTTATCACCTCTTTCCTGGATTAATTCAATAGTCTCCTATTTGTCCTTCCTTCTTCTAGTGTCTCTCTTTTCTCATCCATCCTCCACACAAATGCCAAGGAGATTTTCTTAAAACGCAGGTCTGACTATGTCACTCCCCTACTTGAGATATTTCAGTGGCTACCTACTGCTTCTAGTTTTAGTAATACTGAGATTATTTTTTATATGATTATGCCATGATTTTGTATTCATACTGTCTCCCCTCTTTGGCATTTAAAACATTTGACAATCTTGCTCCAGCCTACTATTTCAGACACTTACTTGATATGTGAACCTGGGCAAGTCACTTAACCCTTAACTTTTTGCTGCTCTTCTCTTTTGGGATGCTAAGGCTATCAAGTGCCTTTAGTGAGTCTGGCCTTTGTTTGAATGGTGTAGGTAAAGTGGGATCTTTTTGTTTTGGGGTATTTCTCAGCACTAAGACAATTGGGAGTCATTGATTTGTACATGATATGGTGCTAGTGATTGAAGAACTTGCCCACACCCTAAATGCTAAGTTGACCCCAACCCTCAGGGTCCTGAACAGGGTATAAGAGCTCCAAGGGGGCACACGCTCATTGAATGAGTGTTGGTTACAAGACTCTGGGCAAGCCATTGAAACAACACCACCCACACCTGCTTTGATAACCCAGATGTTGGTGCTTCTCTGGTAACTATGTATTGCTGTGGATAGACTGGTTTGTGTTATATACTCTGTTTATAATGTATGCTTGTAATTTCTGTTTGTATATGCCCTGAAGTTCAGGGAGCTGATCTTTCCCCCCTGAACTAAGTGAACAATACATGTATTTTTAATTAAAGTTAGATTGTTAATCCCTTAAAGTTGCTTTCTTTAGAAAAGCAGATCAAAGAACTTGTGTTGGTAGCCCTTCTGTGTGCTGGTGTTATTGGTCTTACATAGCCACAGTAGCTGCTAGCTATTATATTGTTTGCCTCAGTTTCCTCATCTGTAAAATGGTCTCAAGAAGGAAATGATGAAACCACTCCAATATCTTTGCCAGAAAAATCCTAAATGGGGTCAAGAAGAGTCAGACATGACTGAAATGACTGAACAACAACTATTCCAGACTTGTTACACATGGAAGAGTGTGCTCCCTTTAAACTTAGACGTTAGGGAAAGCTGAAGGTTGTAAGGGACAAAGACAGAGATAATGAAAAGTAAGGGAAAGGCCATTTTGGGTGTAAAAGAAGCATTCTGTATCTTAGAAGGGATGCTGAACTTTAAGTAATTCAATTGCACAAGAAGAGGCCAACAGAAATAATGAAATTGCCCCAGGTCAAATTTTTGTCTTGAGTGGCTCATTTTGAGCAAGAACTCTGCAGGAATCTGGGAAAACATAACTGGGAGTATAAAGCAGGCTGAGGTTTCTCACTGAGAGAATCCAGCTTCGACCATTTGGAAGAATTGTCAAATGGGAGAGACTATACCTTTCCTATCCTGCTACCTGGGAGGTGACAAACCTCCGAACTAAGGCCTAGAAGGAGCAAAACTAGAGAGGTCTCTGCCAATCGTAGGCTAAGACTCTCTGTCCTTTCTGAAAGAGACCAATAGCATTCCAGCTGAGAGCACAGCAGCACACAGGTGGGCTTGAGGATAGACAGGGTGGAGACCACAATTGCCAAAGAGATGCCCAAGGAATCCAGTCAATTCATATACAAAGACACCAAACAAACTCTGTGAGGAGTCTGCATAGGAGCCAAGCAGTCAGCTGGTCAACAGACATTTATTAAATACCTACTCTGTGCCAGGCGATCTTCTAAGCCCTGGAGATACAAAAAGAAGCAAAAGATAGTCCCTGCTCTTAAGCAGCTCACAGTCTAACAGGAGAGACAACAAGCAAACAAAAATTAAGAAATAAGCTATATACAGGATAAACAGGAAATAATTAACTGAGAGAAGTTGGGAAAGGCTTCCTGTAGAAGGGAGCATTTCAGTTGAGACTTGAAGGAAGCCAGGGAAGGCAGTTGGTGGAGATGAGGTGGGAAGAGCGTTCCAGGCATGGGGGAAGGGGAGAGAAAATGTCCAGAGCTGAGAGATGGAGTAGTAGAATGGCTAGAAGGCAGTATGGTTGGATGAAAGAGTACTAGGTTGGGGCAGATGTAAGATGTAAAAAGACTAGAAAGGTAGGAGGGGGCTAGATTATGAAGGGCTTTGAATGCCAGACAGAGGGTTTTGTATTTGATTCTGGAGGCAATAAGGAGCCACTGGAATTTATTGAGTGATGGGGTGGTATGTGGGGAGGGGACGTGTGTGTGACATGATTGGACCTGCGCTTTAAGAAAATCATTCTCAGTGACTAAATGAAGGATGAATTGGAGTGGGGCGAATCTTGAGGCAGGCAAACTGACCAGCATGAGGCAATGAGGGCCTACACCCAAGTGGTGGCAGTAATAGAGGAGAGAAGGGGGCATGCATGAGAGATATTGCAAAGATGAGACCAACAGGCCTTGGCAACATCTTGGATGTGGGGAGTGAGAGATAGTGAAGAATCTAGATGATGCTTAGGCTGTGAGCCTGAGGGACTGACTGGGAGGGAGGTGCTGTCCTCAACCTCTCTGGACTTTGTCATACTCATTCTAAATTTTTTTAAGTTTTTTTTTTTTGGAGGGGAGAAGGGAAGGCAGTTGGGGTTAAGTGACTTGCCCAAGGTCACACAGCTAGTAAGTGTGTCAAGTGTCTAAGGTCGAATTTGAACTCAGGACCTCCTGACTCCAGGGCCAGTGCTCTATCATTCTTTGGCTCTATGATTTTGTTTTTCCCACTTCCCTAATATACCGCTCCCTTTTCCCCCCACAACCCTCACTCTACTTCTCTGACCAGTGCAGTAGCTGTGGGGAGGTCTTTACTTGATACATTTAAACAGGTTAGGGGAGAGTCAGAAGCCACATTGTAGCAATAGCATCTGGCAACAACTTTTGTCTTTGAACTAGGAAAGGGGAAAAATGGACTATTATGTTTCATTTCCTCAGCCTTCTCTTAATATAGCCCAGTCTTGTTGCTTCAATCAACATGAAGAATTAGGAGACTATGATTACTGGATCCTAATTCCAGCAGAACTACTGGCCAGGGGAATGTTTCCCTGTGTCCAAGTCAATGATTTCTTTTTTGGCAAAGTCAACTCTACAGAACAATGAGATAAACATATTAGGCATGGCCCCTGGAAAGGAGATGCTGCACCTGAGGTAGCTTTGACAAGGAAACACATTCCCCCCTCCCCCCTGCCCCCAGCCCCAAGCAAACCAGAAGTGATTTTATTCAGGGCAGTTATGGGGTAGAGATAGGTCTGAGAAGCTTATGGTGAGCAGATGCTAGAAGAAAGACTATTATTCCCTTCCAGGACCAAATATAGTTCCCCAAACAAGAATCAAGGCAGCAAGCAGGAGGGTGAATGGGAAGAGAGAGTATTAGTTTAGTTTTAAAAGAACCACCAACCCAACCCAGTGGTCTTCTTTATCACTCAAAGAGAAACCAGGCCTCATGGGATATGCAGAAGGGATGCTTGACACAAACTTTGTTGCTCTATAAAGCACTGCCCACATCACCAGGGAGAATGAGGGAGAACCACAGAGAGCACAGCTTGTCACCATCTGAAAACCAGATGTGAATACTGATACTGACAGGAAGGAAGAGGCTTATATGGGAGCAAGCACCATTCTGACAGATATCAGAGGGCTTTTCGACATCTGGTTCTACTGAGCCAGCCCCAGACAGCTCCTTCTTGGACAGATATTATTAAACCTGCAAGCTATGCTGAAAAGACCCAGAGAATGGGTCATGGAGGTACTCAGGGCTTGTCATTTCAAAATGCAGTTTAGGGTAGGGTTTTTTTTTTTTTGGAGGGGAGGAAGGGATAGTTGGGATGGCTACTGGATATTTATGGCATTGTTCCAGGCACTAACGCAGTTGATCAAAAGGTGACATTAGCCAAAGAAAAGGGACATATGGAGATTCTTGTAAAGTAAAGCACTTTTAAACACTTGAAACACACACCAAAAAAAAAGAGACTTGTCAAGTCCTAGTGTTAGAAGGAAACTAATAGGAAGAAGGAAACATGACAGCTCCCAGAAAAGGAACAGCTAGAGTGATGGGCCCTCTGTTTCATGGTTAACAGAGCCAGATGAAGGCAGAAGCATGAAGAATGGAACTCATCTGGTGAAGGCAGGAACTTATTGGCAGAAGCAGGCCAAGGTAAACTGACCTATGACCTTTTGAATTAGACAGACCTGTGACAAGGGAACTTCAGTACAGTATTTCTGGGAAAATAATAACAATAGCTAGCTTTTACAGAGTGCTTTAAAGTTTGCAAAACACTTTACAAATGTTATCTTCTTGGATCCTTAGAATAATCCTGTGAGTTGGGTGTTATGATCACTCCTGTGCTATAGATGAGGAAACTGAGGCTGAGAGAGGTCATGAATTGCCCAGAGTCCCATAGATTTTTTAAAGTGTCTGAAGCAGGATTTGAACTTAGAATGGAGGGTCTGTAGAACAAGCAACGCAGGAGGTGTAGCCTCTAGCCCTTGGGAAGGGTCTTTCTGAAGCAACAGTTTGTGCGGGGTGAGGTGGAGGGGGCGAGCCCTTAGGGTGGTAGAGAGAGCTCTGGGTAGTACTACCTCCATCTTCTTTTTTTGGACAGAGGTAATTTCCAGCACAGTGGAGGTCCAACCAAGTGAGGGGTTTGTGGTCTTGCCCACTTCCCTCATTCTTCATGTTCTGTGCATCGTTTTCACAGGGCAGGAGAGTGAGGTTAGGAAATTATATCTTTGAAAAGATTATTTTTAAAGCTGAAATATGACCCTTCTTTCAGCCCAAGCTAACTGGCACCAGGACTTGGCATTCAAATATTTCCTTAAATCAAAAGAAACTAGTCCTGTGCAAAAAAAGAGAATGGAATTATCTTTTTTTTTTTTTAAGGTAGCTAGAGTGAGAAGGAGGAAAGACTAGGTAAGTTGAAACAAACACAGTACAATGGCATGAGTAAAGCCTGTGATTAAAAAAAATGTTTTTCGGAGGTTACTCTTATGCCAACCTTTTCTACTTATTCCATTTGCTTTGGATAACGTTGGGCAACTTCGGACAACAGTGAAGCAGTGTACAAAAAACTACATTTATGGTATTGTTCTAAAGTATTTTAAGTAATCCTATTGTTCCTGACAATGTTGTCTGGAAAAGCAGGAAGCCTAGGAATTAAATCACAGATTTACTTTCATGTTTTGGAGCATAGACTACATAAGGACTATAGCTCTTTCTGAGAAAGGAATGAAATACAACGGTTGCCTTTTCTCTCCTTCCCCTTACTCCCTGCTTTTCTTTAGGCTGGGGAGTAGGTAGTTGGGGTTGAGGCCAGACAGTTCACTTTCACAGATAACAGAGCTCAACTCACTAGCCCCCAGACAGTAGAGGTCAGGGTTTGTGGTCTGTGAATATTACCATTGAGCTAATCTTTGGGTTTCTTTGGAAATTAGCTGGAGGTACATAAACAGATGCTTATTGTAAATAGTATGAAGGGCACATAGAGATGAGAGAAAGGGCAGCTGAGATTATCTGGGCCTCTAGACATATTCACCAATCTGAATGCTTTTTGGGACCTTGAGGAATAGCCTTTTCTGCCTTCTGTATAAATTAACTGGCTAGTGAGGAGGCCAGAGTGGCATATTGAAAAGATGACTGGACCTGGAATCAGGAAACTTGGATTTGAGTTCCCCACCATTCAATGTGGGAGTATAGTCAAGCCATTTAACTTCTCAGGGCCTCAGTTTCCCAACCTGGAAAATGAAGATAATGATACTCATGCTACCAACCTCACAGGGCTACAGTGAGGAAAGCACATTTCAAACTTGAAAGCGTCACATTAATGTGAGTTATGATGCTGATTTCTGGTCTAACCCACTCTACAAAGTAGTGGCTATGCTTTCCTAGTACTTCAATGATATTCTCCTCCAATGATCCCAACAACGATGGGCCCACAACCTCTTTCTTGTGGGTTAGAAACATGGCTGTTTATACCTCATATATTTAGAAGAAATAAATAGATAATAATGATAATATAGATAATAATAACAACACTACCTAGCATTTATACATCACTTGAAAGTCTGCCAAGAGCCATGAGGAGGTGCCATCATTACCCCATTTTACCAAAGAGGAAACTAAGGCTGGGAGAAGTTGACTGATTTGCCCAAGGCCACAAAGTTAGTGAGTGTCAAAGGCAGGATTTGAACTCAGGGCTTTTCTCTAATGTGCCACCTAGGTATAATCCTTTTAGTATGTTGGAGGACAAGAGGCCTTACCATCTACCCTGCTGCTAAGGCCTCCAGAGCCCCAGGCATTGCCTTCTGACTTGCAAATGTACTCTAAGGACTCCTGGGCATTGCCATCTGCCTCTCCACTGAATCCCAAGGACTACTGGATGTCTCCAACTGCCCTCCAGATGAACCCACTTATATATATCCTTTCCCATAATTAATAAGTAGGTTCCTTGAGCACAGAATGTCTTGCTTTTTTATTTGTATCCCCAACTCTTAGTAAAGTGCTTAGCATATGATAAGTTCTTAATGTTTTTTCATTGATCGATTAATTCATTCATCAGTGCAAATTAACTCATCCAGGTATTGTCCATGTCACCGTATACATTCTCACAGGGGTCAGTCTGATTTGTAGGGGGCTTCCTTTAGATCTTTTGACATTGTGGGGCTATCACTGAACATGAGAGGTACCAATATCACCAATATGTAACTGGCTACTTTTTTTCTAGTCATATAGCTGTCTGAGGATAATCTTTATGCTGCTTCTATGTAATGCCTAATCTGTAATGTTTCAGGCTCTTCCCCCATTGTACACCTCTTTGTTGCCCTTTGGCCAAGCTTTAATTTCAGTTTTTGGAGACTATAGTATTCCATGAATTTATCATACAATATCCCTGGAAAAGTATTGATTTTGAAAACACGGGTCTTTGTTTCAGAGAGAAATTAGGGGTCATTTAAAAAAAACAATTTTTTTTGATTCCATGATTTCACAAGTTTTGAACTACACAATTTCCCAAAGGGCAAACCAGCCCATTCTCCTCCTGCTGCTTTATTCTGAGCCCAGCTCATCATCCATCAGCAGTGTCTATCCAAAATACATGTTATTGATGGAAAAGTCCTATTGTTGGTTTCTTCCTATGTGGATGGTTGGGCCAAATATGGATTTCATTTAGAAGGCTCTGTATTATTCCAAGGCATGATGTCATCAGCACAATAACATCTACAAATAGGCACATTTAGAGGACCTTATCATCTATAAGGAATTCCTTTTCAATTTCAATTCTGCACTGGGTATGCTCTATGATAGTGACAAACACCTTTGACAAGAATATGCTCCCCTGCTTTATGCTTTGCTTGAAATGACTAACTAGAGGGTTGTTGAACAAAGCTATTTTTGTGGTTACAGTTCTGGAGAAATCTTGTATGATTTTGATAAGAAAGAGGAGTTACCTTTTTGGAAAGCCTCTGTACTTCTTAAGGCTGTAAGTACTTTTGTCTAGATAAAAACAGTATGTACAATGAGGCTCTGTATTCTCTACAGCTTTTTGGCAATTGTGTAACTGTGATGTGGTCCACTTTCACAAATGATATCCAGAAGACCCTTTGTGTAGTCACCCAATTGACTAAAAGGTGTAAACAAGGCCCCACTGTACTTACTGGTTTTTTCCCCCTTCTTGTGATTTCATATGATGGCCCAGTTCACCAAGAAGTCAAGATTGGGAAGAGAGGAGATTGCAGCCAGTGCAGGTGTGATGGCCTGGGTTAATACTGAAGGATGGAGAGAGTGGAAGTCACAAGTGATTATGAAGAGCAAATTTAAGAGTAAGTCATAGGGAAAGATGTAAAGATAAAGAGATTTTGACTAGATGAAGGGAATTCAGAGTTCTTGAACATGGAACATTTGTGGGTGATGACAGGATCAAGGCCATCCCCGTGAGTAGCTCAAGTGAAGTAGAGGAATAAATCATGGGAGTAAGTTGAGTAATTGAAAAGTTAGAGGGAATAACAACATACATTCTGAAGTCTCTTAAAATGAGGAAAGGAGATATAGTAGAGAGGTAGACTGAATGAAGCACCGAACTCATTGAAAAAGGAGGGAAGAATATCCTAGGAGTCAGAAGGTAATAGCTACCAGAATCTGGACTGGGCAATAAATTTGGATTGGATGGGTCTCAAAAAAAAAGTTTTCTGATAGTGGTAAAGGGAGTTTGGAATTGGCACTGGGGAGCACCCACAATCACCAGTGAACCAAGGGATGAAGAGAGTAATGAGTAAAAGTTCAAGGGAAGCAGTGTCCTCAGAAGAGAACCAGGTCTTAGTTAAAAGATGGAGATAATAGGAAAAGAAGAGGTTTAAGATGAAAGCAAATTTGTTAAAAAGGGGTTTAAGATGAAAGCAAATTTGTTGATTATGGAGGAAGCATCCCAGAGAGCACAGTGGAAGGTTGGGGCGGGGGGGGGGGCAGATTTGGAGTGGGACATTGAAGAGGGGAAGTAGAGAATGAGAGAGTGGATGGCTGAGGCTGGGGAATGGGACTTACTCTTCAGTAGCCAAGAGTTCTGAATCACAAGGATGGAGAGTGGAGCAAGTGGAAGGATGCTACCATTGAGGAGTGAGTCTATGCAGACTAACAGTGAAGTTTACTGATAAAGGCTGGTGATGGTTTGTTCTAATCCTGAAGCCACTCTCAGAGGACTTGTCTGTCTGGAAACCTAGCAAGCTGGCTGGAGGTTTGTCCTAGTCAGAAAGCCACCTCCCTTTCCCAACTTTCAGAGCAGGACTTTGCCAAATTGTATCAAGGTAGGGGGTAGCAGTCTATCTGTATTGGAAAATGACAAAATAATAACTCTTTGAAGTATGTAATTACGAATATCATAGTTTCCATTACACTAGTATTAATCTTCTACAGAAACAGATATTGTTGCAACTGAATACTGCCTCCAAAAAAAAAAACAACCCAAAACTCAAACCCAAACTCTAAATTCTGGCAGCATAATTGCACATTGGAAACTTGGAAGCCAATTGGTATATTTTTTTATCTGTAGTTGATCATTCTGAACTAGGATAAATTGGAATGTAAATAAAATCTGAATGCTGAAGAAAGATCTGCAGAAGCATCGCTGAGAATAGTGGTGGGAAACTGACATGAGTTCTCTCATTTCTCGTTTTTTAGCACAGCAATCAGCTACCCTTGCTTGTGAAATGCAAGCCTAGAACTGGCCTACCACTGGCATGGAAATTCAAATGAGATTCTGCTTTGGCCTCAGCCAGCCTTCTGAGGCAGTAGTAACAGCAAACCTGCTTTCAGTTAGTGAGGTAGGGGCAGAATTTCAAAATTTTAGGGGGAAAAAAGAAGTGTGGCTGAAAATCTCCTTACTGTCTAATTTGATCAGGAAGCTAAAATAAAGGATTTTGTTGAATGAAAAAGACCTGGGGCTGTGTTTGGATAAAGCTGCTTGGATGCAATCCTAAACACCACTGTGTTGGGACAGGCTAGTTAACACGGGTCACCAATATTAACTATGCTCCAACATCCTTCTTTGTGTAGGATAGTGTTTCAATGTTTTAACCAATGAATCACCCCAAAAATGCTGTTTTTTATTTGGAAAACCCTGGTAACTCAGTAAGGCATTTCACTTTTATCTGTCCTTAGAAATAGTACTGGCGGCCCTGGCAGAGCAAATCCTAAGGAATTAGATCCATATGTACTCTACAATAAAAATCGGCCTTTACATTATTGCTGATCATAGGAATTCAGTGTTTATAATTTACATTCTTTCCCATACTTTTCTGTTTTTCAGAAGTGAAGAGCAGAGGTTTATGGCCTTCCCAGATCATAAATCAGATTCCTGAGGGCAGAGGGAGCTACAGGCTGCCCCCTGGTGTGAGGAATTGTCAACCAAAGCTCGAGAGCAGTTTCAGAGCAGAATCTTTACAAAAGCACTAGAAAAAGATCTCAAAACAGATACAAAAGGGAGTTGTGGAAACTGGAGTCTTGAATGACTTTTAAAATGCCACCAAAAAGAGTGATGTCAAATCCAGAGGCAGATTCTGCTTACCACGAGACATAAGAAAAGCTTTGGGCTTACTTAATAATGGGTTACACCTATTACTCTTTCCACTGAGGACATGTCCAGTTAATTGCAAATGAAGCCAACATCTGGAGAGCTGCTTGGTGGTGTAACCATCTATAAAAATTAGAGTCTGAGATCATCAGGCCCCAACTAGTCTGGGAGTGGGAATGAGGGAGTAGTCTAAGCACTGGGCTGTCCAGGACTACAAGTGATCTGAGCGGGAAAAATAGGGAGACACTAAGATATAATCAGTGACTGCCCATGTATTGCGAGTCCCCAGATGTCTAAGTCATCGGGTCCATGTCTCTCCTGCAATTATACCAAAGGACTTTTGCCTACAAACGTTATTAGTTGAGGTCTCTAAAGGTATGGGATGGGGGGGGGAATTGCTTTCCTCAGGCTGAACCCTTAAAATCCATAATCATTCCCTGATGTGTGCAGTCAGTGAAGAAAATTAACCAAGGTTTATTTTTGCCAGGTTGGTGGGAATGAGGTTTACAATCCAGATTTTCCAGTGGGCACCGTGCTATATAAATTCTGCTTGTAACCTGATAGTATAATTAAAGCTATCATATGCATACTTTACTCATGGAAATGCATTTGGTTCTTTATTCCCAGATTTCACTTAAAAAAAAAATGCAAACCTCTCTTCCTGAGAAGCACAGATGGACAACCTGAACGTTGACAAACATCAGCTGTATTCAACAAAGAGTAAGAGAGCCACGTGCTTCAGCATCATGGTGAAACTGAGGCACAGAAGCGGGACAGGCAGTCACCAGGAGCAGGGCTACATACCTCCACAACTCAGAGTCCTCTCACTGCTGATGAGACAGTTATTATTGGCGCTCCAGTGTTTACAGGCACCGTGGAGCATGATTTCCAGGATCAGTAACAAAGAATGAAAGATAATTAATACTCAGGGCACAATGAGCACAGGGCCCAGTACTGTTCTGTGGCTGAGATGGTTGCATCAGCTGTGAAAGCAAAGACCTCAGGCAATTTCTATTATCTGAATGATGCCACTGTATTCAGCCACATCTATGGGAAAAGGAATTGACTTGCCAACATCCTCCTCTTTGCTCCAAAAAGAAGATAATGCTATATGGGCCAAGAGTGAATTTTTTAATATCTACATTTAGAAAACATTCATATCCCCTCAAACCAGCCAGTTATTCTGTATACAAAGAGTTTGAATTCATCTTGACAAACATTTATTAAGCACCTACTGTGTGCATTGCACTGTTCTAGGTGCTGAGGATACAAGGATTAAACAAGACAAAGTCCCTGCCCTCAAGGAGCTTACAATCTAGGAAGGGGTATGACAAATCCACAAATAACTATAATATAAGTTACATGATCAATGCATAGGATAAGCCCAAAGTCACTGGCAATGAGACCTTTGGGAAGAGAGATCATTTATAACTGGAGTGTGGGTGGTGGTGTCAAGGAAGACTTGATGGAAGTGACGCTTGAACTGGGCCTTTAAAAAGGGGGAGAATTCAGTAGGCGGGAGATGGAGGCAGAGACCATTCCAAGCACAGGGCACAGCATGTATAAAAGCATGCAGTCAAGTAGTCTGGTTTGGCTGGAATGCGGAGTTTGTGAAGAGGAGTGAGCCGGAAAGGAAGGTTGGCACCCCATCATGTAAGGTCTTGAAGGCCAACCCAAGGAGTTCTGTATTTTATTCTATGGCGGATGGGGAGCAACTGAAGGCTTTTGAGCGGAGGAGTTACACAATCAAGCTGTACAGTTATCGGGCAGATGGATTGGAAAAGGAAAAAAAAAAACAGAGGCAGAGAGAACAGTAAGGAAATGATTACAATAGTTCTGGTGGGAGCTAACTGCCATTAACAACTACATCTATGCAATACACACTAGGATTACCCAGAGAGATGTGGCACGTGAGCTTTTGGACATGTTGAAAACCACAGAGCTATGTGAGGAGCATGACAACAGCCTAATACTGGCTCCTGTATGGCAAGCAGCTTCAAATTCCATGTAGCAGACTGCAATGATGGAGTGAAGGGATTAAAAAAAAGGTCACTGATTAATTTGAGAGGTAGAGATTAAAGGCAGCATTAAATGAATAACTTTTAGGATCATAGTGGTTCTTGCTATTTTGGATTCTAACAATTAAAAAATAATTCACATCCAACAAACTGTTTTTGCCCCAGGGCTGACATCAATAATGACTCTTAAAATTCACAAAACATGAACAGGAGAGCAAAATTAATTGTTTATCATCCATACATCTTATTTAACCAAAAAGAACATTACCAGCCTCACCTAAAAAATATCATATACTTTCCTGATAGTAATCCCCAATACTTTTTGTACAATGGAATAATGAGGAATGTGATTTTAAAAAATTGGCCCATCCATCTTAGCCAACTCATTAATCATAAAAAAGGACAAAATCAAAAGTACGAGACACACACAAGCAACACATACACTAATTTGTTCAACATTTAATGAGCACCTACTATATGCAAGGCACAGGGAGGGGACTGATGGGCATTGCTTAATGAATCACTGCTAAATAGGGTTCTGAGATATTGTAAAAACTGATTTCAGTGTCAGAACTGATAAAGGGAAATTATCACAGTATATCCCTAGCACATCTGTTGCTCCTTTGCGTAACATCACCTTTTAGATAAAAAAGGAATATTGTTAACATGAGTCACTCTAATAAATAAAAAGAGGATAGAAGACCAGAACTTCCTTTCCTAGTAGTCGATGAGCACAATTCATTTAGGCAATTAGGCACACGGATTTATTTTGCAGCTCCACCTTTAAAGCTTTCCCCCTGTTCACTCTGAGTCTGTAGCCTTCTTCTCAGTGGCTGGGTTCTCCCCAACAATCCCATTCTGGACTGAATGAGTCAACACACAGAAATTGACAAGAGCAGTTTCCAGGTCAAAATCAAATGCCAGATGAAAATGGCCCAGTTGCCCACAGAAGAGATCAATAATACTAAACCTGCTCAGTATTTGGGAAAGAGTTTGATTTTACTTTTCATTAATTTCACTCACTTACTCTAACATACTGGAGAATCAGGCCTAACGAAAATGACATACAAGTATTTATTTTTCATGCTCAAAATGCTTAACGAAGCAATAAAACTTCCTGGCATCCCAGTGAGATAAGTACACTAAATTTCATTTCATAGATGAGAAAAACAGGCATGGGAAAAGTGGCAAGAGGCTATGGAAAGATTGGGGACAGGCGGAAAAAAAAATCCAAACCCCTAGCCTTCAATACTTTTTTGCAAGTACCACTAACCAGTTGGGGGTGGGGGTGGAGGTGCATCAAAAAATTCTCATTCCCATTCATGTGTGGAATAAGCGTTTCCCTCAAAAGTAGTCAATGCATGGCCCAGTGGAAATAGGATAAATGCTTTAAAATCAAATCATTTCAGCTATCAAGTGACAACTTTAAAGTATTTTATTCTATTTTTGGTAACGTGAAGTCCATATCCATGGAAACAGGGGTGGAAAAGACTAGTTTCAGCCAGTACTGTTGCTGTAAGAGCTGAAGGAAATCTTAGCTGTGGCTTTGGCCAACTAGGGAAAGAGCTTTTTTTTTTTTTGCAACCACCATATAAGTCATGAAAAACTCTTACTTGTAGGAAAAAAACCCTTCAATTCAAAGAGGAAAAGCAGCACGGAAAGTATATGAGAACATTTCCTTTAACATTCTGCTACTTTCCTGGCTGTTCCAGGCTGAGCTGGGGAAGAATGATCTCGGGGCCTTGCCTTACAGAGTATGGTGAGATTTACCACCTGCTGAACAGGTGCCTCCTTCTCTAATTTCTTCTGTTCAAGTTTTAAAATGAAAAGAAATCAGGCAAAAGGTTGTGGGACACAGAGACATGTTGCACTGGCACCACACTTCACTAATCAGGAAAATTAACTTCCACATGCTTAGAGCAGAGGAGGGGTGACAGGTATGGTCACAGTGAATGGTGGGAAGGAAAGCAAAATGTAGGAATATTAAAAATGTTTTTAGTTCTCTTCTGCCATCCTCATGTCGTAAGACTTAACATGATTGTAGTAGGGGGAAACACTGGGGCTTTTAAGTAAAAATAATTTAAATTGTACAACTTTTTTTTTTTAAAAGAATAGGCATTTGGTGGGCTATGGAAGTACTCTAATATAGCTTCTTTTCTTATTTCCAAATCTTGCTTGGGAAGGGTATGGATTTGTTAAAGCTCTTAACAGCACACAGCTTGTGGCCAATCACTGTAACTTCCCTTTGTTAAACTTCTTACAATTAAGTTATCCCATGGACAATGTGTCTCCTGATGCTTGTGTACTTAACAAGCCTGGCTGTTAGGCTGGTCCTTCGTGGCTCCACAACCAAGTTGTCTCTAAGAGGCCCAGAGCACAGGAAGTGACCCCAGGCTTGCCTGATTCATTTAACCCTTTCACCTCGGAATTCTTTTGCAGAAAAAGAAAACATGATCCATCTATTACTAAGGGTTTCCTTGTTGGGGGAGGAAAGAGTAAGAAGACATTTGAACATCTGTATTCTACAAGCTGTGGGAACAAATGGATTTCTTTCAGCAAGTCTGCTTCGAAAGGTCAATGGTCAATCACATATGTATCGACCACTTATTAGAAAAAAAACTCAACTCAACTGATGAAATCATCATTGTAGTCATAAACAATGAAAATGTTGCTTGTCATCGATCACTTGTAAAGGTTTGGAAACAGGATATCTAACATAGTCACGTTACCCTACAGGTCTATGGAGATTACAGTAATTTCTTAGAAGTAGATTGAAAATCCATGAGTTTCTAAAGAAATGAGTGATTTCATACACAGTTCTTAAACCAGGCCCTTTGATGGCCTTTAAAAGAAACTGTTTTATTTAAAACGGATCCAGTGGAGGGAAGGTGAAGCATTAG